>NW_023494805.1:29724161-30229161 GCF_904425465.1 Colossoma macropomum | reverse complement strand
ATGACCTCTACCATTCGGTGGAGATTGGAGGTCAGGGACTCGATTCATGGTTCTCCAGGGCTGGCTACTTCAGAGTTTCCTCTTTGCCTTTATCTAGGCCAATTAGTTGCAAAAACTGTTCTTTTAAGTGGGAAGTAATGGGCATGTTTTGGATGCAAGAGCAGTTATCCCTTTTCCTTGAGCTCAAAGCATTAATGCTTTCCAGCCTTTATAGCTTTCAGTGTATGTATATGAAATAACCTGCACTGAATGCAGCTGTAATATGAAGTGCACTTGAGGGCAAATGCGGTCATGTGGATCATTTAAGCGTGATTCAGCCTATATAATCTTTTACGGGGCTCCATATTTTATGATGAGTCCATGGTAACATAACATCTTTTACCATGTTACACTGTGAGAACTGTAGTGCATGATTGGCAAAGATGAGTCTGCCTCCCAGAGGGTGCTCTTAAACTCAGCATCAAAGGAAGAACTAGAAGCTGCGTGACCTTTATTAGAGCCCAGGAGAGCAGGGGCACTTACTCTGTCATGCTGCATGAACAAAACACTTTAAAACTCCTGTCTGACCTCTAGATTTGACACCAGGGCTGAACTGTGGCCTGGGAACAGAAAATCACTGCAAATTGTAGAGTTTGAACAAAACTTAAGAGAGCTGATGGGGAGTCAATTAAATATGAGTGATTGGGTGGGAAAGGAGTTGACCTAGCATGTGTTTATGCGTTCGGCATGAAGTGCCTGACCCTATTCCAGTGCTCATTTTTCTTTCAATCAACCCCATCTCCTCTCTCTCTACCTTCTGCCTTCTTCTCCCTTCACTGTTATTGCTCATCAAATCCACCAAGACCTCCATCCTTGCTTCTCTTGCTTCTCCTCCTCCTACCTGTTTTACCTGCTCACCTGCTCACCCTCTTGGCCTCATCATGGCCTGATCCATGGCCCTGGCCCTTGGCGTTGCCGCAACACATGGCGAAGCCAGCCAAGGGTCAACTGTGTCTTATCGAATCGCTGGTAGATATGGCTCCATAATCCGCCTAAGCACAAAAGCACTTGGACTATTATTAGTCCTCTGCCCCCACCCATAGCAAAAGGGCTTGCCCCTAGTGCCTAAGGTGTTGTGGTTTAGATAAGACAATTAGGCTTACAGTATAAGGGCCGAGACTGAGAGGATGGCGCTCACTGTTTTGAGCAACAGCGCCTCCACTGGTCGCTCAACCACATACGCTGCTCAATGTATTGTCAAAAAATAAGTAGATATCCTCTGCTGGCATATGCCCTACATATTTTACTGCACAATCACTGTTTGATTACAGAGTTTAAAATATTATGGCCTGTGCAAAATTTATGGCATATTTTATGTATATATATATATATATATATATATATATATATATGTGTGTGTGCAAATTATTACATATGAATGCTCATTATTCAGCAACTAAAGGAAATTCAATGCAAACTGATTGAACTATTCTTAGGTTATAGAAGTGTGTAATAATACTTTGGGCCTGCCATTTTTAAGGGTAAAGTGTGTTTTCTGTAGAGGACATGTTATTGTGTTTTCACTTAGAAAATCTACAAGACATGTAATTAGACTTGGGGCATTCAAACTTTTGCATGCAACTGTATATGACATTAGAAATGTACAGAGTAATTGTCCATTTAAAAGTCATTTTGCTCTGAAATGTAAAAAATAATGTGCAAAGTAACTACTGGGCTTGAAATCAGAAGCAGAGCTGAGTAAAAGAGAGTCTGCGTGTCGTATATCTAGCTTGTATTCTGCTGGTGAATGCATCCTCCGGATCTAACAGGTTTCTGTTCTGCCTGATCCAATCAGGTAATTGCATTACAGACTGCCCGGCCAGTGACACGACGGGCCTGCACGCATACACACTATTTCCCTTTTACGCTGATCCGAGAGCAGTTTCTTGTAAAGATAAGGGGATTTGAACAGAAGGATTTGAGCAGCAAAAGCTGATCTTAGATCAATGCCACAGCACTCGCAGAATGAGCTGAACGCTGCCAAAACGATGCCGCGCACACACTGCACAGCACGGCTGAACTTTTGACCCTGCCGTGACACAGTCAACTGACTAAACATAGCCCGTGACTGCACGCCAGAGTAAATAATACTATTCACAATGTTTCTTAATCCTGCATGCATATAAAAATATATATATAACTGTCTATGATTGTTGATATTTTCTCTTTTCAAATAAAATATTTAAAAAAATAGAATATTAGAAATTATATCAATAGAAACCATGTATAGTAGGTAATTATATTATATGAAAAGTTTGGTGATATAATAGGGATGCACAATAAGATACATAATATGCATCACAATACTGTATTTTTCTGAGGTTTGATCATTTGAAACAGACAAACAAATCCTATCAAAAAGAGTACAGTGATTTTTGTACAGTGTTTCACAGATGGCACTGCGCTAAATTTAATAAAACGTGATTAGTTATACTCTTTTTGTAATGAAAAATATTTTGTGACACAATATAATGGAATTTATCAATTATTGATAACAATACATTTTATCTTATTGCCCACCCCAATATCTTAGTTTGCAGTATTTCTGTAGATTTCATTTATATTTTATTTCATTTCTGTACAAATTAGGTAGAAAATAGAAGGCAATTTCTTTCAAAAGAGGGATTGTTTGCCTGAAAACAATATACAAATGTGAACTATATATACTTATGTCACAATTAAAATCACTAAACATTTGTTTTAAGCCACAAGAAACAGCAAAGTTAGAGCAGATTACTCGTGTCTCACCACACTTTGTTCACTCATGAGAGGCTCTTCGCTGGCGTCTGCATTACCCTCACTTAGCTCTAGTATGTGCACACAATCATCTCCCTCTCTCCTTCTGGCTCCTTCTCACTCTCTCTTTGTCTTAGTCTTCATCTCCAACACTGCTCAGTGAGCTTCCCAGTGTCCAGACATTACGTTAGTTACGTTAGGCGCTGTCTATCTGGGTGATGTGGACAGTAGCACACAGCACAGGCATTCACTTTCCTCACCAGTCGGGTGATGTGTAGGCTGGAGCTGGAGACATGACGCTAAATCCGCTCCCACTGTACATTCAGTGTTCTTATAATATTTCAGTTTTACATAGGTTTGTTGGGTTAATTCACACCTATTGAATCTCAACATCTACCTACTGAATTATGATTTCTGAGACAAGGCCATCTCATTGTCGGATACCTTTACAATTATTTACAATTGTTCAGCAGTCAGACATAACACATCTAAACAGAATCATAGTCAGAGTCATATCAACACCTCCCAACTCCACTGTTTGTTTTGAAACCACTAGATTTCCTTTCCATACAAACATTTCGTGATGAACTGACTGAATAAAATGGTCCAAAACGACTTGGAATAAAATCTTGTCACATTGGCATGCATTGAATATCACATTTTGGAAATGGTATGAAAAATGATTCCTAAAACAACTTCTGTGCCATTGTTTCTTAACCTCTCCCATGTTTTATATACAGGTGTATCCAAAAGTTCAAACAAGCCCAGTCAAATTACATTTTTTGTTGATTTTCTAAATGAAAATAAGTTAACACACAAACTTAAATATGACATTTTTCTGCAAATTTTAGTGCACAACTTCTATTAGAGGACGTGTTGACCGTGGCGCTCAGGACGACTGTAGATCTATCATACACATTGTTTACAGAACCATCAAGTCAAGCAACTTTTTCCCCAAAGCATCAGCATGACTAGTGGTCTAGATGCCACCAGTGCATTTGTCTGCCCAGCTGACTGAGGCAGGAGGCAGTGAGGGGTCAGCAGGAGGGCATTAGCCTCATAGACAGGCTGATGTTTCAAAACAGAGGTGTTATCCATCAAGCTTAGGACCAATTTTTATGGCATTACCAGCAATAGGGGCACATAGACTGGCTCAGGGTGGTGTGTCAGCCCTTGTTGAAGCTAGAGTTTACCCGATTTAAGAGGCTTTCTATGACCAACACTGCATGGGTCCACTCCCCTACCCAGAGATACTGTCTGTATGCCTTTTGGGGGTAAACAACTGCCAACAAAAGAGTGAGAGGCAGAAATTAACTTTATAAAGGGGCACAGATTTGATTTTCTTTAGTGGAAATTCTGATTTTTGTATGTTGTTAGGTAGGCCTGTTCTCTGCTGAGGTTCATTTTAGTGTCATTCCATTTTAGTGACAATCCACCCTTACAGAAAACTCACACACATTTCATGTGATCGTATATGAAGTGTCTAAAAACGTGTTCATAAGTAAACTTGTGACATCAAAGTGTGACATGTTTTATCTTGAAATGGCTGTGATTACATGTTTTACACTTGTGTTCTTAAGTATGTCTGTGCTGATTCCAGGTTAGTTGGTCTCAGTCTTCAAACAACTGATTAGATATTAAGTGTGGTCATGCTTGGCTGGAACAAAAACCTGCAGCCTCTAAAAGAACATGTCACTTAAGGACATATGATTACTCATGTTAAATTCTTGTGACTCTTCTGTAAACGCAGTGACTTTTTAAAAACACTGTATGGGCTAATTTATAATCTTCAGATAACAACAGTGTCTGTAAAAGTCATGAACCAAATTTCACAAACAGTCTTATGCAAACGTTTTGTTCAATTTCTCAGTAAAAATAAGTAAACACCAATTACGAGGAACAAACCCGAATGTGGCATTTTTCTGCTACTTTTAGTGCACAATTTCTATTTTTGTTCAGTATAACTTTTGCTCACATTTTTTGTTTCATTATTTTTCCCTAATATGTTAAATTCAGCACAAAAACAGTAATTGTGCATTAGAATGTGCAGAAGTGTGTTCTCTTTAGAGGATGTGTTCACTTATTTTCAATTAACAAAACATGTCATTTGACCAGCAGCCCCCAAACTAATGCATACAACTGCACCATCTTCATATTCGCCCAAAATAGAACCTATCAATTTTTTTTTAAGATGGGGGAAATTTTTGCACTCCTATGTAAAATTTCATTGCCATTTTTTAAAACTTCAAACCTTGGTGAGCGGGCCAGACTTTATTCTGCTCATACACTTGAGCACAACTTTTGAGTTCAGTACTACTATCTGCCCTTGAAGTCCAGAACATACCACATAATCAAAGTGCACAGACCCATATGCGCCCACATAATGGACACGCTCAAAACCGCAGCACCTAGTGTCCTTCAAGCTCGGCACATGTGCAAATCCCGGGGTCAATCCTCTTCAAATGAGGTCCAAGGACTTACACAATTATGTCTTCAGTCAGTGTACAGAGATTTAGTAAACATGTTTAATGCTGTTGCTTACCATCTACACATCAGTGCAGGTTTAAAAAAATACAGAGAGATTTTCAAAGGTTGAAAGTCAAGCAGCGACATTGTATATCCAGCATTAAATCACCAATACACAAGAGCAACTTGAGGTAACTGAAGTGAGCCTTGATTTCACGCTCTTTTCTCTCTTTTTCCTGGATTAAAGCAGTTTAAGCGACTCTTCAACCATTAAATCCATGGCTTTATCATGGGTGGACTGAAAACAATAACGGAATGATACAATGTAACAGACAAACTCTCAAAGTGCTCAAAAATGAAGACCACACACATACACACACACACACACACACATACCACTATGATAGCAATTAATTGTTTTAACAAGTAAAATATAGTTTTTATGTTGTTATTACACACTTATAATATAAACATAAACATAAACATAAACAGTTGTATACAAGAATTTTAACACCACTGGACTAATTCCATGTGTTATCGAAGTGAAAATAAGTTCACACATCTTCTACAGAGAACACACTTAAATATGACATTTTCCTGTACATTTCTGTGCACAATTTCTCTATATTTGCTGTATTTAACATTATGGAAAAAATAAAACATAAAATATAAAATGTGTCATAACATTTTTTCCCATATGTTAATTTCAGCAAATGAGCAGTGGTTCTTCATTGAAATGTACAGAAGTGTGCCCTCTGTATAGATGAGGTTAACTTATTTTCTAGAAAATTTACAAATTATGGAATTTGACCAGGGGGTACTGAAAATTCTACTTTTCACTCAAATTTTCATTTAGAAAAGAAATAAAAATGGAAGCATACTAACTTAATACATTTTTGATCTATTTTTATTTTCATGTTTACATCCTCTGATTTGTTAATTTGTTAATAATGTTGCATACTTGTCAAGTCTGTTTAGACAAATATATGAAGAAAGAATCAGTATATGCACAAAGGTAATCAAGAGGCAGTAGGTAAAGCCTGTCCAATTTCAGTGGATTGTGAAAATAAGTAAGTTGAATGTGTTTCTGAACTGCAGAGAGATTACAAGGGGATTTTTTATTATTGTTATTATTTGTATGAGTAATTCAAATGCGCCCCTAAGTCTCTGCTCATATAACAGCAGGAGAAAACAGAGAGGGACAGTCAGGAAAAAGAGACTCAAGACCAACATTTCAGCGGAGCTGAGCAGACCCCACTGCTATAGCTCTAATACAGAACACTTGTTTGATTTGTTGCGTGAAGTGCAGGTGAAAATCCTGCCTGTAAACAGGATTTAAATCTTTTTGTGCATTGACAATTTTTTAATTAATCTCTATCTGTATAGGACTATTGATATTATCTTTCATTGTACCTAACAAAGAACAGAAAAACCTATTAATTTGAAGTACACTCACACTAGAAGCCAATGGAAAGTTGCTGGATTCTGTCAGTACATGTTTTTGAAGAATTCTTCAGTTAAACATATTTGTAAATTAAGCTGTAAAAATATATTTTTTCAGAGATGGGACTTTTTCAGAGGAAAAAGAAGAATTTGTGATAATATGTGACCAACTTTGTGCTTTTTACAGGGTTCTGTCTAAGCCTAAGGCGAGTAACCAGAACTACTTTTTACCATCTCACTCTGGCATTCAAAAGTATTATTAGAGTGTGGCAGAATGTGTAGGTTTAAATCAGCATGATATCTTCACAATTTTCATGTTTTTTTTTTTTATCAACTACTCATTTGTTTCTAATATAAGTGAATTTTGAATCAGTGGATTTGCTGTCTTTTTCTAAGCACAGGGAACAACATGTAACACATGGACTGATTGTGGTAATCGACCATATACTACAGAGGCAGCAGAAAGAGAATAAGTTAAAACATAAGTAACCCTTTAACACTCGTCCATCATATTTACAGAGGAATCATATTTACTGATGAAAAAAGGAAAAGGCCACCAGACTATTTTCAGGTTAATGAGAAACAAAGTGGATCTCACTTGTGCTTTACAGGTAAAGGCACTGTTATAGACTGTTACTCCTCTAAGAAGTAGGCCTATTGCAATAGGACTGGATACTGATGCTTGAGAACAAGATGATTTGTCAAGGCTTCACTTGCCATGCTAGTTTCTTTGCTAAAAAGCTAGTTAATCATCACTGAAGTACGGCTAATGTAAGAGAAAATGCCAGAGAATTCAGCTCTGTCAGCATAAAAGGAACTCAAAGGAATTCCCCCATGAACTCTATGAATCTGTGTACCAAAAGCAACACGGCTCAACTTTATCATCATTCTAAAACAACAGACAATAACATGTGATTTTATCCTATGGTGTATGAGTAGCTCAGTTTAGCAGACTGGACTGTTTTATGAAAACCGGTCGATACGCAGTCTGTGGCCCGGGTTCCCTGCTGTGTTACACTGGAGCGGGGAGCCACCTGCTGGGGAGGGAGGCTGGAGAAAACCCATTCTGAAAGATATTCTCTCATTTATATCTGAGAACAACCATTTGAATGTATCTTATGCATGTCTAATGAGTCTCCACCACTACAGACACCTGTGTGGGTGAACATTATTCTTTGAAGGTTTGATTTAGAATCTGTAGTCATCTGAAAGTAAGTTAGGGAAACACGCTTTACCGCTGCACAACAGGTTAATCTCATTAGGATGCACGGTCATCCATTTCCATGAATGCACACACATGCAGGAAATACAATCATCTGTGTGTATTTATCCTGGCCTCATTGGCTCCTCTCTGGGCTTCTAGGAAGGTTTGAAACAGGGCCGGACTAATCTGTGTTTTATAAACAGTAGAGTTAGAGGATGTTCCCAAACTCATTTATCTCAGTCACGCCTGTGCAGAATCTGTGTGTCTCCTCAGACTCAGGCCTCGGTCTCTCAATCTGATTCTCAACTCTGCTCTCCAGTACCCAGTTAAACAGCAAACAAAGCAAAGATCATACTGTGATACACTGTGATCATACTGTGATACACTGTGATCATACTGTGATACATTACACACACAGTTTACAACTTCCTTTCACTGGACAAAGAAAGAAAGAAAGAAAAGAAGGAAGGAAGAAAGGAAGGAAGTAAGAAAGAAAACCATGAAGAAAGAAAGAAAGAAAGAAGAAAGAAAGGAAAAGAGGGAAAAGAAAATAATAAAGAAAGAAAAAAGCGAGGAAGAAATAAAAGAAAGGAAAGAAGGTAGAACTAAAGAAGGAAGGAAGAAAAAGAAAAAGAAAGGGAAAGATAAAGGGAAAAGAGGGGAAAAAGAAAATAAGAGTGAAAGAAAAAAGGAAGGAAGGAAAAAATAAAAGAAAGGCAAGAAGGTAGAACTAAAAAAAGAAAGAAAGAAAGAAGGACAGAAGGAAAGAAATAAACTAACGAACAAAGAAAGAGCAAAGGGAGGAAGGAAGAAGAGAAATAATGAAAAGAAAGAAAGAAAGAAAGAAAGAAGTCCAGTCTTATCTGCAGAGGGCCGGTGTGGCTGCAGGTTTTCGGTGTAACAAATCAGGAGCTCACTTGACCAGTAAAGCCTGAGGCTGACTGGTTAAAGGAGTAGAGTCAGGTGTGCTCTGCTTGTTTCCTGCCTTAGACATTTATTTTTTACTGTTAATAGATGAATGTATATATCCGTCTATATCTATATATATATATATATATATATATATATATATATATATATATATATATATATATATGTGTGTGTATTCTATATATATAAAATAATAGCCTTATAACATTGTGTTATAACTATAATAGACGTTATTATCGAATATAAAAAATCAATAAATGATCAAATAGCGAATCGCACAGCCGTGTTTACTGTAATAAACTGTAACAGAGGCTCTAATCTGCTCTGTCTGTGATGAGCAGTCTGCTCACTTTTACGGACCGATCCTGGCTCAGACTGCAAAGCGCGCATGCGCAGCTTCCGCCTGCTTCTGAAAGACAGACGAGAGTTTCATAGCAACTTCTCATCAGAGAACAAACCTGCAGCTACACAAACAAACGAAGGTGCTGAGAGGTAAACGAGCAGCAAACCAAGATCAACTGGCAACCCAACAAAAACACGGTAGTCACTCAAATCCTTTTAGGAAGAAAAATACAAAAATTAACGAAGAACAGTTCGAAATGAGCAGAACAGTCGACAGACTAAAGAAGATCTTTTAAACTGAACGAGTTTTACTGCTCCGCGTCCAACTGAACAGCGGGCACGAGCTGAGATTAAACACCAGCCTCGAGTTTGGGTTTATAAAGTTAAATAAAGTCACACTCACTGAGAAACGCCTCATATTAGCTATTCTGAGCGCTGAGACAGAACGACAAGAAGTGGAGAAAAACATTTTGGCTCTTTTGTAACGAAAATGCACGAGGACTTCACATTTCAAATGACAACAAATGACGCCGTATCACAATTACTCAGCAACGCATCCCAACAGTGCGCGCTTCAGTCTGTAAGGCTGATAAGAAAGCAGCCCTGCACACATCTATTTAAATTAAATAAAATAAATAAAATCTAAATAAAATGACCTCTATTCCCAACAAAAAACTGCCTGAACTTCCTGCAGAAAACATTTCCAGAGCGCAGAGAGAGAGAGAGAGAGAGAGAGAGACAGAATCACGGCCAGTGAATATGAATGAGGCTGAATATTAGGCTAGCACTTACTAGCTGTCTAAAAACACATGTAGATTTTAAAAGCCATTCCAGCAAATTGAAAATGCAAATGCTCTCCAGATTCGCCGAGCTCTTTGCTCTAGTATGTGAGGAACGACCCCAAAAGCTTCCCTGTAAATGAAGCACTTTAAAGAACTTTAATTCAGCGTGTTAGCAGAAAAGGCTGCGTGTTTCTAATAGGAATGCTTTCAGGATGCATTGGGAGAAATGAAATATTTTGGCGGGACCTTGAAGCTAAAACTCTGCGGCGCCATCCCACGAAGCTCAAATAATTTGATAAAGTCAATCAAAAAAAGTAAAAAGTGAATCTCCGCATATTTGTGCACTTAGAATTTTCCTCCCACAGGAAAAGAAACGTCCCAAAATCGTTTGCAGTCCGGTTACAATGAAGGCGTTTTTCCCTCAAGGTCTAACATGTAGAAAGTGTGATTTATTGGAGTCTGAGCGCTATGCAGTCATTTCTCTTCTCCCTATATGACTTCTATAAAGCTTTAAAACTGAAAGTTAATAGAGGGAATACGATTTAGATTTCTTGTTTCTAAAAAAAACAGCCTGGCAAACAGTTTTCAGTTTTCATTCAACCTTAAAAAAGGCATTTGTTGTACAGCGCTGAATAAGGTCAAAGGGCAGGAGGTTACTGCAGAACCGCTTCAGTCCAGTTCACACTCTGCCAATCAGACGAGTTTCTGATTCGGTTCTTTCTATTCTAACGAAATAAATTCGACTGGCGTTTTAGTTTTTGTTTTGTTTTGTTTACGGACAGCAGTGTGAAATTAGATTGATCTCAAAGTGAATTGAATTTCGTTTTTTGTTTTGTTTACTTTAGGCGCTCCTGACCTTTTATAACAAGTGAAACTATTATTCCAGTTTATATAACAGCTAAAATAACACGTGGCAGCAAAAATGTGACTTTTGGCTAGAACATCGGCACATTTCGTTCATTTCAAGATTACTGAACAATTGATTAACTCAAGTTTTTATATATGCTATAATTTCTGCCAGAATATCACATTTAAGTTTTTTTTATTATCTTTATTGCATCAGGTTTCTTTCCTGTTAACTGTTTAAAAGCACGTTTGATAGTTTAGGCTTATTTTGAAAATTTTTCATTCAATATTGTGAAATATCCGCTTATTTATCATTCCTATAAATAAAATATATTTACAGCAACAGCCTATACGAGTAAGCTATTGCAATCAAATTAAGTATAAAGTTTAAAGTTTCAGCACCCAGGACAGCGCCCGTAGCTACCAGTTTTAACTCTGCAATTAAAATAAAACAATAATAATACAAATATGCGCTAAAAATAAAAGTAAAATAAAAGTAAAATAAAGAGATCGAAAACGTGTCTCATGTCAAACAGGCTACATATAGACTACTGGAGATCTCCACCAGCGCCACCACGTGGTGAAGAGCTGACCTATCCAGGGGAATGATACTGAAACGACGCTGGAAAAACGACCGCGCTGTTACCCGAAACCACTTTCCGTTTTTGTTGAATGTGAACGGTTAAAAATACGTCTTTTTCCCAAGTGATTTAAAGGACATTAAAGTGAGGATTTACATCTGGCGTTCATCTGGTTACTTGGCTATGGCTCGTCTAGGCGTTTCGGTTCATCATTGTTTGGGAAATTCCTAGCTCATTTGTGATGTTCACATCAGGTGTTCCTTTCCGTGAGGAATCGGGAATTAGACGCACCTGTTCGAGAGTAAGTCTAGTTCGTGCTGCAAAGAAATGAAACACGTAGAAGAAAGTTGGGCCAAAGTCTTTTATGTAAAAGCTCGTTTCATAACTCAGCGAATCTCCTCCTGTAGGGTTCATCAACGATTAATAACGGGTAATAATGAAACTGCTGGGTTTATTGGTGCCAGAAAAACAGTTTGACAGTTTAAAGTGTAGAATACGATCGAAAAAGGAGTTCTGGAGGGAACACATATTGGTGATGATCAAATTTCAGGTTTTCCCCCAACTCAGCCCCCACGCTTCTCTCTCTCTCTCTCTCTCTCTCTCTCTCTCTGATAACTAATAACTCCAAAAAATATTAAAGCTTACGCGTACACTCTTAAAAATGTCTTTCGTGAAGTCAGTGGTTCTAAAGAGAACTATGAAGACTTTGAATGCATAAATGGCTCTTTGCATGTCTGTGAAGGAAAAAACAGTTGTATAAGGTTCTTTAAAGAACCCTTTTAAAAATAGATTCTACATTCAGAAAAAGCTACTGTACATGTACATTTTTGTTCATCAGGATACAAACAATGTAAATGTATCCTCAAAGGTACAACGGTGGTTTTAAGGTCCAATTGTGCACAACTGTGGGAAAGGAACATATTTATACCTTCTCATAACCTGATGTTCTAAAACAGCACGATAAAATAAAAACCTAAAGTGAGGACAGGCTGTGCGGAGTCAATACGACTTAGAAAACTATGACTGCAGTGGATTATGGTTCAATAATGTTCACTAACTAAAGGTACTGATGATGTACTCTTGAGGATACCACCCCCGTGAGAAGAGGGGTACCATTACCTTTTTTTCTGATAGTGTATAGCACTAAAAAGGATTCCACCATTGTTACGAGTCAAAGAACCCTTGTTCATTACTATATAGAACCTGTTTTTGTCTCTATGAGTGCAGAACCCAGTCAGTTTCACTCTCAGAAAAAAAGGTAGTAATCTGTCACTGGGGCAGTACACCTCTTGTCACTGGGGTGGGACCCTCAAGGGTACATCTCGGTACCTTTAGTCAGGGAACATAATTGTACCATAATCCATTGAAATGATATTTTCAATGGTTATATTGACTCCACACACCCCGTCTCGTCTCCAGGCTTTTTATTTTATTGTTCTAATTTAAATCATTAGGTTATGTATTTGCATATGTATTATGAATATGTACAAATACGTACCTTCCCACTGGCAAAAACTTTAAACTTTTGAAGCACACAGCTGGACCTTAAAATCACTGTTGAGGGAACATTTACATTGTTTGTACATTGATGAACGAAAAATGCACCTGCATAGGACCTTTATTTTAGCGTTAAATCAACAGTAACAAAAACGTGTTTAGTGACGTAACTAAAGCAGGGCGTGAGCGTTGTAGGCAATCCTTTATTTTTCTTTTCTTTTTTTGACAGAGATGATCCCCCCATTATCGCCCACTGAGTGAGTACTAATTATGAGTTCAGCGCTTCCACTCTCAGGTGTCCTACATTCACATGTTCTCTTCATTATCGCTTTCTCCTATTTTATCTTTGACCTCCGTAAAACAAATGAACATTCAGTCTCTGTATGCTTCAGATAAAGTCAGATCTCCCTCTTCTCGGAGTCCTCCTCTCTTCTACCACTGGGCTCCTATTTCTCGTGCGAAGGTTGGCTTGGTGTGTAAACAGCGTCCTCTCAAGGCTCGACATTTTTCTGTAGGAACCCCATTAGACCCACTTCAGACAACACCTTCACACTTTTTCCTCTTTGTCTGACTCAACTATCCATCACGGCGTTTCCATATGCGCTCAACTTTTACTCAATCTTCTTGTTTTCTTGACACCCTGATCTTAAACATTGCATTATTGATACGGGTAGTGTCTGCTAGTTTTATTTATTGATGCGTCAAAAGTAATTCAGTCATTAATATGCCTATATACTGTCAAATAATACATAAAGGTTTTCAATTATTGAGGAATTTGACCTTATCAGGCTATAATCACGGGACACTTTTTAGGTCACTGATGCATATTCTAAATATTTAAATCCACAGAGTGAAAAAATCGACTAGGGTGGTTAAACAATGGTTAGTCATTAAAACTACGGCTGTAGCTGAAAGCCTATTGTGAATTCCCGCGTGAAAAAGTGAACACCGCCGATGTGGATTCAGCTAAAATGGCTCGTCATTGCATCACTTTCAGGCAGCGATCCACTGAGGGCTAACAGAGCTCAGGAGGATAAACGGATAGGTTGCTACACTCTTATTTATTTATTTATTTATTTATTTAGGCATCGGTGGTAGTACACAATAGTTCCTCCATCTACGTTTATTAGACGATGACAGACACTAACTAAAATAAAACAAAGCATTCCGCCACCGCACCAGCGACACATGAGCTCCTGATGATCCATCAGCACCTCCAGACCAGGCAGCTTCACTCCAATAACCAGCACAGAGCTGAGGGCGTTCAGCTCCTCACTGAGCGGAGACCCTCAGCGCTCATCGGTGTTGGACTGAATCTGACTCAAACCTGCGTGAAGTGCTATTAAATCAGCCCGTGCGTGTTTATTATTGTATCTGCTCTGGAGCGTTTCTGTTTCATTAACCCAGAGCAGTGCAGACACAGAGATTCCCGTTAATTACCATGAAATATAATTAGATACTGATCACAGTGGACAAGAAAGAGAAAAACAAGAAGAAGAGGAAGAGCAAGAAGAAGAAAAGAAGAAGAAGAAAAATAAGAAGAAGAAGAAGAAGAAAAGGAGGAAAAGAAAAAGAAGGAAAAAAAACTAAAAAGAAGAAAACTAAAAATAGAAGAAGAAGACGAAAAACAAAAAGAAAAAAAACAAAAAGAAGAAAACTAAAAACAGTAGAAGAAGAAGGAGAAGATGAAGAGAAAAAAGAAAAAGAAGTAAATGATAAAAAGACCAAGACGAAAAACAATTTTTAATATATAATGCGAAAAAGAAGAAAAATAAAAGGAAGGGGATGAAAACAAAATCAGAAGACGAAGAAGAAGAAGAAGAGGAAGAAGAAAAAGAATGAAGAAGAAGAAGAATGAAGAATGAATTGTTGTGCTTCCTATCTGTCATGGCCGATAAACCAGAGCAATTACATTTTTATTTTTTTTATTAAAAAAAAATCGATGCAGTCTGAAAACCCTAAAGCTTTAGCAGCTGATCTCTCCGTGCTGTACTCCTCCCTCTCTCTCTCTTTTTTTATCTCTCTATCTAAGTCTCTATCTCCGTCTCTCCCTCCCTTTCTTTCTCTCCCTCCCTCTCTCACCTGAGTCTCGGACAGGTTGAGCTGTCTGGCCAGTTCAGTTCTCTCGCGCCCCACCACGTACTGACAGCGCTGGAACTCCAGCTCGAGCCGGTACAGCTGCTCCGCGGTGAAGGAGGTGCGCGT
Organism: Colossoma macropomum; assembly: GCF_904425465.1. Lineage (NCBI taxonomy): Eukaryota > Metazoa > Chordata > Actinopteri > Characiformes > Serrasalmidae > Colossoma > Colossoma macropomum. The sequence goes on along the minus strand of NW_023494805.1, from coordinate 30,214,090 downwards.
GCGCTTGGGCCGGTCCAGGTCCAGCCCTTTGGGCAGCACGATCTCCCGGATGGTGCCCTTAGCATCTGCAGAGGAAAAACAGTCAAATAAGTCACAGAAAAATACAGAAAAATCGGTCCAGTGCGCGAGCTTCAGTCCCGATCACAGCAGCAGACTTTTAACTTCATTAGTGAATCTGCAGGTCAGTGTTGGCCGAGTCTACGACCATGAGCGGGACTAAACGATCTACATTTCACTGATTCAGCATTCAGAAGAGAAACAAGTACTAAATAATACAAAATACAAAATAATGATAACTTAAAAAAATCAAGTAACCACACTTAGCAAAAAGGGTCCTGTATAGAACTGAACACAAAAGTGTAACCCTTTTTGTGCCATAAAGAACCATTTTAAAAGAGTTCTTAAAAAAACATATACAATTGGTTGTTCATCACAGAGAAGAATCATTTGAATGCAGAAATGACTATTCATAATTGTAAATATGTAAAAGGTACGTAATAAGACAGTGTAATCAAATATATATATATATATATATATATATATATATATATAGAGAGAGAGAGAGAGAGAGAGAGAGAGAGAGAGATATATATATATATAGAGAGAGAGAGAGAGAGAGAGAGAGGAGAGAGAGAGAGAGAGAGAGAGAGAGAGAGAGAGAGAGAGAGAGAGAGAGAGAGAGAGAGGGAGTTATATATTGCTATATTGCTAAAGCAGCGAAAACTAAAAAAAACTTCTACTCATTGTTTGGTCTTAATGCAATGTTTATTCGCCTAAAGATTTTTCTTACGCCGTCTGTTAAGTCATCTTAAGTGGCCTCTCCTGTAGGGAAAAACATCTTGAATGAATGAATAAATTTCATTTTTCATTTTAATAGAAATGTGAATGACACGCTACAAATAAAGCGCTCGCTTTCTAATAAACGGAGCAAACAGGCCTGAAATCTCCGGGCTTTTTAAACGATGTCTAGCAGATTTAGCTCACAGTCAGCGAACTGAATCTAGCAGCGACCATCCTCAGTGCAGCAGCTCACATTATCACCTGCCCTGACTCATGTGGGGTATACAGGAGTCCTGCATCAGAGCGGGTTATAATTGTCTGTATATACACAATTAAACCACACAAAACAAATCCTAAGTGCGCATGCGCCGTGCCTGTGATTACGCTATAGCTATTTAGAAAAAAGTGCTCGAATCCTGCAGCACTGCTGCTAAATCACTCTCATCACACTGACAGACAAAAATGCCCTTTAAATACATAAATACATTAACTTAATATGATTGCAGTTTGTTTTACGCATGTTGTGTTTTAACAACTGTCCTCACACACATTCACACACACACACACACACACACACACACACACACGCACGCACGCTCCCAACCGGAAAAGAACTGCACGTGCACGTAACAAGACCTGCATGGTTTACTTCATAATAACTGAACGAAATTACATTAGCTCAATATTTAATGTTTTTAGCCAATCACAGCGCACACAGGCCAAACAGTGTACAGTGAGCACACACAGCGCGAACGACGGGTCCAACTGGACAAACACATGTAATAAAACTGTAATAAGTTTCTCCTTATGTTATTACTAGACTATAATATCTAAATAATGATCTAATATCGTGTTTTTAATGACAGCAGAGCTGAGTGCTGCGGTCTCCTCTCCAAACGGAAGGCGAGAGCTCCACCTCTCTGCAGACACCACCAACACGCACTCTCTGTTTTACACTAACTTTAACAGAACAGGCGTTTACACTCTTTATTTAGTTCACTGCATTATTGGAGGAGTCGGTTGTTAATGTTATTGTTGTTGTTGTTTTAATGGCTCCCTCTGAGGAGTGTTAGCCGGGCTGTGACGCAGACGCGCTGACCCCTGGGTGACCCCGCTTTAGCGCTGAGCTTTAAAAACACACTGTGGCTCTGGCTGTGGTGATCGAGATTGAGGCACGAACTCGGTGGCCCAAAACTGCTCCGAAATGCCCCCCAGCACCGGCAGAGAGACCACTCACTGCAGCCATTACTGACCTTCAACTTCCGGCCACCCCCAACAACGAGCTCGGCTAACCGTTCTGCTGCTAACTGCTCATTTAAAACGCATAAAAGCATCAGGACACAGCATTAATACTGACCAAAACACAAACAATAGCCATATTAGACTCACCACATAGTGATATTAGACACATCACAGGTCAGAAGCGGTCTATGTGGCCTATATCACTGGGCATGACTGGACATTCAATTCTATTTTATTTTATGTTTTTCGCTTTCTTTTTATTTTCGTTTTTCGTTTATGTCTGGCTGGACTTTGTTGTGGTGGAGCGTGACTGACCATAGGACAAAACCTCAAACACAGTAGGTTGGGGTTATTTCCAGTAAAATTCAGTACACGGGCAGATAAAACAGCAGTTTTATTTCAGAAAAAAGAGGCCTAGCATTGTGTAAGATCTAGCATGTACACTGTGATTAAATGACCTATAAAACGATTTTTTAAAAGCCATGTTATAAAAAATATGGACACAGTGGATGGACAGAACTTTATATGCCTTTACAGCTGCACGTGCAAACATAAAAAAGCTATTCTGAATGTCTCTGCTCAAATTCATGGTTTATCTATTTGTAGATTTAATAGCAAACAATAACTTAATAATAGTAATCTACGTTAATTTATTTCTACATTTAATAGCAGATCTGAACTTATTAATAATAATCTTCAACCTCTCTGGTGAAACCATATTAGCATCCTGTTGTTACCATTAGCATGTGTAGAGGGGATGACTATAAAAAGACTAGCAAGCAACAGCGTGAAATTAAATCAGTTTCTAAATGTAAAATTTCTAAATGTAAATTTCTCTGTTTGGAAAATGTTTTCTTAATTTATCTAATTCTTGGTATATTTTTGTGAGCAAAATAAAGGGAAAAATATAATTACGTATACCGCAGAAACTGCATGCTGTGGTACTGTATCTGTTTCATTGTCAAAAAAATCTGGAAATAAACACATTGGTGTCGAATAATTTAAAATATTACTATGTTCAGGGAAACAGCAGATGCTATAAGCCTGGTGTTTACTATTTCTGCATAATAGTCGTTCTACTTTTCACTATAATTTCGTGTAATTCACTTCAAATCTCAAAACACACACACACACACGCACACACACACACACACACACACACACACACACACACATACACAGAGAGAGAGAGAGAGAGAGATAGAGAGAGAGAGAGAGAGAGAGAGACTCATGTCTCCAAGAAGAGTGTTTGTTTGCTAACATTATATCACCATCCCTGAACAAAACGTGAACACTCAGCCCTTCAGAATAGAAATATTTTACACTCATTCTCACAATTCCATTTGAAATCCTACTGCACTGTTTAGTATCTGCTCTTCTTTAATTGCACTCTTTTCTTCTGTTTTTTGTCATTTAAATTTACAGTCACATTCGGTTCTAATTCTGCACAGTAAGATCCCCAATTCACACCTACAGTGTTCATTTACGTCCAGCCTGAAACAAAATAAAACTGTAAGAATTTAATGCAGCGCTGGAGAATTATATTTATATTTCTCTGTATATTTTTATTTCGTCAATAAAAAAAAACTACAATATATTTTTCTCAGGTACATATCTCAGATACTCTGAGAAATGCATTATAAAATACAGTAATCATTTTAATCTGCTCATCATCAACAGTTACATGTACTTTAGCTATTATATAATTACGTGCATTATTATTTAGTAATAAGAGAAACCTACATTATGATGTTATACAACAAGTACACGTAATAAAAATAAAACGACAGAAGGGTGACAAAGTAGTACATTTATGACGTGAAGATTCTTGTGGAAGTTATACTTTGTCCTATTTAGTCACAAACACGAACTACATGCTTTCTTTCTGTTGTCAGATTAGCTGTACATGTGCCTACATTAAAACCAGCGGACTAATGTGAGTGCCACACGTAATAACATTACATTTACACGTGTTTACATGAATACTCCACGTAATAGATTTATAATGGCACCTATTAACATTAGTGTTAAAGAATTAAAATTGCACGTTTTAGCAACAATACTACATGTAATAGAATTAATATTGCACGTATTAACATGAATACTGCACATAATAAAATGATAATTACACGTATTAACATTAATACCACATGTAATGGAATTAAAAGTATAAGTAGCTACAACATCTAGTCACAATTTGCAAAGTTTTGAAGAAGATGAAGATCCATATCAGACTATACTTTTAGAGGGCGTATTTTATGTGTCAATTTCAAATTTTGAAATATTTGAATTTTGAAAAAGTTTTGGGCATTTTGTCTATTTTTTTTATTATCATTCCTACTATTATTATTATTATTATTATTATTATTAGCTACATTATATTTACTATATTATTTACTACCACTCATGGTTTACCCCCTCCCCTTCACACGACCAGCACTTCTTCTTCACCACACGTACCTCTGACTAAAATCCTCCTGCAGTAGTCCGGGTCCACTCCTAAAACTTTCTCGTGTCCGTCCTCGCTGGAGGAGGTCGGGGTGGACGCGGAGGTGCCCGGGGTGTCGGCTGAGCTCTGAGCCGGGGACCGGCTGCCCAGCTCGGGCCGGCTCTTACACTCCCTGGCCCGGTCCCGGCACACTGAGCTGGGTGCGCAGTGGTTTCGCTCTTCGGCGACCCCATCGCCCATACTCGTGGCTTGATCAAACATGAAACAAACTGGAGCTTCTGCTGCTGCGCTCAGCTCGGGTTTCTCTCCCAGCTCTTTCAACCTGTGTTCACTTCTTTCGAACTAAAAATGCAGGAGAGGGAAACTTGACCCCCCCTTCCAATAAAAAATGAAAAAAAAAAATAGTAAGAGAGAGAAAAGTCCGGTCAGAGTCCAGCCACGGAGAGCAGTGACTGAGCCCAGCTCGTCCCCGACGCTCTCGGCATGGTCCGCGGTCCAACCTCCCTCCGCACAGCTGTGGAACGACGGGAACCAGAGAACCAAGGAACCGGGGTGCAGGTGCAGGTGGAGAGGGGGGTCCCCTACGGACGAGCCCAAGGACCCTCCTCAGCTACACGCACAGGCGCGCGCACGCATGCACACACGAAAAGAAAATGCATCGCCTATTGTAGCCTACATTGAGTTTTCGAGGCGCTGGGAGGTGCTTCACTGCTTAACCACGTAAGAGGAAGGAAAAGCTGAAGGACGGCGGTCCAGTCAACAAATGCCTTTAACTCGTATCTCCCCCCCAAACCCCCCTGGTACAGTTGTTTCTGGGGTTTTTTTTCTGTCTTTCAAAACCCGTGTCCAGTGAATTTACCCGATGCGGCTCTCTCAGCGGTGCAGCCCTGCTAGGAAGCGCTAAAGCTCTCGGCTGGCGTCAACACTGGGCTAATTTCAGAGCCAATGCTTGGGATTGTATTAGCCAGCTAGCTAGCTAGCTCTTATTATCACTCTTTTTTTGCCCCTCTACACTGGAGCGCGCCAGCTGGTTTAAAAATAAATATCTTATATTTCGATTTGGAGGAGGCTTCGGATGCTTCAGATGTTTCAGATGTTGCTCGCAGCCATTGGTCTGCGCGAGGGGACGGTGTGAACATAAATAATCCTGGCGGCAGGATACGGTTTTAAATTGACCGTCAGTGCCCGCGTCATTTCCGGCGTGTGCGAGCCGGCCCCTGATTGGCTGAGAGAGTGGAGTAAGAGGAGGAGCCCAGGGAGATTAGGGGTGTCAGCGCGCGGGGGAAACCCGGATTAGGGGCTGGGTTTTTAATCCAGCAAACTCTGCCGGCACCAACAGCTTCCAGTGGAACCTTTAACAAAGTTCACAACGTGTGTTTTCTCTTCACGATCGTGTAGGAAAGCCGGCCTTCTGACAACCCAGATACTTTAAAGTGAAGCCATCAACTGCACACACACATCTTTTATACTCTCCTTAGAAAAGCGTTGGTGATTGAGCAGCCATGCATGAGCCCAGAGTCACCATGACCAGTGAAAAGCGTCGACTAAAGGGGTACACCTCCTGAAAAAAAACGGGTACAGGGCACAGGGCAGTCCATTTTTTCCTTACAGTGTATCCCAGTGTACCTGTAAAGTGTTCAGATAGGCCTACATTTTTATCCCCCAAGAAACAAAATATATAAATGTACCCTCGAAGGCAAAACAATGATCTTAAGTTCCAAGAAAAGTGGTGTATTTGTGCATTTACATGACATAACTTTATTAAAAAAAAAGAAAAAAAGAAAAAGAAAATAAAAGGCCTGGAGTCAAGACAATCAGTTTCAAAATACAACTGCATGTGTATACAATTATATTCCTTAACTCAAGACCTACTACGCCAGTGATTGATGGTGACAGGTCAGTTTATTCTTTATCTTTGAGTGTATAAAGCCCCCCAGCATTGAGCTGTGGAGCAGGGGGGCTGCGTTCTCTAGAGTGAAGGAGCTCCATCCTTGAGTTGGAGTGATCTAGAACTAATCATCCAACATCAGTACCTGACCTCACTAATGCTCTTGTGGCTGAATGCAATCAAACCTCACAGCAATGTTCCAACATCTAGTATAAAGCCGCCTCGGAAGACCAATAAAGTGAAGATGAGCTCCCTATGAACGCCCTTGATTTTAGAAAGAAAACGTGAGCTGGTGTCCTCAAACGTTTGGGCGTGTTTGTATAGGTGATAAATGCTCCTGCGTGTGAGCAGGCGTTTAAGTTTGTGTGCATCTGTGGTGGGTGGGGAGAAACACATCAGGGGCTTAAAGCTGGTTGGTTGAAGTGTATGACTATAATTGAGACTGTGTGTTTTTATTGTGTCTTGTGTGTGTTTGTAATTTGTATTGTAATTATTGTGTCTAATGTGCTAATTGCTTACCTCCCTGTGTTTCCCAGCATGTTTGCCTATATTGCATGTTTGACACAGGATGGAAATTAGCTGGCTAAAGCATCTTCTCTGATTTCAGATTCATATTTTTGTTTGCACATGGTCCTGACAAAGTGAATATAATAAACTAAACTGAAAGACAGAGAGTAAACAGCGAGGTGGGGCTGTATTGGCCTCACGCTGAGACTGGGCTCACAGTCAGTTTGTTGATGTGCTGCATTCACTGAAACACTGCGTGTGTTTATTAGAGGGGTTGATGTCTGATTTTTACCCCTAGTCAGTAGGAAAAGTTGTTTCCAATACTGTAAGAAACTAGAACATTGTTATAGTGCTGTGCAGTACATCTGTAATAGTCACCCCCTAAATATTCCTGCAGTACTGTCGTATAATAATCTCTAACATGTTTGTAATATCCTCTATAATAATCACATTTCCTAGAAGACTCTTACAGGAATCCTGTAGAAATTCCTGTAGTATTATTGTAGATCTGTTTCATAAGGATGTGACTTTAGGTACAAAACCATTACATTTGCTTGCACTTACAGAGCAACTTAATGCCCACAGAGCTTCAGGACCAACAGCGCAATTACTGGAAGATTAAACTTAAACTATCGGTTTGGTACAGATGAATGTGTTTTGACTGGAGAAATTGGCTGAACTGTGCGCTATTTGGCACCAAACTGCCTAAAAAGAGACGCTAAGTACAAATATCTAGCATCTAAAGTATAAACGTCATTTTCCTCACGAGTTGGAACACTTTTGTGAGGATTTTACGGCATCAAATTCCTACCCCTGACATTTATTTTAAGAAAACAACAATACTCACAGAAAGACATGTTCGCTTCAGCTGGTAAATCATTTCTGAAGTGCCAGTTTTTTAATAGGCGAGGTCCTCCTTATTTTTGAAAGGCATAAAGCAGCAGTGCTCGTCAATTTTGGTGACAAATGACGGTATTTTAGCCGCAATACATTCATTATTGTGCAGTATTGTGACATTTCTAATATGTACAGCCAGAGATCATTATTGGCCGGTCTCAGCTCCGCGGCGACTGAAAGTTGCCATAATTCACAATCAGCAAAATTAAAACCCTTTATCTAACATCGCAGCCCCATTAGGGCCAACGCAGTGCCATAATTACAGTTTTGCCACTTTCAGCAGTGTTTATCTGCGCAGCGCTGAAATGGCTCATTATTCAATTCAGCCGCTCCACACAGATTAAACTGTGAACGGAATGAATGGAGCTGTCAGTCAGAAAGGCACGGAGGACTCGAGCAACCCCACACACACAGTCAAGAGAGGGCTGATTGCTTCAGCTGCTCACACCTCTCTCTCTCTCCCTCTCTCTCTCTCTCTCATGCTCAAACTGGCCCCCAGCTCTTCATATACAGATCAGTAACCTGTATGTGTACAATATCAACACATATACACACTATACTATGATGATATTGCTACACATTGCAAACGCACCACTGACACGTGAATGTGCGGTGGTTAAAACTGAGCTGCATTATTAGCTGACCACGGCTATTTACGTTTCTTGGCCGTTGTGGATGCGTCGATTCGTTCAAATATTCAGATTTAGTCAAGCTGCTTTTAACACCCAAAACATGTAACGATTTGTTTTACACTCATTTGCATATCGCGATATCAGTGCAGCAATGGCTAATATCGCAATAGTGATAAACAAAGCATATGGTGTATAGCTCTAGTGTATATATTTCTGTTACTGTTTAAATGCCCATTTTCTTTTTTTCTTTTTTTGTCCGCTTAGAACGTTTGTGTATATAACTGTTCATATTTCATTTGTACATGACCATTTCCCAATTTCTCTCTATCCCTTGGAATTAAACAGGCTTGTGCTTCTATACTGAAATATGTAAATGGTCTCTGTTCGGATTGGCTGTCCTGTATTGTGCCTCATTCAAGAAGCAGACCGGGCTCAACACTCCTAACTTCAGTGTAGACAGGCAGGTCTGAATAACAACAGGTTGAAGAGGCAGATATGTGTAAATATGTTTTTTGTGACATCACAGAAACAGTGAATTCAAGCATATTTTGAACGGCACGTTTTGAAACTTCAAAAATGTTTGCAAATTATATCAAATACAGGCCCGTTAATCTGAAATTAATGACGTTTTGTGAAATTGCACTGGTAAAATATATAGTCTAAACAATATCAAACAACACACAAGTTGACTAAAAGAGGAAAAGTTGACAAACTATAATACTTTGTGTGTGTGTGTGTATATATATATATATATAGTGAAACCCTTGTCCTTCATTAGTGAGACCCTATAGAAACATAAACATAAACACTGTTTTTGCACAGTGTTACATATCTGTCATGTCTCTTCATCAGCTCCATGTATGCGCTCTGTGAGCTGAGTTAGGCTACTGCTGACCTTCTGAAGGGTGTCATGATTGCGCTGGGCTCATGGGTGAACATGCAGAAAGAGATATTATTAAATGTGGTGGATGTGTTTAATCTTAGCTTTACTAACAGCTGTCAGAAACTCATCTCTGCAGCGGTGAGAGCAGACTGAGTCCTCTGAGGGTCCGCCTGCCTGTGCTCTGGTCCTTATAAGGGTGTTCGAGGGGCTTCACTCTCTTCGAAGAAGAAGAAGAAGAAGAAGAAGAAGAAGAAGAAAAGAAGAAGATACACTGGTTTAGTAACCAGTCCGCCAACTTTTAGAAGTCTAAACATGAGGCAGTATTCTTCATTATTAGAGTAACTTCGTTATTAAAGAATTCAAGCTTCTCTTGAAGTCATTTGCACTGTTAAAACGTATTAAAAACGTAAAACGTAAAACAATCCGTAATCTTGCACAAGGTCAAAAATGTAACGCGTGGCAAATGAAGAAGAATCGCTCACAATGTAACAGTGTAATAAATAGTAATAACAATCTAGTAAGTTAATAAATTATAAAAAGTATTTTATGATATTTTTCTTCTTTTGTATTACTTCATAGCTGGAATGTAGCAAATTCCACACTACAGCTTTCCATGGTCAAGAAAATAATGCACTGCTGAAAACGTAATTCATTAAGATTTTATAAATATTTAATTAAAACAGAAATGTATGAAGAGGATTTTTTCGCACATTCACTCGCTGAAGTCTCTGAATGGAGAGCCACCTTCACAATGACAAGTGGCGTAAAAATGTATTAATAATTTGAATTTCTGTGTTTTAAAAAGTTCCTTATGCTGGGTAATTTTTAAACGCTTTGAACGGTTAGTAAGGAGCGCAGAAACTTTTCTAAAGTTCTCTGTGACAAAGTTTTGCAGATCGCTCTGAAAGTATTCTGAAGACCTTGGCGACCACAGAGCGCTGGTGAAAACCATTCTTCAGAGCTGAAAGGCTCGTGTTGTCTTGGAACAGGCCAATCCTCCAAAGCCAGGAGGATCTCAGAGAGGTGAGCCGGAGGTCAGTGACAGCTCAGCAGAGCTACAGGTTTGTGACGGCTGAGAGCTCACAGCGCGCTGAACACCTCAGCAGCTCGCAGAGAAAGGGTTCACATCTCTGGCTCATGAAATAAGATGCTGCACAGGAAGCCACGCATCGCCTTCAGCCTTAAACAAGGAATGAGAAACTGTCTCAGAAGTTAAATCCAGAGTCGCACTTGGTACAACTGCGACGCAGCGCACCACCCAAATATTACAGTTAATACAGAGAACAGAGATGTTTTCTATCACTCTGAAAACTGTCTTAGAGAAGATAGATTCGAAACTATTTCAAGAGCAGGAAAAGTGAATATAAAGCAAGATCAAATTTAAATATCAGGAACCCTCGGGGGAATACCAGGCAAATCCAAAAGAGGCTGGACATGTATCTCGACCAAGAATCTGCTTTGTTCTGACTAGTCAAAATAGCACCAAATGCAGGACGCTGGAAACGACACAATTATAAACAGCTCTAACATTATCATTAGTAACAGTGGAGTGAAAACTCCATTCATTATTTTCTATTTTCCGCGGTATTTCCAAGAGAGATTTTATTTCATTCAATTACTTACAGAATTTAACATGACACGGACCTGTTGGAGGTTTTGGCTTTGTTGGTTCAACACTGAGCTTTATTTCTGTGACCACTTACAAAAAACAACTTTAGTATTCATCTGTACTTGAGCTTAAGGGCGAAACTCGATATATATATATATATATATATATATATATATTGTTTTTTGTTTTGAAGTGGAAATTATTTTTGACACGGTTTTGTTGCATTCGCTGTAAATACAAAATGTGCGCAAATTAATTTTTTTAAATCTTATTTTAGAAATTTTGTATCACCCTTATAGCTCCCATTTGAAGACTCTTATCACTGCAGGAAGCGTTATATTACATGTATACCGCCATGGAAGCCTTTTGTTATGCTGTTAGAAGTTTCCCAGCAGAAATGAAGAAATGAGAGATTCCTGAAAGAAAAACTGGATTTTCGGTCAGCATCAAGAATTTTGTGTCGAATTATTTTCTCACAAGGAAAACAGCTGAGGACAGTTATTTGAAAATGCGTCCCACTGTACAGCTGGCTGGAGGTCTCTTCACCGCTCCTACTGTTCTGAATGAGGAACAGTTTCATTTCTTATTTTGTTTTTAAATGTTGCTGATTCCGTCTCAGCTGGACGTTTCGGAAGCGGAGCAATGCGGTTTATCCCCCTGGAGATAAGCGGAGCCCACCCTCAGGAAAAAGACACAGGAATTTCTACAGGATTCCTTTAAGAATCTTACAGTAATTTCAGACAGTTACTATAGTTCACTACAGGATACGTTATGATAAGAAAATGCAGAGATGCTAGGAGGTGAAAATAGAGACGATTACAGAAACCTGTGATTTAGTATTACAGTACTATAGTACTACGTTATTAAATAATAATATCATAGGCATTATACAGCATTCCAGAAATCTTAAACCTGCTTATAGTTTTAGTGTAAATCGTATACAGTATAAAGAGTTGTGGAGCTACATTTGACTTTGGTTTCAAACTCTCAGAATAATAGCCGGCAGGTTCGAGTAAACAGAGACTGCGTATATTCAACAGTCGGAACTAAGAGTCTGTGAGCTATAAGAGGAGAAGACAGAAGCCCTGAATAAATATCAGAGCTATAATGAGCTGCGCTGGACAGCTGGAGAAATTCTTAACATATCGTGGACGGAGAAGCTCGGACCAGCAGCAGCTCTCCATGGTTATATGAGGATAAATCTGGCCATAACATAAAATTATCTGGCTTGACTATGATCTACATGGCTCACTGGAGAAGAGTAAATATAAGAGGATACGAATGACGAAAGGAATGTATAAAAATGGTCTTACCTTCCTGTGAGATTAGACTACTGTATGCCCTTTATCTTCTACTCGAACTAATTGAGCTGTGCGGTAATTACAGCAGTAATAAACACAACTAGTCTATTAGTGTGAACAACAAAAACTTAAACTGTAATATTATTTAGAAATTCTAGTTGACTTTAAATCGTTTACATTGAAAAGAAAAACATCCCGTCTGACTGGAAGCCAGGTTATATTCTGATGGCTGCATCGTTTAGAAACCTTTCACACAGTAAAACAGCTCCACTAGACTGGCTGCTATTACTAAATAGCAGAAAGTCCTTAGGGTTCACCTCATTTTTCAATACCCGCATATAATACATGCACCAAATAAGCCCCCAGTGCGACATAAGGAAGCCCCCTCCTTTGCATTAAACAGTACTTTCTTTCATAGACTCAACTCACCATTGGTCTATCTGGGTATCAGACATTTTCCCATAATGCCAAGTGGCTTAAGGACCAGATCCAGAGGGCTGCAGCCAGATGTCACCCAAACAGAGGGGCACTGGGTCCCAGAACACAGAGACCCAGACACTGTACAACTGATATAACTGATGGGGGCGAACACTGGAGTCAGGCTTAAATGTGTTTTTTTTTTTTTCCCTTCCTCGTCTTCAGTCCACCTGCTAATTACAAACTGCAAAGGACACAAGTGCTGGGCTTCCCTTTAGACGAAAACAAAAGGACTTCCTATAGACTATAAATGGGAACTGCACTGCCAAGCCTTGTTTGAGAAGTTTGTTGAGTTTCAGAGAAATGCATACAAAATGAACCACTTTGGGAGGCACATACATGCTTAGTTTTCCAAGTTTGTCTATTTCAAATGTGCAATTTCAATGTAATGGGCAGATCATCCATTTACATTCGTTCACAAATTTAAAATCATTGAGGGAACATTTTCACTATTCTGTGCTCTCATTCCAGGAGAACCAGAAATGATTCACTTGTCTTCATAATATTCACAATTCACAGCATATATACATTATATACACTCAAAACCGGCAGACATGTAAACACTATGAGCTCACCTCCAGTTTACTGTTCACCTTTTTACTGTTACTGTTTCAAACAGCAGCATCTTTCTGTCCATTCTCACTGTAGAAGTTTTAAGACAGATCAGGAAGCACTATGTGAGCTTACCTGCCATCTGTCCATGGGCCACAGGAAGAAGGAAAAGGCCAAATATCATTTTACTTCAGACATTACAACCTCCTGTCTCACTGGATACAAGCATTTAATAAGTAAACCTTTAAAAACAATTGCTTTACTAATTGGAAATAAACAAAACACACTGGATATTACAGTGACACTCGTAACTTTAGTAATATTTCTTTACACATGTATTGATTTTCCACACAACCCATGCAATGTTGAAAACCATTGGAATACATGCACTTCAAAAGGCAGATTCCACCAATTTTTCTGTATAAATAAATCATTAGGATGTAAACAGTGATTGAGAGTGGTTTGACCTACTGAGTCAGAATTGTTTCCACTGGCGGTGATAGGAACCAGATGTCTGAAGAGCTTAATGCCTCTTATAGCTACCTCACAGAAAGCTATTGATATGAAATTAAATGAAATGGTTATGAATACGCTGCCTGATGCCTGAGACAATGTTTTATGATAGTTTTGTGCTAAAAGGTTTTAGCCTAAAACATATATATTTTTAATCATTTCATGGCAGAGAGGAACACTGCAGGCTGAGCTGAAAATGGATCCCAGAGGAAGCTTATTTTTTCCAGATTTACCACAATTTTACCATCATCATCATCACCATCATCATCATCACCACGATCGCCTCAAAAGGTCATTTCGGTTAGTGAATAAAGTGGCTGTATGTATCATAGACATCATGACCCCTGGTTCCCATCACTACCACTGTAAAGTATCCACAGTCTCTACAATGAACCATTTCACATCAAACTACTTGGACAATTGAATTATGCAGAATAAGTATGTGGAATGCATCGTGAAAAAAAAAAAATTAAAAAGAAAAACATCAGTATTTTTATTAACCTTAGCTTGAGTTGAGTTCTGTACTTCAGCCCAATGTGCTGATCTTCTTCTATTCTTTTAGATTCAAGTAGATGTCCCCTAGTTGAATGCTTGGATGGTCCAGGGAAATGGACAGAGTGTACTGCACAGAAAATTGTCATTCAAGGACTGAGGCATGTACAGTCAACAGTCTTCTTTATTTGATTTAGAAAAGGCCTGTAGACAACACTCAAGGACAAGCAAACGTATTCACGACAGACCCAGGCAGAAAATTTGTGCCCAGCAAATCAAATCTATTTGTTCGCACAGCCAGTTCATTCCAACAAAATTAACACCCACAAAGGCCTCAGATCACAAACACTGTAGAGTGTCTCACTATGAGGAATCAACTCACATGAGCGATTCACGTTCACAGTCAAGAAGCTCAAGCATTAAAACAGACACACTGCGTTTACATTACTAGGCTTCAGTAAGGCTTCAGACATTCTGCATTAACTGGTGACAGACAGATGCTGGAGTCTGGGGCACAAAGGGGTAGAGAGGAGTGGACGAATGGCTTAGGCACTTAGACATATTCAAATTAACATAAGCCACCAAATCAAGATACAAAAATGAATACGTGAATTATTTAAGAGAGTAAGGACAGCCCTTGAAGTGCACCAGATGAAGTTTAATAGGGAATTTCTATAATCTTCTATCTTTCTACTTATTCAAAATAAAAGGCGTGGAGCGGCTCTGGTGAGCAAAGATAATTGACCTGTGCTTGACACTGGAAGCAGTTTTTCCACTTAAAAATTTTCTTCAGAAGAATTTGCCTCACATAAGTAATCTTACAGGTTAAAACAGAAAGGTTCAACAAAAAAAGAAATACATCCCTGTTCACAGTTTCCATTAGACCAGTTGTGTCTCTACTGCTGATTGAAGTGATGGATGTCTTCAACGCTCCTTTAGCTGCTGAGCCACATTTGTGGTCAACAGTGACCCCTACTGAACTGAAGAGGAATTTGGTAATTCACAGTAAGTCCAGGCGCCCCCTGGTGGGCATGACAAAACATGAAACAAAAAAAAAAAAAGAACAAAAGAAAAACCAGGCAGCATAAACTGAAAGCTTAGTAACAAGCATACAAGCAAATAACAGTACATTTGTTCTTTGCTTGGTTCAGAATAGACAAGTATTCAACCATATTATGGAATTAAAAAGAGGACAAAATTGGATTATTGCCTCGCACACGCACACTGAAAACACACACTTTTAATTCCATTGTCATCAAAAAACAATAACTATTGTCATAACCTTCTGCAGGTTTTCCAAAATATGTGGACAGATGAAGAGAAAGCAGAGTGACACTAAACGGTCCTGACTGGGTTCTAGATTGTTGGGCGGATTCCAGAATATGGACTATTCGAGCCCCACCTCCTACCTCCTATTACAGATATGCTGAACTGATAAATGTCTGAGAGGTTTAGCTCATGCGTTTAGTCGAATCCTTGCCAATCACTTTGCTCCGAGTCATACTCGAGTTCAGCTCCAATGCACCGCACCCCCTCTAATAACATCGGCGTCCCATGGTGTCGGTCTGAGAGAGAGAGAAACAGATTGCAGGTTATTGCTGATTCTGTAGTGATAAAACCATCTTAGGGCTTTGCTTCAGGTGTACGTTTCCTCTGCAGTTCTCAAATATGATCTTAAGCCCATGAGAGGCCTCTCAGAATGTTCAGTCAAACTGGTGTATTACTTAGAAAACAATGGAAACGCCTGAATAAAAGAAAGATAGAATGATGTTTTCTCTGAAGTGATTATTGTACCATTCTGCTTAGTGTCATACATAGAACTCCTATATTAAAAACATTATGACCTGGCGGTAGGAACAGTCTCTTCCAGGCCTGCAAAGACTCCTATATACCCAAAATATGCGATGTTACTCATCTCTTTGCAGAACATGAAAATAATGAAAACCACATGCTGTTGCCCATTCAGACTGTGGTCTGCAGTGTCAGTCCAGCTGGAGACAACAGGGAGGATTCACAGAAGAATCCAAAGTAACTGAGACTGTTTATCATCATCACTGACAAAGTAACCAAAAAAAAGAATGTCTTGTTTTAAAATGTTTAAACATTTATATTACACTTATGAATGTATGTGCACAAGTACTTTCATGTATTTATTTTCCAGTGAAACGGTCAGGAAAAAAGCAGAAAACACACACTTAACAGGAAATTAAGCCTAAAAAACTATATATATATCAGATTTTTCATATCATGTCCACTCTTTGCCTTTATTACAGCTTCCACTCTTTTCAGGAGACTCGCCCTCAGTTTTCCAAAGAAATCTGCAGAGATATTTTTCCACACCTCTAAAGTTGAGTGTTAGAAGTTACATTTTCTGCTTCTCATGATCCAAACAATGCCGCAGCCCTTTCTGGACTAAGTGGTTAATGATGACAAATGAATGAATGAATGATCCAAACAATCCCAAACACATTCAGAGATGTTGAGGTCTGGGCTCTGGGGTGGTCAGTCAATTGTTCTGAGAACACCAGCAGCTTCTTTAATGGACCTACAAATGTCCTTTTTTTGTCTATTTCCTTTTCTTAGTAACAGCTTCTTTACAGCTACACGTCATAGTGTTGAGTCTTCTTCTCACAGTGGAAGGATGAACAGAAACACCTGAGGATTTTTTCAGATCTAAAACAAGAGCAAGCTTGATTTTCTCCTCTCTTTCAAAGATGAAAGCTTTAAGTGCTGTTTATCTGATGGTGACAGTTTTGGTGGTCTACCAGGTTTTGCACAGCTGTCTGGAGTCTCATTTTCTCTGTATCTTTTAATCATTACCAATTTTGAAAACTCTTGTTTTTTTAACTAGTTTTCCTTTAACTTAACCTTCCTAATGCAATCTAATATCTTCAGAAATATCTCATGAAAAATAAATAACTATTACTTAATGGCTGTTTTAACCAGAAATTAAATTAATGTCTTGTTTATATGCTTCTCAACAATCATCCATCCTTAAGGTGGATTTCAGAAAATATGACCTGTCATATTCAACCAAAATGACTCAAAATTAGAATACACTTGAAATAAAATCATGATACACTAATGTTCATAAAAGTGTCATAAAACATTTTCTCTGCTCCTGTAAAAAAATACCATTTTTGGAGGTTTTACTACAACAGCAACAATGTTGGATGAAGACAGATCAGGCTGCACTTCAAGTATCAGCAGTGGGGCATCTGTATTAACAGCAGTGCATCAGCACAGACAACTCTCAACAACACTCAAGAAGCACAGGGGAAGTCTGCAGTCCAAAGCCATGTGATTAAACTTAAACGGTACAAAGTTTCTGATGATTTTTATCCATATAGAAGAAAGATGCATAAGCAGCATCTATTTCATGTATTCACATTTTGTAATTCAGTTTATTTAAATATCTATCACATGCTCTCAATAGCAGTTCTACATGATTCTTTTTAGTTAGATTTCACTATTCAAATTCAAAATCGGATGTATTTTCTCTTTAATGACACTGTCCATCTTGCTAAACCTTTTTTAAGCAGAGATGAGTAGTAACTAGTTACATTTACTCAGTCACATGTACTAAAATGTAAGTAGCATTTCAAGGTAAATGTTCTTGGATTTGTACTTTACTGAGCATTTTAAAATGATAACTGAGGCTTAAGCTTTATTATTTATTTTGTACCAATAGTGCATTAAGAAAGACTAGTGTCTAACAATCTTTGGTTCCTATTCATATAAATGTTCAATAAGTTCAGTTCTGTAAGTTACTCAGTATTTAAGTAGTTTTTTGACCTGGCATTTCTGTAATTCTACTCAAGTTGCTTTTGGAAATATATTTTTACTGTTACTGGTGTCATTTTACAAATAGTAACAGTACAAAACAGTAAGTAAGTAAGTGAGTGAGTAAATAAATAAACAAAAGGTCAAATTAACATTTTAACTGGAGTAAGAGTAAGAGCTACTCTACATACACTGTTTTTAGTTCTGCTGATGACTGATTTTTATCCATTGCCTTGTTAAAATGTTATCTGTTCTTTCAATGCACCATGAACTGTTATTATTATTATTATTATTATTATTATTATTATTATTATTATTATCATCATCATCATTATTTTTTATTATTATTACTATTCATTCCAGATTTTCCACATGTAATTGAAAAGCTGGCCAACAGGGGGGAGCAAAAAACAACTATATAAATTCTGACAGTTGACATCTTCATCCGAACTCCTTGCGCATTTTCCATATTTCTGCTGGAGATCACAGAAACAAAAGCTGCAATAAGTATAGAACACTCTGAAGTAACTTCATAGTACAGCTAGAATTATCCTGTCCCTGAAGATGAGGAAAACAAAATCAGGATAGTAAATAAATTTGCCCAAAGTTGCACTAAAAATTAGGTACTTTTTTTTGAGGTTGCATTAAACTGAGCGTTCACATCCAGATTTGGCACCTTGTGCTGTGTCACCTTTTTGTCCATCTGTGTCAAAGTTGTCACTGACTCTTCAAACTGACCTCAAGTTGCTGTTGTACTTATACTTCTGAGCTCCCAGAGAGACAGGAACTCAAATATGTTATCTGGGGACACATTCTTGGTAATTAACAGACAAAAGTTACCTTCTGAGAGGCTGGCTGTGCTACAGAAACCTCAAACTTACCCATAACACGGGCATGAACTTTGACCTTCAGGCACACATCCTCTTTGCTCTCGCTGACTATCAGCATCTCTTCACAGAGCACCCCCTCCTGGTGAGCCATGTACTCGCATGTCACCTTTAGCCCCCCTACAGAGAGAGGTGGGAGAGAGTTAATGCAACATGAGGACGACATGAGGGAGAAAATATGGCTGTGAGAGGTACAGTATGTGACATTTGAGAGTACAAAGAGGAATTAGTGGGAATACAAAGAGGGCTGGGTGGGATAAAGGACAGGGAGGGTAGGTATATATCCCATGTGGAAAAATCTAAACCTCTGTATTCAATTGTCCTCAAAATTTCACAATACGTTTGTCTCTCCTCCAGTATACCTCCAGCCCCCAGTATACTGCACTGCATCATGTTAGTCTATATTATATTACATTCCATTCTTTTCCCTCCCACAGCAAAAGGCCATGTGTACCAAACCCCAGAGTAAGATCAGTTTTTTCACATTTTCAGCTGGACATTAGTATTAGAAATGGGAATTTAGGAACTACTGGCCAAGATAAAAACAACCTCCTTTGGTTATACTTTGGAACGACATGCATTCGAGTTTGTCCAGATGGTCTTCACAATGAAAAGCTCCTTGTCTGATATTTCATAACAACACATCCTACGATTTGTTCAGATGTTTTTCACACTGTGAGAGATGAACCTCAGGGCAGTTGGTGTCACCGAGCAGTCAGACATCACCCTGCATGGAAAAAAACCTCCCACAGGGTTAAACTCATGAATTCAGCTGGCTGCTGCTCCCTTGCAACCATTATAAACAATAAATTCACACGCACGCAGAGCCCCACGCGCACAGCCATACGAAGCGGTGTAATGGAAAATGCCTGAAGCCTGCCAGCTCCCTTGCTAATGTTCCCTAAAACTCGTTCTGAGCCTCAGCCACAGTAAACAGTAGCCTCGCAAATGCACCATAAATGGTTTATTGAATTTAATGGCCCGCAATGAAGAGCATTTGTGCATCTACTTGCTATTGTTTTGTTGCTCATTTGAAACGCTTGGCTTGAATTAACTGAAGGTCAGCCAGCCGAGAGAGCTGTTGATAGATCCTGAAGTGAGCACTGCTCTGCCCGTTACTTGATGACAAATTCTTCCATGCTCAACAGGTGAGCATATGAGTGCTGTACAGGCCCACTATTGTATAAGCCATTCATTAGCACATTCTGTGATAAGTTCTAGTGCGTTCCTCATTACATTTCTGACCTTAAATGTGGGTGGATGTAAATAAACTTAAGTTGTATTCAGAGTGGTTTAATGTGAAACGCTCCAATCCAGAGAAACTTAATAAATCAGAATTATTCACAGTGGTGGTGATGGGAACCAGACATTTGAAGCAACTCTGAAAAGCTACCTCACAGAAAGCTATTACATGAAATGGTTACAAATACACTGGCCAATACCTGAACCACTGTTCTACAATATTCTACAACATTCATGGCAGAGAGGTACATGCACAGTGTCCTAAGTCAAACCAGTCTCAAAAGAAAACATATTTCAGATTTACCACTATTTTACAAATTTGAGACAAGTGTAGGTTCATTAGTCCTTTTGGATAGTAGATGTCTCTGCGTTGTCATCCTCATACCCTGGTTCCTATCACCACCTCAGAAGTCTGAGTTGGTAACTCTCTACAACATACTATTTCATATTAAACCACTCTGAATCACTTTGTTTACATCTCAACAATTGAATTATGCAGAATTTTGGAAAAAATCTGTGTGTCACTGTGAATCAGTAATCATAATGCATTTTCCTTGTGCATCATGATATGTTTCCAAGTGAAACAAAGACATTATTGGTTAATATCATTTTTCAGATTTAATCATTATTTTGATGTAAAATTACAGGAAAAACAACAATTTTGCATTTTTTTATGATACAGCAGATGATAAATCATGCTTAACATGACCAGGGCCATGAACTCACAATGTAAAAAAAAATAAATAAAAAAAAAGGATAGGATAGGACTGGATAGCAATATCTAAATGAGCCATTCCTTGATACAAAGATGAGTCAGTCAGATTGTGCCTGAGTGTACATCAAGAAAAAGATGACACGTATAAAAAGATGTTAAAGAGTGCTGATCTAAAGCTGATTTTTACAATTAAAGGGACGTTGTCAAAGATCAGCAGTCTTGCTTTGAGGTGTTCTCTCAGTCTAACTGAGGTGAAGGTCAAGTACTGAGATGCAACGAACATCCTATCATTTATTCAAGGGCTAAACTGAAATTAAAGCTCATAACATAACAGAATGCCCTGTGTTTCTCTAACCCAAACCACAAAGGCCTGCGTCGTTAGGGACAAAATTCACACTGACAATTTCACACAATTCTGCTCAGTTACAGTTATAACACATCACTGAAATTGAATTATATGCATTAGAAAAGGAACTAAATGAAAAGGGTTATGTATCCAGAAGAATGGAAGCCCTTGGGCTTGGATCACCGTGACAAAACAAGAGGAAGGCAGGGACGTACCGTCAGGGGCCGCTGTAATATCTTTTATCTGGAGGTAAGGGTTGGGCACTGGAGCTGGACACACATCCTTCCCGAGCGCTGGAACCTCCGGCAGTGTAAAGATGATCTCATACCTGTGCTGAGTTTTTAGGAAGCCCACCTGCAGAGAGCACAACAGGAACTGTTTCTGAAAAAAATAGTGGGCCTTTTGATATTTATCACAGAAAAAGGTTCTATTCTGCGAAGTACCGTAATGACAAGAATATCACTGGGCTGCACAATATGTCATTTGCTAATTGTTATCATGATATTAGCTTTCAAAGTGCTAATATCACAGATATGTCTGCAACGTACAAATACATCTGAACTAGAGTGATTCCAACCCTGTTTTCAGAGATCTTCCTTCCTGTGGAGTCCAGGCACAATCTGCCACACCGGCTCCAGCTAATAAGCTTCTTCATAAGTTGGTGTTAGGTAAGATGGGGCAGTACGGTATGGCGTTTTCCACCTATCAGTACAACATTCCTAAACCAGAAACATACAAACCTTCGTCGAGCACCAGCTCACAAAACAGAACCCTGAAATTAGGTGGGGTTCTCTAGAGGCTGATGTTCACATGATGCCAATGACACTTACCAATAAACACAAAAAACAGTAGCAACAATGGGGACATTTCTGATTGACCTTACTGTGCATTTAGTTTTATGAGAGAGTCACAGACAGCAATTTTGGCTAGTTTGCTAGTATTTTTAGAAATGGCTGCCATCTGACTTGACTGACAGCGCATGGTGATTTGGTGATGACTATGTTTGACCAATCAATGGTCTGCACTCGGGATTAGAATGGGCCGGAACCCGGCTGGGACGCAACAGGCTTCTGGCTCAGATTTTGAAAAAAATATCAGTGACTACTCTCACATTTTTCTAAAGTGTGTGCATGAAACAAAGTGTCTGATGAATGCACCTCAAGTTCAGCCTACTGCCTGTTCAGCCAATGTAAAGTCACACTGTAGCAGGGTCTGCCCACTCAGTCTCCATGGTAACACAAGGCAATGCACACAGTGTGTTTAGAATGTGAAAGTTGCCAAAACACTAATCTGCAGTGTCGTTTCACTTTCTAATTTCCTTGAACCTTGGCAGCATTCACTTGGATAACAAGTCTACTCGATATTTTGGGCTATTCATGTTTTTTAATAGAACATTTCCATCATTCTCCCCGTCACCACTATTTTTAACTCTACCAATACATCTTGCATTGGTGCACTTATTACCCCAACAGGAATAATAATAAATACAGCACAGGTACTCTGGCAGGGGGACCGACTAGGATTTTGGGCACCATGAAAAGATATCATATTGGGCCCAACACAGTGTGTGGCCACTAACTAAAGTAGTCACCAACTTTATTATCTTAGGAGTGTGGGGATGGGGAGGCAGGGCTGGTTCATTGGTAAGGGTGTGGGGATGGGGAGGCAGGGCTGGTTCATTGGTAAGGGTGTGGGGATGGGGAGGCAGGGCTGGTTCATTGGTAAGGGTGTGGGTATGGGGATGCAAGGCTGGTTCATTGGCAGGGGTGTGGGGATGGGAAGACAGGGCTGGTTCATTGGTAAGGGCGTGGGAATGGGAAGGCAGGGCTGGTTCATTGGTAAGGGTATGGGGAGGGGGAGACAGAGTTGCTGAGCCTGAAGCCACATCTGTTGGGCCTGGCACCAGGCAGAGGCAGGGATAAATGATGTAGTATAAATTGCTTGCTAAAAGTTGCATGCATTGATTAAATGTCAGCTAAAAAGGAGCACAATGTAAACACTCAGAAATGTTTGTGAAGACATTAAGTAAATTATGTCAGGGGAGAGAAAAGTAGCTTATTTCAGTATGGACAGTATGGGGGTGTGCATATAGAGGCTGTCTGGATTTTACTTATTGGAAAAAACAAGAAAAGAAAAAGAAACCTTTAGAAACCATTTTGCATTTAATGACCGCAACACATTGAAAAAAAGTTGGGACAGGGGCCTGTTTAGCACTGTGTTTCATCACATCTTCTTTTAACAGCACTCTGTAAGCGTTTGCGAACTGAGAAGACTGACTGCTGTAGTTTTGAAAGTTAAATGTTTTCCTATTCTTGCTTGATGTAGGATTTCAGCTGCTCAGCAGTTCAGGGTCTCCTTTGTCGTATTTTTCATTCATAATGCGCCAAATGTTTTCATTGGGTGATAGGTCTGGACTACAGACAGGCCAGTTTTAGACACTTTTACTACAGAGTAGTAAAAACCTGTATATCTCGGTCAACATTAATGGTGCCTTCACAGATGTGACAGAGGTCCTAAAAAGTACTATAACATTAGGTTATTAATCATTTAAACTCTTTATTTAATTGAAAATAGCACAACAACAACAACAAACTAAATGTAGAAATGGAGAACTTTCGTGTTTTAAAAAATACATGCCTATTTTGAATTTTATGCACTGCATTAAAAACAGACATGATTCTGTAGTGGAAATCAGTGCATGGGCTCAGGAACACTTCAGAAAACCACTCTCTGTGAAAACAGTTTGTTGCTGCATCCACAAATACGTGACCATGGTTCTGTAACAGTACAGGACCATGGTACCAAGGAAAAACACCATAAGATGCAGAACTGGAACTCAACTCGGCAGGAAAATAGATCTCCAGGAGGAGGGTTGGTGACCACTGCTGTGACATTGAAAGTTCCATAGTGTGCTAAGAGCATCCTGTCCAATTCCGGAAATGTTTGCATGTCTGGATGACTCTCTTGTTTTGTTCAAAATCACACAAGCCAATCTTTAACCATGGCACATGGTTATCAGGGTTCACGAATGCCTTTTTTTGTATATTACAAGGCATGTTACTCCACAGTAATGATGTAATGTAGAATTTAATCACAACACTAGTATTTTGTCCATGCAGCCCAAGAATCTATAGGGGTAAAAAGAGAAAGAGGGTGGGGTTTGTGAGTCATGACTCATTTGGATATTGAGCACAAACAAATTCCAGAGCGATTCCAAAGTCTCTACAGCAACAGGCGGGTGCAGTCGGCACAAGTTTTGGGCATTATGTCAAGCAGCTGATCAGAGTAAATGGGAGTATGCTTGTGTGTCACCCATGAGGCAGCCACAATCAAAGAAACAACAGAATACCAGTGTGTATGTGAGTGTAATATCAAGTGGGATGTTTCCATGAGAGGACACAGTCTAGTCTGTGTGATATTGGAATGAAACCCAAATTCTAATGCTCAAAAGATGTTTACTCTCTCTGAACAAAACACACTTCAGACTGTGTGTGGAGTTCATCTCAGCCTTTGACTGACATCTACTCTCACTCCCCAGTGTCCAAAAAACTACAAAGCACTCATTCAGTAACACATTAAAAAACTGGCGAGTGTGCCGTGTTGTTGCCAAACACCATATAAGAAAGAACATCACGGAAAGAAAAAGACAGAGACCATGCACAAATCTGACACTGTTAGAGGCAAATACTGTTTACATTTTACACCTAGGTAAATTCAATTCCTAGGTAACACTATTTACATAAGCAAATGCGTTACTTACCTGGATAAATAAAACTTTAGGTATTTTGGCAGCATTCATAAAGCTAGTACCTACATAAGCCTTTCATGGCAACTGACACACAATTATGTAAACACTTATACAGGCCTATTTCGACAAGCATCAGTTATCATAAAGGCTGTGTTTGTCAACTTTAATGTGGTTTTTTGTAAAACTAAGTTTTAAAATTAGCTGCTCTTAATTAAAGCACATCATCTAACGTGCATATATAAAGTAGACTCTCACATTCAAACTACTTTCAAACACTTTATTCATTCGTATAAGTTCGGTCTTGTCTCCCTTTCTGGGCTCAGAAATTGTTCTCGAGAGTAGCCAAGGTCAATCCCTCTGTGTGAGAGCAACCTTTGTCTTCAGAGGTTAAAATGCAAAGTTGGACTACAATACTGCCAATATAATTGCCTAATTTTAGGCTACATATTATTTAATATTATACTCTACAGAATACATTATAAAATGTAATATTTAATATAGATCATGTATAATGAGTGGTAATGAGTACGATGAACTACACATTAACTTCATTTTTTCCTTTTTTGCTTCTTATTTTTAAATGCTAAAAAATCTTAATCTGGTTTCGGTCTCGGACTCGATGCGTCAGGGTCTCTTTCTTGACTCAGACTCTCCTCTAGTCTTTATTAAAACACTTGCACCAGATTTTTGATACAGCATCCAGCGCTACTCTTAACCACAGCATGGACACCTGGATGTCAGATTGTGCAGGCCTGAGGTAGCAGAGTGAGTTAATAAGAGGCATTGAATAAACAGACACGGGTCTGCAGAGATAATGGGTTTAGACTCTGAAAAGGATCTGGCAACCTTGCTCCTGGCCTTCAGAGCAAATGGAGGAGCTTAGAGGAGATAAGAGGGGTTTTGCTCTGGCAGTGAGCTAGCCTCTGGTCTCAAAAAGGTAGTGGTGTGTATGTGTGTGCTCCTCCCTGGATCAGAGCTGCATACCAGCCTGTCCCAATGGGCTTAATTTAACCAATCCATTATAATAATTCACAAAACAGCATAATGATCATCAACTCCTCTCCTAATTTACATTAATCTGAAAGGGGAAAAGGTGCATTTATAAGATGATCTTCATTATAATGGGAGTTTCAATTATTGGCCTTAAACTTGCACTGCAGTAAACTGGCATTAGCCATTTTCAGCACTGTATATTTGTCAACTGATTTTTTAAAAACACACAGAAATTCACCATATTATGTGGCAGTGATGCTACCAGCTGCATTCAAAACCTACATATAGCGACTACTATATCAAAAAATATGCTACATTCCTTGACATATGTGTAATCAATTGCATTACATGTGATGCTGGAAGTGATCTCCGTTTTCTGCCAGAGACATGAAGGGGTACAGGGGTCTGCACCCGGAAGTTGCAAACGGAGGTTAAACGTCGCGACGGCTGTTCAGCGCATACCTCATCGCTCCGAAGCAGGGGCATCCCAGCTTGTTCAAAGCTCCATATACTGAGGAGCACATTGCACGTTGTTTCGTTCAGACTGCTTCCTCCTAGCGAGAGTTATTACAGAATATTCGGGGGAATATTCTTTCAAGTGAATCTCCCTGTATTTTAAAGGCTTATTAGGAACCACTTAAACAGTGCAATTGCCACTCCAGGCATTGTCTCACAAAGCCGCATGGAATCTCATTATGAGAACACACGTCTCAGGACTACTTGTTAAACTTTTGATGCTACAATACGCCACTAAGGGTGTGCTCCATTTAAAACCTGCCCCCTTTTGTAAGACTCTTAATACTGGAGCAGTAATAGCTGGCCCGCTGATTGCAGCTATTCCTGATTGAAATGAACAGCTCGACCAAAACATGCTAACATGAGCAACAATCAGTGGAATCTAGTAACCAACAATTAGTTTCATGTCACTTGCATAATGCTAATTGGAGGAGTTCAATGAGCCGAGTATGAAAATAATGTAAACCATATGCCACTGCCCTCCGACATGCCAACTTTCAGCCCAACAACAAGGCAGACTCTTGAGCAGCTGCCAACAGAGTGCTTCCTACCATCAACACTACAGTGAATAATGGAATTTCTCTTGGCATTGATTCCAGCCCTAAAAAGTCCACAGCATTCCTGACACCATTCCTCAAGTCATTCCAGCATTTTGGATGATGTTGATGGTATTTAGAAACATGACTTTAGTGGATGCTTTGGATTCTTCTGCTAGTCTCCCATGTTTTCTTCAGTTGGGTTGAGATCAAGGCACATATTTATCAGATTAATGATGCTTATTTTTCGTATAATGTTGAATGGAATTATATGAACTAATAAGATATAGACTTAGATCAGCACTTCCAATCAAAGATGAATAATAAAAACATGCTCTTGCCTCTGATCAAGCAGTGGCTTACAGTTCACACTGTTTTCATGCTCACTCACAATTACAATGGTGGTTCTCTGAAGAGGCCACTGCCATCCTAACGGAGACCTCTCCCCTCACTTTACACATGCTTTACATTAGAGGGCTCCAGTTCATTTCCTGGAGATCTAGCTTCCTACAGAGTTCACTTTCAAGCCTGCACAGCATCTCCATGTTTTTCCAGAGGGCCTCTACCAGCAACTCAATTATAAGTTGGAAATATTTCCAGGAGGAGGGTCGGGGACCACAGGTTTGAAATATACACAAAATATACGTGAAGTAAGCAGGATGGTATCATGCTAGGGTTCCCAATCCCAGACACATTTTTGTGTTTTCCCTACTCCAACGCTGACCCATGAGGACACACAAGAAGCTTGTCAATTGGTTCATGGGTTGAATCAGGTGTGCTAGATGAGGGAAAATGGAGTGCCATAACTGGTACTGGAAATCTTTGTTATAAAAGGACCTTAAACCCCAGAATC
The DNA here is from genome assembly GCF_904425465.1 of Colossoma macropomum. Lineage (NCBI taxonomy): Eukaryota > Metazoa > Chordata > Actinopteri > Characiformes > Serrasalmidae > Colossoma > Colossoma macropomum. The sequence continues at coordinate 30,186,249 of NW_023494805.1, read as the reverse complement.
AGGACCTGTCTTCATTATAATTGAACACATAGACAAGATATATATGGACCATTCAACCACTTAAACTGTAGTCCCACAATACAATAAACACCATCAGGTATTTAGAACTTACATATTTCCAAGGATTATGTTATGATCTATTCAAACCCAAGGCATTAACAGAGATAGTAATAAGCTAAATATATACAAAATTAACATTTATAGTATACTTTCTATTGTGGAGTGTGTGTTCTAAACCCTAACCACTAAATCTAAATTTGTGAAAATATATTTTTTTAAAGATCTCTTTGATTTCTTTGTTGAAATATTTAGATTCATCATGATTTTATGTTTTAAATACAAAAACATTATTCAAGAAATGCCGTCCTACGATTTCATGTCACTATCGAGACACAAACGTGTTTTAGTCCATAGGTGGAGCCTTATTTTAACCACACCCCTGCATTTTAGAGCAGGGAGTGAGACTGCATCCCTGTCCCTCATGGCCACATGGTGAGCAGTTAGATCCCATTGTTATGAAGTAAATCCCAAAGTCTGAAAATCAGTGTTTAACATTAGGAATATATACCACCAAAACACATTTTCTGCAGTTATGTAAACTTCATGTTTTGATAAAAAAAAATATTATGATTTCATGTGTTTTAACCATTCAAGGCTGTGTTTGCTAGTCATGTACTGGCTAGCATTTTTGAGTTATGCTCAAAACTAGCTAAAATTATCATTACCAAAAAACATTTGGAAAAGTTTTAGTAGTATTACGATTGTTTCATTAATGACAAAATGAAACGTTTGATCATTCGTTTTCATAAAATGAACATGATCAATGAATAGTTTCACTCAAAGCAAAAGAATTTTAGTCTGAAGTCCAAATCAGTTAAAAGTCTGAAATGTGTCTACAGCTTTGACAGTTCTATGGAATGATCCACTTAACACACACATAATACCCCTTTTTATTGACTACAAAGGTCTAAATATAAGTCACAGTTTGCATTTGCCTACAGAAAATGATCTCTTAACAATCAGAGAAATCATCTAGTGGAGCTTTCAGCATGAAGTGACCCAAACTCACCTTAACTAGGAAGTTCCCATCTGACTCAGGAATCACCATGACAACAGAGTCGTGCAGTTTCTCGTCGAAGTGCACATGAGAGTGAGCGGTGGCAGCAGCGGCGGCGGCGGCAGTGTTCTCCTCAGCAAAGCGAACGCCCCCCGCTTTAGAGGAAGCTGCAGATTCATTAAGACAAAGAGAATTATTAACACACGCACAGAATCCCACCTGCAGGAGAGACCAGAGCCTTTCTTCACTCTCCCTATACAAACTGATGAGAGTGTAAGGATTCTAAAACACTAAAGAAAAACCAGAAAAAATGTTGTCGTCTTACGTAAAAATCATAAAACATGAAAAATTTTGAACTTTTTTTTTGTTAATTGTTTCTGTCAGAATCTGTGTACATTTTGTACATACAGTTGTATGAAAAGTTTGGGCGTCCCAGGTCAGATTATGTGTCTGGGTGATTTAAGTGAACTTAACACATTCTCTACAGAGAAGGCGCCTGTACATTATTTTATTTCATTCATTTTATTTGCAGAAGTCAACATATCGGGAAAAAACAAAACATAAAAAGTTCTGGCTCATTTTATATTGCATGTTTTATTTTCTTCCAATATGCTCAACTCAGCAAATTAACAGAAATTGTAGAAAATGCCATAAAGTGTGTTCTCTGTAGAGCACGTTAACATTTCACTTAGAACATCAACAAAACATGTAATTAGACCAGAGGTGTTCAAACTTTTGCATACTAATGTATATTTAAAGAGGCTTTTGTGACATGTTGATGTTGACATTTCAGCTTTTGTGGGGGGTGAAATTGAAGCCACGCTATTATAGGTTCTATATGAGGCAGTTTTGTTTAAGCTTTTGTATTGGTTATAGCTCAGCTGCTCTGTTTTTAAAATCATACACAGCCTTTTTTCTCACTTTCTTTTTTTTCCTCACATAGTATGTCTCCAAACGTTCTTAAAAATAGGCTGTGTGTAGGCAGTGCTCTCATTATAAAAACTCCAAAGCACTTTCTAAAAAGCTGAATGGAATGTTCACCAAGTCAGTGAGGAGCCTTTTATAGGATAATTACTCAAATCTAACCTGACACTCTGAAAAGATCTGGCTGCAAACCCCCAGAGGAAAAAAAAAAAAAGAGCGAAGTCCATTATGAAATATTCTTGTCATCTCTTTAGAATTTTTCTAAAGATGTGCAACAGTCCAGAGAATGAAAGGGTTTAAGGAGGGATTATCTCAGCACTTACCAATTTCATCAGTCTCCAGTAATAAACAGACAGAGCTTTACTGTAATCATACTGTAAATGTGGATGTTAAGACAGGATGAGTCCTGAGACCAACACAAGTTTTGTTGCATTTATGTTTATTTGTATTATTTCTAACATTATATAGTGTCTTCATCTGCAAATCAACACTTGCTGCCAAGATACATTTTTTACAATGGTTGTAAAATATATTCTTGGTTGCCTAAGACTTTTGTACAGCACTATATATGCACACACATACAACCATATAGTATATTAAAATTTGTTTGGGCTATTCTAAAGGGTACAATTACAAAACATGAAAAATGATTACAGTATCACACTGGTAAAATTCAGAGAGTAGAAAAGATTCTGTTGTAACAATACAGTCATTTTTTCTTATTTTTTAAGCCCCCTGCCCTATTCCCACCAATGCACAATTTAGTCATCTGCAGTTCCCAGTCCTTGTACGTCTGTCTTCCTATCTCATGACTATACCACCAGTTTACTTTAGATTCATTTCTGCTCAATATTTACATTTGACTTCTAATGCTGGCCTTTTCCCATCCAGAGAGCTATTTCTAGTTCCAGTCCATCAGTGTTTGCTTTTTCATCTTATAATGGTCATGAGTTTGTGAGCACATCATCAGAATGTACCAACCTCAAAGCATCACTGCAGCTAGACAGAAAACTAAACATGAGGCAGTGATGCCCTTTTTTGAGCACCACAACGTGTCTTACAATGACTCATTAGGTATGAGAATAGCTGGAACTGTGCTCTGCCCTGCAATCAATAATAGCTCTGAGGAAGCTGGGAGATTACTCAGGAATTTTTACTTAAAGAGGATTTTTTTTAAATTCTAAACTACAAGAAAACAATGCCTCAGGCACCAGACAGCGCATTCATAACCATTAAATACATTTCTGTAAAGGAACTTTTAGAGGCATTAAAAACACTGGGGACGTTTGGTTCCCATCACCATCACTGTAAACAATTCTGACTCAGTGAGGGTTCCCACAATGTACATTTTATATCAAATCACTCTGAATGACTTTGTTTACATTTTAACAATTGCATTATGGAGAAAATGTTAAAAAAAAATTAAAAATTGGAGGAATTCTCCTTAAATATCAATTACACAAAAATTCAAACTACAACTTTAAAAAGAAAGAAAAGAATCAGAGGAAAACGCAAACTGTGGACACACCTCGCTCCTTTAAATAAGCCACCTAATCAATGGCCTCACTTGATGATAATGCAGTTGTAGGGTTGGCCTAAATAATTGATTACTCAAGTATTAATTCATTACATTAGTATTGCTGTTGGAGCAGTCTTTCCTCATGTCCAATGAAATTAAGAGAGTAAAAATGCGGAAAAAAGTACAACAATAAGAAAAACGTTCCATGCAAAATTTGCAATAAGAGGCTGGTAGATTATTGAAGTATGAGAAGTTTAAATAATTTCAAATATGTCTGAGCACCACTGATCTCAGGCCTTTAAAGGTATTCTCTTTAAATGCCTCACACCACAGCAGATTTCAAGTCATTTGCACCATCATCGGTATATGTTATGTTAATACACTGCTGCAGCCTATTACATCTTTACAACAGTAACAAACAGACTTACAATTCTGGTAAGTTATGAAATGTGAATATTATTGTTTTAAAGGTGGAGAACGAATATACAGGTACTTGTCAGGAAATACCAACAAGTATTTAAAGCTTGTAAAATGCTGTTCAGGTCAGCCCTAAATTGCATCACAAAATGTCTGGGAGTAAAATTAGACACCAGTTCTAATTAGGGCTACTTTTCTAATCTTGTGGAGTCAAATAAAGACAGAGTGATCATCCGCAGATAGAAAACGCCTTAAGTAGGTAACACAGAGGATCCTTCATTCCTTCTCTCAGTACAGAAAAGAAACAGGTAAGTCATCCTGGTGTTATTGTTGAAGAGGTGACTTTAAGAAGCTCTTGGTAGGTTGACAACACAAACAAGGGTGTGCAACAAGGGCACACTACTATACTACATACTGCACACTGCACTAGTATATACTGTACACTGCATGCTACTCTTTATAGTAGTATACAGTATAGTATCCAGTATATGACGAGATCCGTGTGCCATACTACAGGCAAGGGGTGCAATTAGACTGCCAACATCGAGGATTGAGCCAATCAGACCATCTCCAAACCTGCCCTATTTGCCTCAGCCCTCCAATCACAGCTTAGCAACCGCTGAGAGCCACTTTTAAGCTCTTTTTCAGGTCAGGTCTTTAGCAACACGTGTGGATAAATTTTGGTCAAGAGACGTGCCTGCTGAGTTTTGAAAGACACCGTGACAAATGGATTTTGTTTTCTACTCATCTGCAAAGCCTCAAATAAACTTTAAAAATGTCAGCTTTGGGTTTGTCTCCAGTAAACCTGTGTGGTTTCCAAACATACCTGTTTTCCTCCATCTGCAAGTCATTTAATTAATATTACATTCATAGTTGGTAATATGAGCTAGTTTGACCACAATAAGCAGTGTGATTCCACACGGGAACCTGAAAATCCGATGCTGAGCGGACTGTCTGGATGAGACCAACTTTGTTCAGATACTGTTTTTGCCACGTAATCTGTGCTGTACATTAAATGTATTAAATAGACAAACCCACCTTAACATCAGCAGAGAAAGCAGCAGTAGGACAAATCGATTAATTTCATTTATGTATCCATAAAGGACTGAAACCAGGGCTATTTAACTGTTCGAAGCAAACCAGGCGGTTATGTCAGTGGTTATGTCCTCCTTAAATAGCTGCGTGGCATTTTGGGATGCAGTATATCATGGACATTGTTCTGGCCGTGTATGGAAATATTTTGCATACTCAGGAAATTCATTTTGGTCACAAACTACATATTACTTACTCTTTTTGGGCACAATAAGTATGCAAGCAGTACATAGAAGGCTACTTTGAACACAGGCAAGATGTGATGTACAAGCACCCCAAAATATCCCTAACTACACAGCCCTTTCCGTGGTATTCTGTTGATATTGTCTCAATGTTAAAAATAAGAATGATTTACAAATAATAAAACATTGTAGCCAGTCTATTGTTTCACCTGCTTCCACAGTCTACATACTTTTCCATTCCCATATAAAAGGTACTGTTACTTAAGTAATATGACTTTAATTGTAAGTTCATTCTAGTTGTTTTTTACTAGGCTGACTTCTTTGATTTTTCATTTAAAGCTTGTTCACTACAGGGCTACACAGCCCATATTAGAACAATTAAAGCCCAAAAGGCTTCCTTTGGAAAATGTTTGGAAGTTTGCTTATCCATCCTATTATTCTTTATTACACAACTTTTGTTAAATGTGTGAATATTTAAGTAGATCACAGCTCTTACTAGAGCGATTATCTAACAATCCTTACTTTAGAGCTGGTCAAAGCTGTTGAATTAGGAGCCATATTAGGGGCTACTTTCCCCTCATTTGATAATACATTTAATAATAAATTAACATTTTACTTTTTGAAAACATCTAATAAAGCCTACATGGGAACTGAACTCGCTTTGTTAGAGCTACTAATACTTCGCTTTACCAGATGCGTCACAGGACTCCTCACAACGAAAACTACATTGGCTCAGTGAGAAAGCCACTACTTGCATAAATACAACACATATATATGCAGACATCTTGTAACTGATTTCAGTCCAAAGATAAAGTCACACCCGAGCCGTTTTAGATCAACCTATGGTCCTGTCCTCTTCTAGAGAGACTGGACTGTGTCTTTTCATCCACAGGCTGGACCATCACTTTACAACTTCAAAATAAACATTTTTTTATGAAAGTACAGAAAATGATGTGATAAAACTGCGAATCGCAAGACTGCACTGTAATATTTGAAGTAAAAGCTGCTCAATAATACAGAGCACGGAGTATTGTTTATTTATTTCTTTATTTTATGATGATCAGTATCATAATACATGTTTATCTAAGGCTTTTTGTTTTCATGTTGTCTTTCTCTTGCTCCGTTGTTTCTACCTCTATTCTACAATATATTTTACACAATTTATTTTACGGCACACTTTAGATTTGCATCTCACACGTTCTTGCTATCCAATGCATGAGAAGCCAATCAGGAAGTGACACGTTTGACCTTGTCTGGTGCCCACTGAAAACAGCGGGATGACTGGGTTCAGCTTAAATATAATGCCTTGGAGCCATCATTCAAACTACTCAGCTCTCTGTCGCTCGTCGCTAATGCTTGTTCAAACTGAGGTTTTGGGGAACAACCCACAATCATCAGGGCATTTAGGTCGTACAGTAAATGCTGAGAATTTTACTTACATGGTAAGCCACACCCTGGGAACCCTGCAACAGTGACCATGAAATTTAATCTACCACAGCTTATTAATGTCTATTGTTTTAAAAGCAAAGGGAATAAATATTTAGCAGGCTGTTTAACACTGAATTAGTCCTCAGTACGTCTTCTTCCATCAGTTCTCTATCCCAGCCGGCCAGTTATCACCCTGTTAGTCATCGCCGATATCCAATTACATCACTCATTCACCCAGGCCTATCCTCAATGGTACTTTTCAGATGTGCAAGGGGTCATTTAGATTGTCTCAAGAGGAGTTTATATACCACGCCTACAGAATTCCACCAACCACACATGACAAACCCAGAGTGCAACTGGAATTCCAGATTATTCTAAACTGAAGTGCTACAGTTTCTAGTTTTTATTTCAGAGTGTCCCAGAACTCTTTTATAACTTCTTTGGAGCACAGGCTTGACAGTGATCTCGCTATCACTGTGTTCACAGCTGTGCAGTAATCCAGTTAGGCACTCTGGCGTGGAGAGAAGGGCAAGGAAGCTTTGTACTCCATGTGTATGAAGCCTGCTCTTCCCGTACATGCCTTTCACATGCTCATAAATACAGCTTCACTCTTTTTCTTAGATATTTTTTTTTCCCCCATCCCTTTTTATGGCTCTTTTGTGGTGTGTGGTGTGTGCTTTTCCCTCTCCTCCCAGACCTGCCTCACTCCCTGCCTATCTATTCTCTCTTTTGTAAACAGATAAAAATGCTGCAATTCACATAAACGATTCGCTTTTTGGTGCTACTGGATTCTGCTTTTTTGTGTTCGTCCTGTTCCATGCTTAATATCCTGCACAGCAACTTTCAAACTGGGAGTTTTTAAAGGGCCCATATAGCATTGGAGAATTTTAGTCTTTATTTGTAAAATATAGAGCTTTTTACATGTCAGTTAGAATGAATCTTGACTTCTTGTATACATAGCTGCAATTTCACTGTCACCATTTTGGCAGGCAAGTTCTAGTTCATTCAGCAGTACTGTTGTGGTTTGTTACAAGATAAAGCCATACAGCATACAGTTAAAAATGTTTGCACTGGTTTCTTCATCAAACATGTACTGCTTTACTAGCTGCCAAAATTTCATGACAAAGAGACCAAGAGAAACAGTCAAACATGACTTAAAATTAAATCTTTTGCTACCTTAAATGTTAAGAAGGCTTGGCTTCTGCTATAAAGTTACTTTTTTAAGACAGTTAAGTTTTGTTCTGGTTGTGATTATATAACAGTCTTAGGGACACAGTAACAAAAACAGCCTGTTTAGATCTATAGGTTAAAGAAAAGTCAGAAAATGAATATGTAAAAAGAGCATTTTTGGTATTTACAATGACCTAAACATAAGAAAACGAATTAAAAAAAAAGTGGAAAAATAAAACAAAAATTGTAAATTGCAAACTGTGGACTATGGGCACTTTAAGTGAAATCTAAACTCACATGCTCAAGTTGAAATCTTCCTGCTCTGACTGTGCCCTGACCACTGACGCTGTTCATTGACTGCACCTGTGTCTAGATGGTGATACTTTTGTTTGTGTGTATATCATCCCTGTTTGGTCAGAGTCAGTTTACAAAACATTGTGTGTTCAGCTGTATTACCGAGCTATATTTCTGCACTTCCTGTTCTTTACTTCCATACTCGTATGCAAATTACATGCTTGGCTGATAAAAATAAGTTAACACATCCTCTACAGAGAACACACGTCTGCACATTTTAATGCACAATTACTGTTTATTTGCTAAATTTAACACATTGGAAGAAAAAAATGTGTCCTGTGCAAAAATCATGGCACGGTTTAGTTTTTATATTTTATCACAGGAAAAAATAGAAACTGTGCACTAAAATAAACAGAAAAATGCCACATTTAAGTTTGTAGAGGACATGTTCACTTATTTTCAACAAAATATGTCATTTGACCAGGTGTGTTCAAACTTCTACAAACAACCATATGTGTCTCCTACTTCTACATGTTTACAGTGTTGACCTAGTTAACCCAAGTTTTGTTAGACAATTATAGATATTCCTCAGATTATGTCGTCCACTTGTTTTCTGGCCCATGGTCATGATTAAGTTCTGAGTTCTGAGAGAGAGAGAGAGAGAGAGAGAGAGAGAGAGAGAGAGAGAGAGAGAGAGAGAGAGAGAGAGAGAGAGAGAGTGTGAGAGAGAGAGAGAGAGACAGACAGACAGACAGACAGACAGACAGACAGACAGACAGACAGACAGACAGACAGACAGACAACTGAGCACTAAGCATGTCAGTACCCAGGGGTGCAACAGAAGCTCTAAAAAATGATCAGCCTTGCCTCCATCTCATCCTGGTTGCCATGGTAATCACCAATCAGAAAAGCTCTCTGATGTCCATATGTGTCTCCAGAGGACGGCCAGACTGTGAACTCTGCGAGAACAGCTGATAACTGCAATAAGCCGCGTGAAGACGCTGTCTGTGTTGAGCTGCGTGTTGCACTTTTGTTCAGAGCTACAGAGCAATTTTCACTTCAGCTGCGCTTGCCATCAGACGAAAAAGAGCTTCATATTATTTATAATAAGAGACATGCACTCTCTCACTCGCACGCACACACACCAAAGAACAGATCCCCTTCTCTAAAACAGCAAAACCTCGGGCAGCAACGTTAAAAATTCAATTTCTGCCCTACACTGAGCTTTATTGATATCTTTTTTAAGTCGCTTTTTCATGAACAAAAAAAACAGCAGGCCGCCCAAAGGGTGGAAAAGCTGAGTGGCATTTTCAATAGCCTTCAGCTTGATAAAGCTGGATTATTTTTAGAGCGGTTGTTCTTTGTTCTGAGCATTTGGAACTGGCCTTAGCACAATAAAGCACTACTTGGAATGTAATTAGGTATTAGTTCAGTTTTATGAAGCATAGTCAACACTCAGACAGGTACTCAGTCAGAATTCGAGTCAGACAGAGACAATGAGAATACAGTACAACTTGAAGACCTAATTTAGGTGAGAGACAGAGAGACAGAGAGACAGAGAGAGAGAGAGAGAGAGAGAGAGAGAGAGAGAGAGAGAGAGAGAGAGAGAGAGAGAGAGAGACAGACAGACAGACAGACACTCACCTTTTTTGGCAGTTGCCATGCTCATGTCTGTCAAGACTGTACTCAGAGAGAATCCGTCACAGCCTCATGACGACTGTCATCTGGTCCCAAAAACCCTGAGAGAAAGAGAGAAGGAGAGAGAGAGAGTGAAGTTAAAAAGAGGTCATTTGATATTCCTAATAAAACTGGCACAACCTGTTGAGTTAAAGGGGAACCCCACCAATTCTTTAAAATTTCTTAATACTTACTTCAATTGATAAGATGTAAACAAAGGTCATTCAAAGTTGTTGACATGAAATGCTTCGTTTTAGAGAAACTTCCAGAGTATGACTTCTTCACAATGGTGGTGACAGGAACCAGATATCTAAGGAGACATTGTTCTGAAATAAGGTTTCGGTCTAAAATGTATTTTGTAAAACCTATTAATGGAGGAGATGGACATGCAGGACACCGTAAGGCAAAACAGTACCCAAAGAATTTCCCCCATTTAGGTTCAGAAGACACATTTAGGTTCACTGGTTGTTTTGGATAGTAAATAAAATGGTGATATTTGCATTGTAGACATTGTGACCCCTGGTTCCCATCACCACCACTGCTAAGAAACTGTAATCAAGAGTCTGTATAGAAATCTGAATTTCTCTGCAATGAGCCATTTCACATGAAACGACTCAGGACGACTTTTTTCACAACTCAACAATTGAACTGTGCAGAAATGCTGAAAAACTGGAGGAATATCTCTTTAAGGGGAAACATACACTGGTCAAGGCCAAGTGTTTTAAACTGTTTTTGTTTGTTTGCTTGTTTGTTTAACCCTTATAGTTTAACCAGTATCGTCATGGCTCCTAAATAACATAACTGTCTAAGCGGTGGCGCCATCAATCGGAGATTGGGAGTTTGTTCCCTAGTGATGATGCAGTCATCCATGGCTTTAACAGAACTGGTAGTTAATGTTCTCCTCCTCAGTGTGTTACTGGCAGTTGGAAAAGAAAAAAAAGATGTGGTGGCTGATTTAATGTGTCTCAAAGGAATCAAGTGCTAGAGTTCACCCTCCCAGCTGGTAGCATTGTGTGACCGGAGAATACTTAACTAGCGGATAGCAACTAAATTAGGCAGAAAACTGGATAAAAATCCCAAAAAAAAAAAAACACTTAAACTATCATTCAGGTAAAGCACCTACTTTCTTTCTCAGTTATCTCACCATTTCTATGTATTTGTTCAGGTCTCCACTGAAAACAATAATTTAACATTCAGAATAAACAAAAGGAAATAAACATATTCATTAAAAACCCTGAGTTTCATTAGTCTGGCACATGCCAAGCCTGCATTTGTCAGGATAAATCCACTGTTTGGCCGCTTTGACTTTTCATTACTTTTACCCAGCTGTGCTGGACATCACAGCAGGACAGACACCCCACAGTGCTGCAAATTTAAAAACACACAACAACACACTTTAAGAGGATTAGGTTCAAGCAGCACTTAATGGTTCTTAGGCTTTTTTCATTGTTTCATGGAAACTTCCATTCAGCACAAGCAGCCCAACTGCTCCAGTGTGGACCGAGCAGCTGAGCAGAGCAAATGGAAGGTCATGAAGGATAGTTGTGCACTCAGGGGCCAGAGATCAGGCTGAAAACAGACTTGAGAAAGCTGAAATGAAGGTGTTGCACACTACAGAAAACATATCAGGACCGCACAGCACAGTTCTGCTTGCATTTTCAGAGTATTAATATTTTGTGCAGAAGCGCCGGGTGATGAGTCATCTATACCATATCCTCACACTCTGTGACACAGCTTTTCAGTTTCTCTGCAGTCTCAAATCTCCTATACAAGATGGTGCCACTCCAATGACTTAAAAACAAACAGAACAATTTTAAATTGGATCCCACAGTATACAGGAAGCTAGTGTAATAATGCCAAAATGGGAGGAAAGCGGTCCCTTTTTTCGTGCCCATGAGAAGGCAAGCATTTTGGACTAAGTGCAAACGAGCTATTGAGGACTTAATGACACCCAAATACATACGTTTGCAGTAGTCTCAGCAAGATGTAATAAAAGCATAGATGACCTTTTCCAGGTTTTGGGGTGAGAGGAATACCTTAATCTTGGTGGCTGATCTCAGTTGGTAAAAGGAGCTCCTAACAACAGAGTTCATTTGTTTATCAAACCTGAGGTCAGGATCAAAATCAAATATAACCCCAAGGTTCTTTACCTGAGGCTTCACATGCCCCAACAGCCCACCATTAAGAGACTAGGTATGCCTGGAAGAGCCAAAGAGAATCACTTCAGTTTTATCTTCAGTTAATTGGAGAACACTGCCTTCAAACCAACACTTAATTTCACACAAACATTCATTCAGATATCTGAGTGAGCACGGGTCTTCAGGCCGCAAGGGGAGATACGAAAAAAGACAAAAAAAAAGTTGGTTCAAAAAATGAAATAAAACAAAACAAAACAAAAAAAAACAGCCAATTTAACTGTAAATAAATCAAAACTGGAATCAGCCATAAAATTTCATGATCTCTAAGTGATATATAACATTGTGATTTTGACTCATCCTATTTCTTCCTTTTCCCCTCTGCATCTCTCCTTTTCTGTCCTCCGGAGAGGCAGTTTTATTGCCTTTTATTTCTTCACGCCTGGGTCTCATTGGCTGTGACCAAAGGAGGACGAGGAACTGCTGAAGGTTTCTTATAATTCATTTCACGTAGCCAGCAGTGCTCTCGCCAAGCTGAGTGTACAGTAGAGAGACTCGCTCACACTGCTGCATGAGAGAGAGAGAGAGAGAGAGAGAGAGAGAGAGAGAGAGAGAGAGAGAGAGAGAGAAAAAGAAAATGACATTGTGTGTGAGAAAGTGTAAGAAAGTGAGGAGAGAGGGAGAAGTGGAGAGGGAAAAAACAAAGAAAATGAAAGTGAGTGAGAGCGCAAGAAAGTGAGTGAGTGGGGGACATGAAGAGGGGAGAAAGAAAGAAAGAAAATGAGAAAGTGAGACTGTAAGGAAGTGAGAGAGACACAGGAAAAAAGAAATTGTGCAAGAGAGAGAAACAGAGAAACAGAGAGAGAGAGAGAGAGAGAGAGAGAGAGAGAGAGAGAGAGAGAGAGAGAGAGAGAGAGAGAGAGAAGGCAGAGATCCAGAAAGACAGAGAGCAGTACTCCTCCTTACACTGAGAAAGGCAGGAAAACTGCCAGAGTGTCGAATGTTAACAGTGACCAACTGTTAGAACACAGTGTCCACTCAATTAAGGCAACACGGACGCAGATCATGAGCCAATCATCACAGACCAGACGGCTCTCAAACATGAACCAGTCCAGTGTCAGTGATCTCCACACCAAGATCCCCAGAGCATGAGCTCAGTACACCATTAACGGGGTTTAGCTTGAGGTCTTTTCAGGTTGATCATCCTGCATTTATAAGGTAAAAACAGATCAATCACTCTACTCCTCTCTTCTCTTCAGGGCAGTCAGATTACTCTATTGAAGTCTATTAGACCATTTAAAACAATCAATTAAAATCTCCTCAAATCAGTGCTTAGGAACAACAATTTCATTATTAATTAATTTGAATACAATATAAAATTATTAGCAATTAAAATCTTGTTCTTGATGAATCAGAAATTCTTATTTGGCAACTTGCATGATGATGATGCGTAGTTTAAATTCTCCTACTGGTTTCTCTTACAGTAAGAAGCAGAACTCATATATATATATATAGAAAAACAAAGTCTTTTTGAAGTCACCCTAAAATCAAAATGGATATTTTTACATTGTTATTTCATGTTCCTGGTCATATAAAGCATGATTCATCATATCCCATCATCAAGAGACAAAATTGAAGTGAATTTTGATTATGTCACTCTGCACCAGCAGGTGGGGAAAATAATAATGACCAATAAAATGTTTTACTTCCACCAACATGGAGAGAAAATGCTCAGCTAGCTTAGAGACCCTCCCTGATACTTTGTTTCTCTCAGAAATGCCATATGCAAAAAAAAAATCCTTATTTTTGACTTTTAAGAAGTGTTTATCTTTTTTCAATTTTTTCTCCATCTTTGCCAGGCAGTGTAGTTTGTTACCATTGCATTCATTTGTATTCTTTGGCATTATTTAACAATTTTAATGACTAATATTAACTTATTTAAATGACATTGTCAAAATAAGTGGTAAATTAGTCATTTACTAATTTAAATGTTAGTAATAGCCCAATTCCCAACTATTTCACAAACAATGCGGTGTGATCAGTGCTGCCATACAACAACAAAGACACCTGATGCTCAAGTAAGCGATTTGAGTCATCATGTATACTGATTACTGTAGTTCTTGCATCAAAAAGCCATTTCACACTAAAAGCTGACAGACTTCTGCACAACAGACATCTAGATAGTTATATAAGCCATTCCCTTATCAGTCACATCTTCCTCATAATATCACACTCTGTCTCTCTTCTCATACAATGTCGCTCATCTTCTCGCTTTCTCAAACGAGAGAGTTTGAGGGGCAACATGGACAAACCACCACAGTCTGATTCTGACACTTTAAAACACAATGGCAAATGTTATTTCTTTGATAAATGGTTAAAGACTTAGTCGAAAATGTTATTGTAAAAATGACACATTTGTAGTCAGGGGGGCAGTGATATGGGAACTGTGGGCTGATGCTGGTATTACTTATGTACATATCTGCTGAAGCCAATACATAAATACTTATAAAATGTAGAAACTGGGACTAAATGCAGCTGGAATAGCATTATTTTATTTATTTCTGCAGACACAAAAGTAAAACGAATAAAATGCATATATCGTAGCACAGTAATCTAGCGTTGCCTAAACGTTCTGCTCTTGTGAAGTAAATAAGCACATCATCAAATATCAGTTTGAAATACTGAAATATTGCTGCCCAACGCCAATAATTATTTTTAATGCAAATATCCAGTGATGGTGATTTGATTCATGTCATCGTGCATCCTTACTAGGAATGGGCATTTCAGACAAATTTGATATTCAGAAAAAAAACAAATAATAATAATAATAATAATAATAATAATAATAATATCTTTATTTTAAGAGCATTTTTCACACCGGTGACAGCTCAAAGTGCTTTAGATACAGGTGATAATGTTTTGCAGTAACAGACAAAGACAATGCACTATTACTGCACTATTTTTAAACACAGACTACAAATCTATAGCTTTTTAAACAGTACAGGTGTCAGCCAGAAGTCCTCAACGTAAAAAGAAAAAATGCTACTCCTCTGTGTTCACACCTCAGCTAACATTATTGGCACAGCAGCATCATATTTCACCTCATACCTTCTAGCTAGAAAACAGCGAGTATGTTAGCAGCTACTTAACTGACACCAAACATAAATTCATGATGCTGAAAGTTTCATTCCATTAAATCTACATGTGTAGAGCGTAAAATGAGTTTGCTTATTCTTGCTTATTGCTTTCTATGCACTGCAGCTGCTCTCTGTGCTACCCGGTGCCAGAGACCCTCTGCCAGGGCTGCACAGAGCTTCTCCTCCAATGTGCGGTAGCGTTTAGCAGGCTGCAGTAGTCTTTTTACGCTTCCTGCTTTGGAGTAAACTGATAAACTCGGAAACATAAGACACAGGATCTTCACTGCCCTCTGGCAGAGTACAGTTCAGACATCATGGTTCTTATGACAATATATAATGTTAAACAAAAGCTCATTTGCATATTAAACATCCTAATTTACTATGCAATTTTTTTAGCTTTCATAAGTCTTTGAATATCAAAACATTCTGACTCTTTCTTACTGTAGTGTTCTCACACCAAAAAACATTTCACACCAAAAGCTGACGGACTTCTGCACAACAGACTTCACCAAATAGTTATGTAAGGCATTTGTTTATCTGTCACAACTTCTGCGGCATATCACCACATTCCCTTACTTCCTTTGTCAAGTAAAAGAGACGAAATTGTCTGCAGACATTTTGCCAGAGCAGTCCAGCATCTCCTGAATGTTCTGGGGCCATATTACAGGAACATCTTAACTCTGAAATCTTATCTGTTTAGACACCACGACCACTTCAATTAGGACTGAATTTAGGACCACGGCCATTACAGAATAACACTTCTCTAATTCCAGATAAGAAAGCAGTATTACAGAAACATCTTAACTAGACAAGATTTCCTTAATACTGTCCTAACATTGGGTTCCATGTTGATAAAAACTTGTCAGATGAAATATTACAGAGATGGTGGTGAATAATGAGGAAACAGAGTTGAACACGTTTACCAGAGGTGTAATGACTCTGAAACCGAGACTGAAACCACAATGCAAATGCCGACAATACAAAAATGGAACCATGATACACTACTCCCCCCCCCCAACCAGCTGCCCACCTGTTAAGCTCTCATGTTAATTTATGTGACATTATGTTAATCGACCATGTGTTCTGTCCACATTGTCAGTGATTTAATTAAACCCAGAATTTTTTCCACATTTGTTTCTTATTTACCCATCCCCTTATTTACCCAAAAACACAAGGTACTAACTGAAACCATGGCTCAATAACTGAGGTCTGAACCAAACTGTGGATTTGGAGAATTGTTACATCTCTAATGTCTATTATGATGAATAACGTTAGCTCTGCTCGCACACTGATTAAAGCGTTTAGGAAATTGAAACTGCAACTGATTTGCGGGGGCCTTTGTTTAATAGCATGTGGCACTGTCACAATATTCATAACTTTCAGGTTATTGCACTTTAGTTTTGTTTTGACCTTTTTTACATCAGTAATGGTAGCAGTCTAGCAAACTAACTTTTTAACGTTATTTTGATTACATATATACGCTCCAGCTGTGCGCCTATCATCAGTTGCTTGGTAACAGATGTTTCATAAGCTTGAGATAAGATGCTGTAAGGAATGATAAAATTCTTAAATTAAGATAAAATTTGTTTCTGTAATACAACTTTGCAAAATATCTTATACTGACCTTGTCAGATCTTAACTTGGGACAAAAGATAGAAAGTTTCTGTAATACAGCCCCTGGGGTACAATACATTTAACATCAAATATCTGTTTAAAACATTGGTGAAATCTAAAGATCTGTCCAATGCCGATATTTTTTTAACACAAATATCTGCCAACACCAATATGACTGATTTCATTGTGCATGTCTATTTGTCAAATCACTCTAACGTCTTTGATTTGTCAGAGAACACTCAGCAAATCCTCATCAAGCACATCTGAGAATAATCAACATGTTTACCCAGAGCAGCACACAATGGAAATGACTGATTTCTCAGAGGACTCATTTGCTGAATGCATTACTTCGCAGCTTTGCAGCAGGAGAAACACAAACAAACTCAGATGATTTACTCTTTCACCTGCAACAGTAACGACCTTACATCTCACACTCCTACCAATTCCACACTTCAATCACAAGAAGCCTTCCAAACCATGGCAAGAGATACAATACAGACCAATCAGATTCTGCATAATAATACTGTAGGCCCTATATTCAGCATCTGAAAAGTAGGGCAATGTCCTATATACCCTTACAAAGCCAATTTTTAAGCTTTGCACATAAAACCCTTCGGGAGCACCAGCAAAAATTGGCCCATCACATTTAAATACTGTGTAAATCTTGTTCATAGAATGAACGTGAAAGTAGGGCTGCCACTATCGATTATATTAGTAATGAAAGAATCTACAAATTACTTTAATGATTAGTCAAATAATCAACATTTTTTCAATACCTCCTTTTAAAGCACAATTCAGGACAGAGTTCATTTGGATGTACACTAGTCCTAAAGGTACAGTAACAAAACAGCTGGTTTAATTCTGAGGGATAAAGAGGGGCTGGAAAATGGGCAAGTAAAAAATCATTATGATTTTTTTAGTACATACAATCACACAAGTGTTACAAGTGGACGTGAGAGAAAATAAAATGCAATAAGTATGTAGGATATGGGCCCCTTAAGCCTAATCATGGACTAAATTTCTGCATCAATGGAGAATTAACATTGGAAATTCTTCTTAGTCTAGGCAGAGGCTTAATCTGGGCCTTAGAAACTGGCCGTATGTGGAAAATAGCACATATAAATGAGTGTGTCCATCAGGCTCTGTTACTTACCATAAAAGCAGCCTTACATTGCACTTTTCACAATATTTCACAAATCACAGTTTGTGATAGAATTCTTTGATTGTTGTTCTGGTAGGGTCAAAACATTTGGTCCAAAATGTCAAAATGTGACCACAGCCAACATCTAAGAAGCAACTACAAAGGAGTAGCATTCACACAATTTGCCACAGAACTTGGCCAAGGTTACAGCTGCGGTATCTTGTGCAGTGTTACATGCAACAAACATATAAAACTGCTGTTATCACACCGCCTACTTGGGTCACAGGTCCTACAGCGGATTGAATGGACAGCCGAGAAGATCATCGGGGTGTCTTTACCCACCATCGACACCTCCTACCACTAGTGCTGCATCCACAAGGCCGACAGCATTGTGGACGATCCCTCTCACCCCTCTCATGGACTCTTCACCCTCCTGCCATCTGGCAGAACGTACAAAAGCATCCATTCCACCACCTCCAGACTCTGCAACAGCTTCTTCCCTGAGACGGATTGATTACTGGATGCACTGATGCCCCCCAACATCCACATGGACTAATCTTGACCCTGTTGAAAATGTTTGCAGTAGTTCCTCTATAACTCACAGGCTGCTTTGATACCAATCCATGTGTATATATGTATGTGTGCATATGTGATGCCCATTCGCATATATATTTTTCTATATATGTTGTTCTCTCTAGTACTTGTTGTCTTGCATATTTATTGTATATTCTGCACTAAGCTGAACTGCCACGTATCTGCACTCTATGTGGTCCTGTGTAATGCGCTGCTGTTGTGTGTTGCACCAAGGGGACCTGTAGAATGACACTTTGTTCCAATGTATACAAGTTGTGACAATGAAGACCACTTGACTTGTCTAAAGCAGGCTTAAGAGAGAGTAGTAGAACAATTAAAATGTCCGATTAATTACTACCAATTCTTCAGAAGGGATGAATTTACCTGCCAATTTTCTTAAATCAGTTGAGCGCATTTAATCGAGTAATTGTGACAGCTCAACATAAGTATTATCTATTAACAGTCTCAAAAAAGGTGAATGTAGGGTCCGCTGCAATTGAGCAGTTACATGTTTTGTGGAGGTCTCCAAAATGAAAGAAAAAAACGAATTCTTTTGCCACCGAGACACACATGACCACACAGAGGCTTTCCTCAGTTTGGACACCAGACTCCAGGCAGCGCACTTTGCTCCCCCTTTTAATAGTCTGAATCTCATCCATTCAACCTAGGAATGCTACTACTGATTATACTAGTTATCCTGTAACCTACCAGTTATTCTGATGATTAATCAAGAAATCAGAGTCTTTAAAAAAGGCCAAACAACAAAAATGGGTTTAACTGAACAATAAGGAACCATTCAGCTTCTTTCAAAAATTCAAAAATACGTAATTAATAAAAGATAAACCAAGACAGACTTTTAAAGACTACATTAAAAATAAATAAAAACACTACAAAGCCAAATAACAGAGCACTAAAGTTGCATCATCATTCTGTAGTAGAGTGTTGCTATCGTGCACATGGTTCCAAACCAGATACGTTTTTTGTCCAACGTATGTTTCCTCTGAATGTCACTGGACCTTCTAAATTGCAAGATCATTAAGGAGTCAAAATATACATTTTTCTACGTGCGAGCCAACACTGCTACACACTGAATTGACACTGTGAGACCGGCAACCTCACCAGAAAACCCCAGACAAACTAGCAAGCTTTGTCAAATGTGGTAGTTAAGTTGCTTTGGCAGGAGTAGAGCACATTAGAAGTAACTGCATTGGTATATAACACTGATGAAGTTTTATAGTGGACTTACTTTCATGTGACGTGCACATTTCAGTGCACAGCAGCGTTAGCTTGATATTAGCACGGCAGCAGCAAAGTTCATATTTCAACTCCTTAACCTCATAATTCAGAGGATCCAGTGACATTCAGTGAAAAACTGTATGTAGGACAAAGCATATCAGGTTTGGAACCTTTTTGTGTACTACAGAGCACGACAGCACCGTTTTTTTCAAAAACCACATTTTTTTTTAATCATACAGAAATCCAGCAATATTGCCATGACACCACCTACAGAATGATGCACAACTTCAGAGGGCTATGACATGTAAACAGGAGTGTCTATTAGGTTCTGTTTCTTACTGTGAAAGAGTCCAGGAAGAGAACTGCATCATCATCATCATGCAATCAGAAAACTAATCACTGCCGATTCACTGAGTGATAAAATTGAATGAATATTTTTTTTAATCAAGTAATCAAGTTTAAATCAATTAATCATGACAGCTCTAATTAGAGTGAGTAATCAGTTTTCCTTCTGTTAAGGGTTAAAGATTATATTTTCATTAGGAACATATTTTCAGCATTGCTCTCACTTATCACGCACAAGTTGTTTTTCTGTCAAAAGATGGAACAAATGGAGGACAGGGGTCACCTCACTGCATTTCCTCTCTTCCAGTTACGTGTGGCACTCAGTTCAGAAATGACAGCAAAATGGCAATCTGAGGAGGCAGGATAAACTTCCTGCACAAAAAACAATTACAGGCCACCAGACAAATCAGAAACCCTGTCCCAGTGTTTACTGATTTGATAAAAGCTGCTTGTTACTTTGAGCTGTAATTACCAGCAAGAATATAAACAAGTTCAGACAGCCGTCACGCCTCTTTAAAGAAAACAAGACCAGACAAGACCAAGTGAAAGACTAGAACAACTACAAATATCTCCAGTAAGATTTTGCCCATGTCTGCACATGTAATCAGGTGTCTTGTGTCTACCATTGATCTCTAATATCTAGTACAGGGGTCGGCAACCCAAGTGTTAAGAAGATCCATTTTGTCAAGTTTCAACAAAAATCAAACCACCTTGGGAGCCACATGTCCATTTTATCGATGTTCATCTTAAATCCTTCTCTTTGCCTTTTCGTTAGCTGTTAGCTAGGTGAGACTGTTGTCTGCGTTGCTGTGTGACCAGCAGTCTGCACACCAATCTTCAGGGTTAAAGGGTGAATTTAGTGTTAAAACTGTGTTAGAACGATCAGCAGACGTTTATTTTATTACAAAAGAAGGTTATTTTATTTTTACTTAAAAATCTAATTCTGCTGCGGAGCCGCAACAGGGCAGTAAAAGAGCCGCATTCACTCCCGAGCAGCATGTTACCAACCCCTGATCTGGTATAATGAAAGTGCTTATTTAGAAATTCAATATCCATGTGTAGTTCTGGCACTATTTGACGTTTGGCAGTCACCATTGGCCTAAAAGGCAAAATAATGCGTACACACAGGTTGTACTAGTATATGATCTGCCTTACCAGTGAAACAAACAATGAAAATTTCATTCATAGATGAGTACATGAGCCAAACAATACTTAACTCTTTCAAGCCTGAGGGCCTGTATGTGGTCTCACCATTCAATTCCTCACCCTCATAACTACGTAATCTGGATATAAGTTTCATAGAAGCTACTGGACTATTCATGGCAATTACTGCACTACTTAAGACTAATAACTTAAAAATGAACCCAAGTTTGGACAAAAGTCAGTCTTACACACCACATTGTCAGTGCCATCAAACAAACCTTAATCAATTTCTGAGACTGACCTCAGACCAATAATGCAGCCTAACTTTTCCAGCAGTAGTAATAAAAGAAAGGTTATTACATTAAAGTGCAATGAACACACTGCCTAAAGCTCTGGACATTGTTTTGCGATAGTTTTATGTTCAGGTTTTGGCCTAACACTTATTTTTTTTAAACCCTTTCATGGCGGAGAGGTGCATGAAAGGCATTGTAAGACCAAATATGACCTAAAGAAATACTTATAAAACCTCAGAAGACATGTGTAGGGTCACAGGTCGTATTGGATAGAAAATACAATGTTTGTATTCTAGACATTATGACATTGTGACCCCTGGTTCCTATCTTCACCACTGTAAAGAAACCTAAGCCAGCAAGTTTCTCTGTAACTAAGCATTTAACATCAATTTGACAGAATTCCCCTTTAAAACCACAACAAAAGTAGTTTACCATTTTGTTTACTTTCATTTTATGAGGCAGTCATATTCTCAAGGAGAGTTTCTTTCAGACATTTCAATATCCAACAACAGTGGTTCAACCAACCTCAGTGTAGAAGAA
Organism: Colossoma macropomum; assembly: GCF_904425465.1. Classification (NCBI taxonomy): domain Eukaryota; kingdom Metazoa; phylum Chordata; class Actinopteri; order Characiformes; family Serrasalmidae; genus Colossoma; species Colossoma macropomum. The sequence continues at coordinate 30,164,332 of NW_023494805.1, read as the reverse complement.
TTTGCAATTTTTGCAAACAATGCATACCTTCAGAGGATGTACTTGGTTAGGAGTGTGAGACTTCCTATAGTGAGCTCTACTGTGAGCTGCCATTTTGCTGTTTCCAAAATTGCTGATTGTGTTCATGACACCCAAAGACTACGACAAGGAAGGACGTGTCTGTTTTGATGCAGCACTGGATAATGCACATACATTCTTCATTGCCTTGTGTGCAGTAAGAGGAAACCCCATTGCTCGAGTTTTGGATTTGGCTGAATGACTGACCCTTAATCAAACTCGAGCACCATAGAATATCAGAGATTTGCAAAAAAGGTAAGTAAATCAGCCGGTCAATACTACGTTTGAGGCTTCTCGCGAGGATGAAACCGAGAGCTTATTCGAATTTTCCGTTGCACCTTAAATGGTGCAGCAGTTACAGGCGCCAATGAAACTGCTGCACAATTTAAGGTGGAACGGAACATTCGAATAAGAAGAGAACTTCAGCTTCATGCTTCTCGGCAATTGCACCCTAATATAGGGGCTACAGGCAACATTACCGGCAGAAATGCGCATAAAGCATAAAACAGCACTCCTGAAAGAACAAAACAAGCGAAAACTGAACTTATCGTGACTTTTCCTGCAAGCGGTTGAGCTGCGATAAGCTTTCGAGGGAACGCAAACTGCACGTCCCTACGAAGGGCGCGGTAGACATTAAATAAAGACCCTGAATATTCTGCTTTAAACAGAAAGTTGCACTTATATATGCACCATTATATAATATTTGAGTCGTTGCTTTAGGAGAGAACACGTGGACCGACTGTATGCACTTCCACCTGTTTAGCCACCAGTCAGTGTTGCTACAACAGCAGCACGAACCGCCTCGCTGCATCGATTTACAGTGAAACACAGACAGCCTCAGACACCCGAGCCTGGACCACCACACAGGAGTTCATTAGACACATTAGCAGAGCAACTAACGCTGGTTCGTCCTCGGTTATATAATGAATTGATTTTAAACGCAGTTAGCTTGTCCACCATCTATCTGTCTGTCTGTCTGTCTGTCTGTCTGTGTGTGTGTGTGTGTGTGTGTGTCTATTTTAACTGACTGACCTGTTTTTGTCGTTCACTCACGGAGCTTCAGGATCACGACGCTGCTGGATCGTAGCGAACCTGTTAGACATGAAGTTGAGGACTTAGCTACAGAACTAAGGGTGGGCTTCTGAGTCTCCCTCTGCAGATTATCGGAGTGGTGGGTCGCTGGTGTTGACTGATCAAACTGCACCTCTCTCTCTCTCCGCCCTGGCGGTAATTACAACTTCCGCGCACAAGTCACGTGGCCTCAGCTACTAGTAAGTGTACACTGAATTAAAGGGGCACTCCGGCCAAAATTACAAATTTAACCACTGCTGCATCTGTCATAAACGTGCCTACTCGCCTCCTACAATGGTGCCACGATGTCCTCCTGGGACACTGCCTAATTCTGGACACTGTTTTTTCATCTCTCGTTTTACTTTATTTAGTTGCCCTAATAATTCCTGCTGTGCCTTAAAGAGGATATCCTGGGCTTTCCAGTGATGCTGCATGTGTTGAGGTAGGATGCTGACAAATACAGTGTGACAAGGGGGAGTCTTAACTAGTGGGTGGAACTGGATACGACTAAATTTGGGAAAAAATTTTGGAAAAATACTCCCAAAATACGTAACCTCTCTGGTTATATCTTGTATAAATAAAAATAATGCGTGGTCACGACCTAGTAAGGCGTGGGAACAAAATAATTAAGTCGTGGCCACGACTTAGTAAGGCGTTGAAACGAGATCCTAATGCGTGGCCATAGTGGACTTAGTAAGGTATGATCTCATTCCCACGCATTAATAAGGCATGGCCACATATATATATTTTTATATGACGTCACCAGCAGGGCTCCGTACCAAAAAATAAAATAAGTAAAAAAAAAATATGGTACAGAGCTCTACTGGCGACATCTCATATAAATAACAATTATCTGTAGGACATTAGTTAGGCAAGGTTATTAGTAAGGCATTGGAACAGAATCATGCCTTATTAAGCTGAAGTGTTGAAGGATTATCTCATTCCCACACTTTATTCAGTTGTGGCCACACATTAGGATCTCGTTCCCACACATTACTAAGTCGTGGCCCCGACTTAATGATCTCGTTCCCACCTAAGTTGTGGCCACACATTATTTTTATTTTTATGGGATGTCCCCTGCAGGGCTCCGTAGGGATGGTGAGAAATTCCACTTCTTGTTCCCAGAAAATGGCCTCTGTATCAACAGGCACATGTAATGGAAAGAGAAAGGGAAGGTCAATTTTTTTTTTTTTTACTATGAAATTCATATATTTGCTGCCTTTGAGGTTGTTAGAAATTGTTTAATGGGGTGTGAGAGCAGTTTATTTATGTTTGGGATTGAATAATAACCATTTTATGAATGTCCACCATAGTGGACACCAAGATGTTTAAACACTTTTTTAGGAGACAAAACAGAAGCAGGTAAAATTTTGTACAAAATGAATGAGGGAGATTCAGACTTAGATCTATCAGATTCGTCAGATGAGGAAAATGCTGAGGATGAGTTTAAACTTGTTGAAGAAGAGGTAGAGAGCATTGATGAAGAGGCAGGTAGATCAGATGAGATCACAGACACAGACCAACAGGAAAGCCGTCATCCTCTGTGGACCAGGACTAGCACGTATGTTTTAATAAAGTGCTAGGATTACCATACATAATGTTTATCCCCAGTAAAAATCTATATCAACAATGCACTGTGGGACTATAATGGAAGCACAAAGTGCACTTAGCAACAGAAAGGATGGTGAAGTAAATAACTCCTAACAATATTTCTTTGTGATCAAGGTGTTAGATTAATAATAATGCTGTTAATAAAATGTTATTACATTTTTATTCTGCTTTTCCACCATAACAGATTCACACCTGTGCTACTTAGGCCTCCTGATTATCCAGATGAAACCACAATTTGTGCAGATTGGAGTCCAATTCAGTACTTTACCCAATACATTGACGGCAAGGTCTTTGAAGACTTGGCAACATCAAATCAATGGGAACTGCAGACTTTCTCTGAATACCACTCCACAGGAAAGGAAGGTCTTCTTCGGCATATCAGTTCACAGTGCCTGCCTTGGTTATCCCAGAATCAAGATGTTCTGGACCAATAAACAAGGTGCCAATTAAAAGCAACAAAATGACAAAAGACAGGTTGTTCAAGTGGAGAAACTCACTGGAAATTGTCAATGACCTTAATGTGACTGAGGAAACAACTCTTTGACAGAGTGAAGCTGCCTTAGCTTTCCAAAACCAGTAAATCATTCCTTTCACTCGCTGCCCAATCTGACGGTCTGTTCCAGGCAAGCCATACCCAACTGGCTTGAAGGTATCTGTCCTGTGCTGGACTTTGAAATGTTCCAAGGAAAGAATATATTTGATGGCCAAAAATCAGGCATAGGGGCAGCAGCGGTCCTACATATGCTTGAATCTGTTCCTACAGGAAGTCAGCTGTTCTTTGATCAGTACTTCTCATCAGTCAACCTCATTGACGCTTTGCTGGAAAAAGGGCTTTCCAGCTGCTCGAACCATAGTGAAGAACAGTGTGCCAAAGTCATCTCTGCTAACTGGTGGCAAACAATTGTAAAAAAAAAAATAATAAGGGAGAAGAACATCAATGGTGGTGGCCAGAGATAGTCCTGAGCCAGCTATCACAAAATGGTATGACAACAAGCCAGTGCCAACGGCCTCTAGCATACATGGGAAAGATCCTGAAGATGTTCGTACAAGATGGTCCAACAAAGACAAAGCACACATACAAGTGAGAAGACCAGCAGTTATCAAAGAGTACAATGACAACATGAGTGGTGTGGATTTATGTGACTGAATATTGAGCTTTTACAGAATGTCAAGCAGGACCAAAAAAATGGACTACACAAGTGATAGGTCACTTTATTTGATGCTGCCATCACAAAGTCCTGGATCCAGTACAAGCCTGAGAGAAAGAAAAATAATAAATAAGATATCATTATTATTATTACAACTTGTTAAGTTTCACTGTTTAAAATTAAAATCGTCCTGCAGTCCAGAAAAGTGAGAATTGCTATAAAAATTTAAATAATACTTAAAGAGTCTAACTTGTAATACATTTTATATATTCCTAAAAGATAGCAAATCACAAACAAAAGCTAAATTGCAAGACACCTTTTCCTTGGTTCTCACAGAGACTGAAATAATTTAAAGACTGGGTATGATGATGTATCTTGGAGATGGGAGGACATTCATTCACTAGAGAAAAAACAGTGATGGACAAAAAACGCAAGGATACAAAATTGTAGGCCAGAATGTCCCTTTAACTCTCTAAAATGTGAGAGTTACCCTTCTCGGATAAAACAGCGTCGACCAGCACGTGTTGTGTTTTGGATGCTGTTCAGCAGCAATGGGAGCAGTTATGCTGATCTCCACCAAAGCAGCGGTCAGCAGGCAGTGTTGTGATTTGATATCACTGCCCTAAAGCCGAGCTTCACATTAACTACATTCGCGTTGTGAAATGTGGGTCCAGAGCCCAGATGACCACACTGAGGATTGGTGCGGAGAAAAGCAGGAGGGAGAAACACGTTGAGGAACCAAGACTCGAAACGGGAACCCATTTTCCTGGGCGAGGCTGCATAGTGGTATTATTTGCATGACAAAGCCGAATTTGCATTAGGCAACGACAGAACTTCTGCTTTTCTCTTCTGGACGTGCATCGTTTGTAAAATCTTTTGTGTCCGCCCGGCAGGGTGGATGTGAACCGCGCCGGACTCTGGAAAATGAGAGAGTGGAAGGTGAGAATATAACAGCCCGGCTAGCTCAGTCGGTAGAGCATGAGACTCTTAATCTCAGGGTCGTGGGTTCGAGCCCCACGTTGGGCGGTTGCAACTCTTTTTCATAGTCCACAAGGGGGCGTTCAGACACAACACTCCTCACAGTGCACGCTATCGGACATGGATTAAATGCGAACGGTGAAGCACCGTTAAAAAATCTTTTCACTGTGGATCTGGGAAACTGGCCCTATATGTTTCTTCTGAAGTCAAGGCTATTAATAGGGAGATTGCCCCCCTTTACTTCTGTAACAGCCTCTGCTCTTCCGACAAGAGCATTAAGGAGGTCATGTACTAATGATGGATGATTAGTCCTGGATCACTTTAATTCATTTCAACACAGTTCCACTGCTCCACAGCCCAATGCTGGGGAGGTTTATGCCCCCTAAGCAGCCAAAGGCTCACATGTGGCTGTTTGAAAACGATCTGCAATCGTTTTCTGAAGAGATTATACATTCTGTGTGTGCACAATTGAACTCTGTCAGCAAGTGGTGGGCCTTAAAGTAGCCAAATTGACCCTTCAGAATGAGGGTCAGGACACTTTTGGAAATGTATACCCAAACGACACCCAAATGGTTTGGAATTTTTGGGTTTTGGATTGCACATTAAGTCATTATATAAACCATAAGCATAGTCGCAGGAACATGTCCGCTTTTATGTTTGGAAATGCTTGTGAAATGTGCATACTCGCTGCTCCACCATTCGTCTGTATCTCATTTCTAGCTTAATCCTGAGTCTTTTATATTGCCTTTAAATCTCAATCTTCACTTATTGGGACAGACAAATGCACATACATTTAAACATATGACAAATAAAAGAAAACTGTGTAACTTGAGGGCCAAGTATCTTCATAGTTCAAGTAGCCTTTACAGCATTTAATAATACTGTTATTTCAGCTGACCACCATTTTCTGTATTTTCTTGCAAGTTTATTAACAATCATTTTTTCTGAGAAACATGTTCCAGCAAACCTATTACCTTTTAGGGCCTGTAGATGGAGCTATTTAACCTGAAAGCCTGTTCTTCCACTGTCAGGGTCTCAGACCATCATGCATCCAGTTGGTGAGGTCCAAAAGGTGAGTTTCTCCACTGATATTTAGAAAGAAATGACTGCTGTTTTTTGTTGACTTTTCTTTTTACATAGTAGCACTTCTTTTACCTCATAGTAGTCCCACAGTGCCTAATAATATTTGCTGCTGCTGCTGCTTTTCTATTTCTAACACCCCTCTGATTCGGTTGCTACTTGTATTCACAGTCAGTGATGTATCTAGGTCTTCCAGACTAGGTCTAGGAACACCTAGGATTTTGTTACGAAATTGGCCTTGCTTATTGGAAATCAATACATGAGTGGTTGACTCCTCTGTCACTTCATAATTAGGCTGGTGGTTAATCAAATGCATCAGGCCTTCTCTTCAGGCCCTAAAGTTCTAACCAAGAGGAGATTATAGTTATATCTATATATCTTATATCTTAGTTATATCGACCCAGATATGGAGAAAAACAATTCCTATTAGATCATTTTCTTCTGAGTGTTTGAAGAATTTAGCTCTTGTTTCCATCCAAAACTTAACTAGTACTGTAATACATGCAGAGTTTAAATACAAACATGATTCTACTGAATAAAAGTGAACTAAAAATTACAGGCATGGTGCACACATGGGGTCACATCTTGAGTATCTAAAGCTAAGCTAACAGAAACTTTTCACTGCTGTTGTGAAATAAGCTAACTGCAGTTGATGTTGTTAGGTTTGAGAAGCTGAAGCTTGGTCAGGAACTCTGCCTAGAGGGTTAAGGGCATTTTGAGACAAACCCTAGATCTGTTTTCAAAACAAAGTTTGTTCCTGATTGGGCTTGTTTACTAGATGATGAGTCGAGTCTTGTGTGTAGGGAACAGAGTAAACGCTAGAACATGCACGTCTGGACCCTGATAGGAAAACACTCTCCTAGTTAGTGATAGCAGAAACAGTCACAAATGATTCTATGTGGACCCTTGTACTCAAGGCAGAGGTTTCAAAGCAGTTCAAAGCTCACATTCTCTCAATGTCGTCACATCCTAGATGTAGTTCACACCATTCAGATTTACCTGAACTGCTGATTCTTTTGGAAACAAATATAGATTGTGTGCGTCTTATTCCTGTGTATAACTGAAAGAGAACTGTTAGCAACATGGTTATTATTCTTCTTCTTCTTTTTATTATTATTATTATTATTGAGTGCCATTAACACGGCTCTGACTCTTCAGAATGTTCCGTCTTCTGCTTGGGTTTGATTTGGTTGTCTCCATCCATCTTGTTATTGGTTGGCCATTTCCTCTTTTACTTCAACTCTTCCAAGCTGTCTTTTTCAGTCAACTGGCTTTTCTGATAATATGTTCAAAATAGAGCTTCAGTTTGGTTACCTGCGCTTCAAGTGAGAGGTGAGGCTTGATTTAATCAATAGTCCATTTGTTTCTTTGCCATGCAAGGCACGTTCAAAAGCCTTCTTCAGCACCAAAGTCCAAAGGCATCAATATTTTTCCTGTCCTAATTTTTACTGTCCAGCTTTCACATCCATGAAGAAGCACAGAAAAGACCACAGTCGGGTCAATCTTTGTTTGCAGAGACACGTCATTTCATTTGAAGATCTATTCAAGCTCCTTCATTTTGTTCTGCCGAGTGCCAATCTGTCATATTTCTTGACTGCTGGAGTAAAAGCTGGCCGCCACTTCTACATCTTCAATATCAGTGATAAAATTATCAGTCTTTCGTTTTGTCATAACCATGGATTTCTTCATATTGAGCTGAAGCCCCATCTTTTTCACTGTTCTTTAACTTTCCTTATGAGGTCCTTCAGTTCTTCCTGACTTTCCACTAATTGTCGTCATCCACATCCACTTGGAGGTTACTGACGTTTCTTCCAAAAATCTTCAATCCCCAGTCATCTTCCTCCAGTCCTGCTTCTCTTATTACATGTTCAGCAGACACGCTGAATAGGTATGGTGATGGTGGTGATTGCCTCGTTTGCCGATGTGGATCTAGTCTGTTTGTCTTGCTGAACAGTGTGGAGGTTCCACATTGGAACAATGAGATGTTCTTGTTAACGCGTTTTCTGAGGACATTCCTGGCATAATGGCATATATAAATAAGCTAGATTTAGCAGGAATTATTGTTTTTGTGCCTCAATAAAACACTGAGCAAGTTTATGAGGGTGCACAGAAAACATGAATATGTAGTACCAACCAGTGAAGTGAGCTGTCAGTTCAAACTACATATATATATATATATATATATATATATATATATATTTACACGGTTTGCAGCACAACTTTTAGCAAAGCAAAAGGCTTTTTGATGTGCACCAATGTCTGTCTACCATTACTGAAATGCGTTCTTACAGCAAATAAATTAGGAAACGTCAATGAGTTCTTAACGATTTAATCTAATATTCACTTCCACTGTTCAAACCTCACATCCAATCCTATTACAAATACTACTATGAAATCTGTTTTTTACCAGCTCATCAGGGGAGAGCGCGAACGCAGTCCCCCACTACCACAAATTATGCAGTCGAGATTCCCACATTTGAGGAATTCGCAAAGGTCAGCACGGCCTACAGTGCAATGGCCGAGCCTCGCCTTGGGTGAACCACCTTCTTGATCATGGTGTCTCCCCTGCCAGGTAAGTATGAATAACATACCACTTGGGGAGCGGAGCCACCACTGACAGCACGATACACGGAGACGGTGACCGCTCCGTTAATTTCAGAAACAAGAAATAAAACCTAGAAAAACATTACAAACACTGCGCTGCTCACAGTACAGCGTTCGTGCCTGATTATGTTTGTTTTCCTGCAAGAAAAGCGCAGTACGGCGCTTCCCATGATGCACTGCGCGCTGAATATTTAACAAACTGCTCAAACGCGCGGTTTACATTTTAAAATCGGGAAGGTTTACAGCTTTACTCGAGGTGCAGCGGCATCATGTTAAAAAATACAAAGCTGCGGAACATCCGTCTACTTTAGAAAGACAATGGGTCCAGAGTCAGTTTAAGGGGGGCTCCGCCACTTTCTGTTCCTCCGGTTATGCCAGAAGCATGACTGTGAAACGCTGGAGGGCGAAAACGAGAGAGAATGAGGGTGAAAGAGGCTAAACGGCGAAAAATGTAAATGTAATATTTTTCTATTGTTTCATGCAAATTTGTGCTCTAACTTTGTCATTTTGTATGAGTTATCTGTTTAATCACATTCTCTTATTTATCTATTTTTAATCTATTTTCGTTTATTTCATTGTTTGCTATCCTCTACTTCTCCCTGCCTTCACTTCACTAAAACTTATTGTTACTGTGCGCAAAGATTTAATTAAAAAGAGCAAAAATCTGTAGGTGGAAACATTTAAAATAAGACAGCAGTGTTGAAATATTTAAGACACCCTGAGTGTTTTTACCTGAGTAATAAAGAAAAGACAAATTTCAACAAAAGCTTTTGTTTATAAGCACATCTTTTTACCCATCCTGCCAAAAGTCATAGGACGGTGGGGTTTTCTTCAGTCAGATTAAGCCTTGTTGATGAGCACAACATTTACAAGCGTAGAGCCAAAAAAAAGCCACGTGTTTGCTCAGAGAACTGCGTTCACTCTGTTTTTGTTTCCCGTCAGCAGATTCAACACGAACTCAGACACTTCAGAAAACACGAGAGGCGCTCTGACCAGCCTGTCTGTACTGACAGCCTCGGTTTGTGAGGTCGGGAACAACACACAGACAACAACGTCATAAGAAAATAAAATGACAAATTTTAATACAGTGATATGTTCTCTTCATGAGTTACCTTTAAGAATCAGAATCACTTTATTTCGCCATGTTACAAAACCCGGAGTTTGTCTTGGGTGAGTCACACATGTATGACATGTAACACACTGAACAGACCAGACAAGCACACAGACTCTTAACAAGTATTTAACTAAGGGGAAAAAATATAATAAAAAAGAGTAATAAAGGTGTGATGTGAAAGGAGCAAAAGAGATGTGTGAATATCTGTACATGCGCAGATATGAACATCTGTACATATGTAGGTTTGAGTAGAGAAATAATAACTATTATGTACAGAATATTACAGAATGATATGAACATTTGTAAAATTAACATTGTGCTATAGGTTATGATATATTAACAGCATTATGCCAAAGAAGGAGTCATCCTGCAATACAGTAAGGGAGGTTTTATAGAAAAAGTTTTCTAGGTGTCTTTTAGGTTTATTTCATTGTTTCTGTTTACTGTTTTTCTTCCAGGTACACTTTAGGCCTGTTTAAACTCTATTGATGCTTTGATCCAACAGTGCGCTGACAAATGTCTCTGTTATTGTTCCTGTATGTAAAGATTTTATTTCAAAAAAATCTGGAGTGGGAAATGTTTAAGACAGCAGTGAGTGTGTTTACTCAATAATCCAATCATAATCAGATTTCTGCAGTTATATGATTATTCAAATGATAATGTACACAGCATACTCTGATTTCTTAGATCAGATTAAGATCTAGAAATCCGATTAAGAGGGCTGAATTTTTAGCTCAGTAATCGGATTTCTCAGTGCAACTCTTACTCATATATATGTATATATATATATATATATATATATATATATATATATATATCTATCTCAGTCTGCACATGTGCAAAAACAGAAAATAGGCTGACGCTAAAACTGATTACACTCTTGACAAAATGAAGCATTTAAAATTTCTTCATCTTCTAGAGGATGTATGTTCATATTTTCAAGTGGCGCTGCTTTTAAAAAAAAAAGCTGCAGCATGAAGTTTGAGTTTTACATTATGTTTACGTCACGTCTTCTTCTTTGAGTTTATTGGTGGGTAACAGACTGACTCATGTAAACCAAGAGTTTCCCAGTATCTGATTACTCAAGTGCGTGTAAACATGTTGATTGGATTACTGACAAAATCTTTTCTGCAGTAGTCCTATTATTAAGAGCATGTAAACACACTCATTGTTGAAATGCTATTCTGTGTCAAGAGAGCGAGTGCATTTGCCCAAGTAATAAAAAAAAAAATAACAAAACCTCCTTGTTTATAAGCACAATGTTTACTCTTCCTGCCAAAAGTCATAGGACGGTGTTTTTTAAAAATAATAATTCTTGTTTGTAGCCACAACATTTACAAAAGACCCAAAAAAGCCACGTGTTTGCTCAGAGAACTGAGGCTTCACTCACTTTTTGTTTTGCATCTGCAGATTCAACACAGACTCAGACACTTCAGAAAACACAAGAGGCGCTCTGACCAGCCTGTCTGTACTGACAGCCTCATTTTATGAGGTCAGGAACAACACACGATTAAAGATTACAAATAATGTTTTGGTTTAATAAATGTTAAAATAACAAAAATTCATGTTGTTGCTGTTTTCTGGTATTGGGTTATAGCCAGTTTGATGTGCAGTGTCATTAGAAAATAAAATTACGCATTTTAATACAGTAATATATTCTCCTCATAAGTTAAGCTTTCATAGAAAAGTCGACAGCCTGTAGTGCTGGTTTAAGGGTGTTATGGCTGTTTACAGGAGGTTGTAGTCACAGCATAACTGTGTTTGAGGACTCACTGATCTCCCTTCAGCAGCGAGCGGACACAACAACTTCACACGGAGCCTAACGATACTGCCCAACAATTACATTACCAGATAAACAAAGGTCTCTTTTCCACCACAGGGCTGAAGGGCTCTGAGCATGAAGGGTTCCCTTTCCAGTGGCGTTTCCACACAAACACAGTTCGACACAGAACACTTAGCTCATTTTTTTTCAGTTAGCTAACTGTACTCTGGGCCACAGAACCGCTTGGTGGGATGGCGTAATGACGTAGCTATTCACTGTTTGGTTCTATGTTTGTGTGTTATTTCAAACCTGAAAACAATCAAATAAGTTTGCGCAAATAAATGAAAACAGTGCACAATTTTAAATCCACTATTCAAAAACATCAATGCTTTAATCTACTGCCAATTTCTAAATAGTAAATGGCGCTGATAACCAGAGAGAGTAACTGGTAAGCATTAGCTTTGCTAGCATGCTGCCAGCTCTGTTCACTACAGAACAGCAGCCAGTTGCACCAGCTGAACATAAGTTCCATTGTAGCCTAGCTTGAATGTAAACTAGTTTACAAGCTACTAGAATTTAACTGGTTACACCAAGTGACAGTTTCAATGTAGCTTTAAGTTATAACTTAAAATTTACACACACCCTATAGTAGGTGTAAATTCTGCCATAAAAATCAGTTTAAATGGCTGGTCAATTTGATCGATGGGAAACAAAATCAAAATATGCCTCGATTTGCATCGGCAACCATCTCTGCAAAATAGATTACACAAGTCAAAAAGTCAAAATTTATTTGTATAGCGCTTTTTACACAAAGCAGCTTCACAGAAATCCATTAAGGACAAAGTTTTAACATGAAATGTAAATCCTCCAGGTGAGCAAGCCAGTGGCAACAGTGGCAAGGAAAAACTCCCTCAGCTGGGGAAGAAACCCTGGGAGGAACCAAGGCTCACAAGGGGGGACCCATCCTCCTCTGGTCAAACTACCTACAAAATTATTATACTACTAATATTAATAGTAGTAGTAGTAGTAGTAGTAGTAGTAATAATAGTTAGGAGTCCATGAAAACTTCAGTGTAGGGTGGGCAGCTAGTCCAAGGCAGGTGGCGGTAGCTGGGTAAGTGGCAGTGACTGGGGCGTGGGCAGCTGGTCTGAAGCAGGTAGCAGGAGAGCTCAACAGACAATCATCCATCAGTGTCTGGCCGGACAGGTGGGCAGTCGTTTACGTTGTGTTTTCGTCCAACAAAGACAGAAAAGATCACAGAACTCCTAGCCACAGATTTACACAACACACACAAGAACAGAGCCCTGAGTCCTACTTTGTGTCTGGCAATGAGATATCTTGCTACAGGGTCATTCCAAAACCTGGTGGGCGACTCTATTCAAGCACACCAGTCAACTGCACACAGAGGAATAAGAGCAGCTCCATCAGTGCTCAGGCTGTGTGTAACGCTGACCTGTTAACATACAATACACAACACAGATTATTTTTAAAAAATAACTAACATAACTGACATTACCTTTTTGTCATTCAGCAAATTCAAATAGCGATTACATTTGACGCAGCTTTTCTAACATTAACCGATCATTGATAAAGTGCTGTTACAATATTGTGCACGAGAAACCAGTTTAAACGTTATAAAAATCCATACACATAGAAGAGATGGGCACTTTGAAAACACCACTTTATTGTAAAACAGTCTCTTTTTGACTTATAGCTAATACAACCGACACACCTTAAACAAAGTAAATGAGCCTCAAAAAGAGACAAACTAGCAATTTCACTAGTGTGGAGATCATGCCTGTAATGTTTCGGTTTTATGTCAGTGTTACTGATTGGCTGCAGAGAGTGAAAATGTAATTCTGTACGACAATATTTTGATCTACAATCACATTATGCACTACGAGTTAAGATGTACTGTAAGTGTCTGTCGTGCAGCCGAATTCTGAGTCTCTAGTTCTAAACTAACTACACTTAATATAAGGTTTAGGATGGGCTTTACACCCCAACTTACAATCAAACTTTTTTCCGTTCAGCTGGTGCAACTGGTTGCAGGGTCGATTCTGACTTACAAAAGCTTTACTGACACAAATTAAGATGATAGCGACTCAGCTCTAAGGATGTGAAGTCGAGTGGCTGATGTAAGATGGACAGAAAACCAATATTAAACCTGTTCTCTGGTGTCTGGAACTGGAGCCAGAGAACTTGTAAAAGAGGAAATTACCACTCTGAATGTCTTCTGGGTTCCTCAAACTCTAGAGGGCGCTCCCAAGCGAGTCCCAGATGAATGGGTTAAGATGGAGCATTTGAGCAAAATGATAGTTTATAAATGCTCAAACATTTTAATGTAAAAGAATGCATTCATTTTGTGAACACAGAATAGCATAAAACATTTTAACACATTATATTATTAACAGCTTTTGAACTCGAGTTATAGGAATTTAAAGTCGAACAGCCAATGAGCTGCTCCGCTCGCCAACCAATCAAAGCGTTCAGTAGCAGTAATGTTAGCGTCCTGCTGCCCAAAATTCATTTGCTGTAGAAACGGAAACATATAGGTAAGTTTTCTTTGCTTTTTTAGTCAAACGCATTCTTCTACTTTCTAAAATTAAAGGAAAGTTCTGGGCAAGTGTTGAGAAACTATTTAACCTTTTCATTGTTAGCTGTTTAGCTCAATTCACCCCCAGTCATTGAGGACTCACTCGCGGGCACCCTCTGGCGTTTCGCAGTCATGTTTTTGATATAATGGGGGAAATAGGCAGAGGCCAGTGTCCTCATATACTGCCTCTGCTGGAGCCTCCTAGCTAAGCTAATGCTAACTGTCTCTCTCTCCTAGTTAAATTAGCATTGCTGAACTGATCCAAACACCCCATTGCAGGTTCGAATTGACTAACTGGTGCTCTGGTATGACAAGTATAAATGGTAAAAACGTACAACAGCTAACTGCAGCAAAGTCGCCTGATTAACAGTGGAGTGGCAAAAAGCCTAAGTTAGATCAAACCTGTTTTGTAGTGCATTCAGCGGTAGCCCGCTAGGCTAAGCTAACGCGAGTGCACGGTGCCCACCACTGCAGTACGGGCTCGGTTCTGGCGAACATTACCCATTTAGAGGATAAAGACTGGTATCTGAGAGCACAAGTTCGAATGACTGGTGTTGAAATGACAAAAAAATAAAAATATAATTGTTCTGTGGAGCTCTACTCTGCTGGGCAATGCTAATGTAGCTAGATGTCCGGGTACAGGTAAAACCCACCGCAGTACAGGCTGTTTCAGTAACAGCTCAACACCCGTTTGGAGGATAAAGAAGATGAGAGCACGCCGAGAGACTGGAGCTGGAGCGACAGACAGAATTAAACGCGTTGTCTGGTGGGTGTATGGCTTTCAGCCTGTTAGCAGTTAGCTACTCACTCGTTTGTGTAGTTTTCTTGGGTAACATTAGGTCCTGATTCCGATTTAGTGGTACAACAGACCAGAAAAGAATCTATAACCGGTATCATGAGTCCAATCTAGCCTGTAAAAGTTCAATACAACTCTTAAAATTACGGGGCTTAACATAAAACCATTAAAATTTTTCACTCTCTTAAAACGAAACCACTTTCTCTGTTTTTAACCAGTGAGAAGGGGGTGCACCGTTCCCGGAAGTACTGCAATACCAGGTCGATGCGTGGAGCGGACGGAGCAAGCTCCTCTTCCGTCTCCCTGTTCTAAAAATCAATTTAATATGTAGTCCTCATATAGAGGACGTATCAGATATTAAACTGATAAGAACAGATTTTTTCTTTTGAAAGTATTTTATTGTCACCATTCTTATAATTCATACACATACAATTGCATTCCTCACATGAACATAAAAATCTCACATAAAACACACAGTTTTCATATTTTACATGTTGACCATTTCATTGATAAAACACCTTTTAAAAACACTCACGCATAAAAGAACAATAAATAAATAAACTTTGTTTCTTTAAAAGGTTTTCTCAATGATTTTCTAAA
Source organism: Colossoma macropomum (assembly GCF_904425465.1). Lineage (NCBI taxonomy): Eukaryota > Metazoa > Chordata > Actinopteri > Characiformes > Serrasalmidae > Colossoma > Colossoma macropomum. The sequence goes on along the minus strand of NW_023494805.1, from coordinate 30,148,915 downwards.
AGATTTTTCTCAAAAAGTGTGTGTTTAAAAGTTCATGTAAAAAACACTGTGTAGGTTTAAAAAACATGCAACATATAAAACACCATACTTATTAAAAGCCAATAAATACATTAAAAGGCGTATAAAATGCAATTAAAAGGGTCTCCGTTGTCCAGGACCGGGGTGAGCCTCTATCAAGCTGGCACCACCCTGATCCCCAGAAGTCGCCAGGCTGCTGATTATCTGTTCCAGCGGAGATCCTCTCTCCATGCCCGCTGCTCCACCCTTTGTGGTGTCACATTCTCTTTGGGGGGGCATCTACGGGAGCCAGGGACCGTGGTGGTCTGGACCCCCCTGCGTGCGGCCCCGGCCCCCTCCTCCGAATGGCGGCGCTCGGTGCCCCCTGCAGCGAGGATGTTACCAGCTCATAAATAGCATGCAGTGGCACCGTCACGCGCTTTCCCACCAGCAGGTTGCGGGCGGTCCACAAGGCGGAATTCTTCTGCTGGTAACTTTTCGGTGCCCTGGCCCACCCCGTTCACCGCTAGTCGGTAAACCAGCGGGTGGACCGCCCCTGCCGGCAGGCTCGGGCATTGCAGGGGGCCGATCATGCCCCACAGGTCCCTCGCCACGCTGCACTCCCAGAGCGCATGCCGCACGGTCTCGGGTTCGCCACACCCGGGCCGCGGGCAGATCGGGTTTGTCCCCATGCCCCGGGAGTGCATCACGGCCCTGACCGGGAGGATCTCATGGGCAGCCAACCAGCACAGGTCTTTGTGCTTGTTCTGGAGAGCAGGGTGGGCTGCGTTCTTCCAAACTTGTTTGGCCTCACTTAGTGTGAGGCCGGGAACGGGGCTCACTTCTTCCCGGTCCTGTACAAGAGAGACCATAGACTTTGCATTAGTTAAAATGGTGACATTTTCTTTTTCTAAAAAATATTTCCTTAAAAATTTCTTAATAAAACCATATTCTGGTGGCAGGGTAAAAGACACGGGGGTTCTAAGATCTGGGGTTAAAATGCGTAAACTTTGCAGGTAAGACCCCATCCAGAACCTCGCCATGGCTGCCGTCTTGTTGTCTCTGGATGGGGTCATTGCATACTGCACGTGCAGGGCGATGAACTTGCTTCCTAAAAACAGGTGGGGGTCTGGGAGCCCCTTCCCTCCATTTTCTGGCCTCTTCTTTACCACCTCCCGTCGCAGACGCTCCCATTTGGACCCCCACAGGAAGTAAAACACCGCCCTCTCTAGATCTAAAAGAAAAAAACGTGGAGGACTAAAAACAGAACAAAGGAGTAAAAGCAAGGGTAAAACAACAGCTTTTATTATTAAAATCTTGCCCTCCATTGTCATCTGTCGCAGTCCCCAAAACCCCAGTCTTTGCTTCACTTTCCCTATCATGTCAGTCCAGTTGCCCCGTCCACCACCCTCCTCGTCAAATTTGATCCCTAAAATCCTCATGTCTTTCTCTTTAAAATCCAAGTCCAGGTTCGTCTGTATGTGCCCCCATGGCCCAAAGAGCTGGGCCTCGGACTTGCTCCTATTGAGCTTAGCGCCCGAGGCCCTTCCATACCAGTCAGTCAAGTCCAGTGCTCTTTGGGCCGATAAAACGTCCGAACATAAAAGAGTGACGTCGTCCATGTACAAAGAACAGGTCGCCGTCAGTCCACCTGGCAAGTCTAGTCCTTTGATCCATTTATCCTTTCTCAATATCTGCGCCAGCGGCTCGATGCAAGCAACGAACAGGAGGGGAGATAAAGAACACCCCTGACGGACGCCAGAGCGAATATTTATCGCTTTTGTGAGGTGCCCATTTACCATAATTCTGCTGCTGATGTCCCGATACAGCAGCCCCACCCATTCTATAAACCTCCCTGGGAATCCCATCTTTTGCAGAACCTGAAACAGGAACTGGTGCGAGACCCGATCAAAGGCTTTCTCAAAATCTAAATTTAGTACTAAAAGCCGAATATTTCTGTCTCTCGCAAAACAGATGGCGTCTCGGATCAGCACTAGGCTGTCCGTGATCTTCCTTCCAGGAACGGCGCAGGTTTGATCCGGGTGGATCACGTCCTCTAAAACCGTCGACATTCGTCTTGATAAAACTTTGCTAAAAAGTTTACAATCCACGTTTAAAAGAGTAATTGGTCTCCAGTTTCTTATGTCAGTCTTGTCCCCTTTCTTATGCAGCAAAGAAACTATCCCTATTCTAAAACTGTCCGGGAGTCTGTCAAGTCTTTCAAATTCTTTAAAAACAGTCAGTATGTCATTTGATAAAATGTCCCAGAAGGTGTCATAAAATTCCGCGGGGAGTCCATCCTCTCCCGGGGATTTGCCCCTTTTAAAACCTTTGAGACACTTTTGAATTTCTAAAACTGTAAAATCATCTGTTAAAGCAACATGACTGTTTATTTTTTTATCTATAAAATTTAAGACTTCATTCATCGTTCCTTTATGCACATCTTTTTCCCCATATAAATTCCTGTAAAATTCTTCTACTATGTTTAAAATTTCTTTGTTATTTTCTCCCTCCCTGTCTTCTTCCTTTAACTTTGATATTTTCCCACCCCTTGTTAAAATTTTCTTAAAAAAATATCTTGTGCATTTTTCTCCCTCTTCAACTTCTTGTTCTTTGCTCCTTAAAATGATCCCTTTACTTCTTATTGCTGATAAAACGGACATTTCTCTTTTAACTTGTTTAATTTCTTCATTAAAATAAAGACCTTGGTTTAAAAGGTTAAAACAGGTTTAACAGTTTCTGATATTGAGTTATATCCAGTTTCATAAGCAGCGTCATTAGAAAATAAAATTACTAATTTTAATACAGTGATATGTTCTCCTCATCAGTTACCTTTAAGAATCAGAATCACTTTATTTCACTAAGTATGTTACACAAACACAGTTTCGTCCAACGTGGTTCAAATGACTTCTGCTCTAATTTGGCATTTTTGTATAAATAATCTACTTTATTATACCTTCATTTCCTTTCTTTTATTAATTTTCTTTATTTAGGTTTATTTTATTGTTTCTGTTCACTAGTTTTCTTCCTGAATTCCCATTTGGCCAGTTTGAACTCTACTGATGCTTTGATCCAACAGTGCTTTGACTGATGTCTCTGTTATTAATCCTGCATGTAAAGATTTTATTTGAAAATAAAATAAAATATGGAGAGGGAAGTGTTTAAAAATAAGACTACTGTATGTTCAGAGAGCGAGTGCATTTGCCTTATTGATAATCACAACATTTAGTCTTCCTGCTCAAAGTCATATGACTGTGTTTCGTTTTCTTGTTTTTTTAGAAGCAAGTTCTTGTTTATAAGCACAACATTTACAAGACTCGATCTAAGCTTGTTCAGAAAATTAAAGGCATTCACTTTTTGTTTCCATACGCAATTTCAATACGAACACAAACAATACTATAACCGATAAACAACCCAACGCTTAACCACTTTCTCTGCTTTTAACCAGTGAGAAGGGGGTGCACCGTTCCCGGAAGTACTGCAATACCGGGTCGATGCGTGGAGTGGACGGAGCAAGCCCCTATTCCATCTCCCTGCTCCAAAAATCAATTTAATATATGGTCCCCGGGTAGGGGACGTATCAGATATTAAACTGATAAGAACAGATACTACACTTGATCTTAGCCAAAAGGCCGAGAAGCGATACCGGTGGAAGCTCAGAACAGGCGGGTCATTCTTCCACAAATATAAGACGAGGATGGTGAGCAGAGCTGCTGTCCGCCATCGACAACTTACAGCACGGAATATAATCAAGTCAAACCGCTTCTGTTCAACTCCGAGAGCCAGAAAAGGCACTTTAAACGCTTCTCTACGTCAACACGTCAAAGACGGCGCATGTTAATGAGCTCACCGGCTGGCCAATCAGAAACGAGGATACTCGGTTTTGCGCGCACAGAGTTTACAGAGGAGAAACATATACACACACACACACATATATATATATATATATGAGAGTGAGAGAGCTGAAAGCTGCCTGATCCATGTTCACAAAGTCCTTAACATTATAAAGCGGTGTCTGAGTGGCTAATCTGTAGCTCATGTGGATCACCATGCCAGTCAGTTCTGCCAGTATATCAGTGAGGCTAAGAGCTACAGATCAGACAGAATCAAGAAACACAGACAGGAAAGCACGTTTAACTACAGAAACGGGACGCGGCCCAAGACCAACATCTCTTATCATCCCTCCTTGTCCACTTGCACCGTTAGCCTTAGCTGTTAGCTATTTTTGCACGCATTTAAAGCTGGACAGATCCCGGACACAATAATACATTCAAAAATATTAAGAGTGCCCTGTAATTCAGACACAAAAGAAGTTCACAGACACACATTCTCACCTTCAAAAGCATAGAAGACCCTTAGCAGTGTAGCTAACAAACAGCTAGCAGTGATGAAGGCAGGGCCTTTTAAAAACCATCAGCAGAAAACTTGTTTCAGTTGACCAATGAGCTCCATAGCTGTCTCTCTCCTTACCTGAGCTTATTCCCTCAGCGTTAACTTGATAGTTTAGGCCCCATGTGTCAAAGACAAGGCCCGCAGAGCCAAGTCAGGCCCGTGACACGGTCCTATTCAGCCTGCGAAATTATTAAAATTTCCTATACTTATTGGCCCCTTTCACCCTGAGATGCACTACAGTCCCCAGCATGCACTGCAACATAGTGTGCGTTCTGGCCCCCTTCCCCCAACAACAATCTGTGGGCCAGCAGTTACCTAAAAAGAAAAGAGGCCGGGTGTCTAGTTCAAGAAAACAGGCAGTTCAAAGAGGACACCTAAAACAATGTATTTTTTATTTAGAATTGTTCTTGAATAAGTATTCAATGCCTTTTTTTTCTGTTGTAGTTTTGGCATATTTTGAATAAACAATGGTCCGTTGGGGTCGTGGCAAAATGTCAAGTAAACATGAAATAAAAACACAGCTGGCCCACTTATTTGCTGAGATTTTTAAATATGGCCCTTTCAGAGGCTGAGTTTGACACCCCTGGTTTAGGTGTTGTACGAATATGTTTTAGACACCTCCAATAAGCTGTCATAGTGGCTAAATGGTACCACCAGCTTTCCTAGCACAGCTGACGCAATGGTGCAGGGATACCTACTGCTTGAAGGAGTTTCTGTGTGTGGGCCAGGGCAGTGGCCTGGTTCAGCAGCTCCTGTGGAGGTTTGGTGAAGACCATTTTTTTTTCTCCCAATAGTAACAGGCCTCTTTGGTCACCACCAGTACAGCCTGTTGACGTTTTGCAGGGGCATCTGGGTTGACAATGCAGAGAACTAGGGTAGCCATCTTTAGTTGTAGTTAAAAACGCCTAGATACAGTAACATTAAGGAGATTTTTTGATAATGTGAAAAATTTTTGTAAGTCAAAGATTTTAAGTAATAATTTTAATCATAACTAATGATATTATGCTGTATGGCTCACACTGGGCAGCTCTCCCTGTGTGTGTGTGTTTGACCCTGACTATGTGGTAAGTGCCAAGTAGGCCTGATTGGGTCAAAAGCTGGGGCCTGGAGAACCGCACGCACACAAAGATCCTGTTTGTACTATATACTATTAAGAATGTCTTTAAGAGGAGAAACAAACATATCAGTTGTAACCACATTAATGGTTGATAGTTAATTACACTATGCTGTGTTCGTTCTCTCTCTCTGTGCAGGCCTGTGTGTGCAGGCAAGGCCTCTCTGTACGGGCTTGGGCCTTGTCCTGGAGTACTACATATGTTTCTACCAGGCCTGGGAAAGGCTGCTCAGTACTACCTTGAACATGAACTGTAACTATGATAGGGCCACTTGGCCATTGTTTGGGAGTCTCGGCCTGCACGCACACACAGAGAGAGACCTAGTTTAATTCTGGCCGGCGCACAAACACAGATCTAGTTTGGACCATAACTATTTTTTACCCATTTCATGTACAAAACATATATTTTAACACTTCATTGTTCAGTCACAATTAGGAATAACGTGTTAAGTCACAATTAAGGGATAATCAATAGATTTTAACTTACTTTTTACTCTCTTGACCAATGAAAAAAAAGAATAAGTGAACTGATGTGATGTAATCATGAACATAGCCCCTTAAAGTGTGTTTTAACTTATAGATAATGGTAGTCAAATGTAATAACTCAAGGCCAGTGGTTATTATTTTATGTAATGGTACATTATTGAATTGAAATGAACTGAATGGCTAATAAGGGATGACATGGCACCTTTAGAAGGAAAACAAGGGTGTTTGTCACAGAAGGCCAAGGCTAACTGAAAAAAACGAAGTGTATGTAAAAAGTACTGAACTGTTAGATATAATAGGAACCCAGTTTAGTCAGAGTTGCATGTAAAAGTAAGACAGATCAGGTGAGATGAGGTAATGAGGGTGGGTAAAATCTCCAAAGCAGTATAAAAAGGGCTGATTTTTTTTCCTGTTTTTTTACTTGCGGCCCTGGACTACTCAAGTCAACGCTTTCATTTGCAAAGCCATAATTTTTAATAAAAGATTGGACCTTTCTCTGACATTCTTGGTGTTTGTTTTCTGTTTTGTATCAGACAAAGTTTTATTTCTGAATTAGAAACATGCAGAAATAACAATGACATTCGGGGTTGGAAGAAGTATTCAGATCCTTTATTTGAGTAAAAGTGCATTAAAAATCCTACTTATGTAAAAGTACATAAGTGTTAGAGGCAAAATGTACTTAAAGTATTAAAGTAAAAGTACTGGTTTGGTTCCTTTGACTGATATTGTGATATGTGACATCATTAGATTATTAACACTGAAGCATTGGAGTGTAATCAGCATGTTATTGTTGGTGCTGCTGAAGGTGTAGCTGGTTTGAACTACTATATATATATATATATATATACACACACACACACACACACACACACACACACACACACACACACACACACACAGTTTTTTTATGCAGATATACCAGAGAAATCTAAGGGGTTAAATAAACCCTTGAATAAAGCTATACAAGAACAAGAATCTACTTTTTAACTTGAACTTTGAAAAACAATTATTTTTTTACTGTCTAACTAGGTATAATCATTAACTATTTCTTATGTCTAACCTTACTTAAGCAATAAAACACGAGAGGGAGCATGTTATCGCGAAATAACATCACGGCTGTGGCAGCCATAGATCATCACAGCCATGATGTTATTCGCGATAATACACTCCCTCTCGTGTTCTATTGCTTTTATACAACAATTAAATAAATAAAGTAAGAAATTAATAAATTGGGCCGTGAACGTGGCCTTTAGTATGTTTTCATGTTAGCAGTTCCTTCTGCCAAATTATAGTTCCTTAACAAGCAGCTCATTGCTACGTCAGAGTAACGAGCTCCGCTCACCTGCTGCAAACCCGGCAGTTCGTTCTTCAGCTCCACATACAGACCAACTGACAGTTTGGGAATTTAGTGTAGTCTCATCATCAGAGTCTGACCAAATCGGCTATCGGTCAAATGTGATCTTAAAAGTATCCATTTTCTGTTTGTGCGTAAAGTAAGAAGTAAAAACGTTCAAATGGCGTGTCTCCTACAGCTGTCAAAGTCGTTGCTTAGCAACAACGTCTCAACGGAGTGATGCACGTCACTTCTATCACAGAGAAACGTTAGATTTTTCTAACCTTTGGGTTTTCGCCCAACATTATCATAGACGGTATTTGTCTCAAGCCTAGGTAACCACTCGGGTCTTCCCATTGTTTAATGGGAACTCTCCACGAGCAGTTCCAAATGCCATCCTCGTCCAAAACTTTCATAGGTGGGCTTTTCACGGAGCAGAATCTAGCCAGCCATGTAGCAATGTCCTCTCCAGTTACAGTTTCACTGAACATTCTGACAATTACCACCTTGTGAGAATTGTATAAGGTTGAGAAACTTTCTAACATGGGAAACTGGTCCTTGACTGACTCATATCTTGCATAGAAATCCTTTAACAGGGAAGCGGAATGGAAACTAACATCAAAACCTTTATTCCCAGGCAAAGATAAACAATTCAAATCATGGGGTGTGAAGCCGAGGGTCTTTTGGATCAGCTTCCTTGAGAAATCCAGCCTTGACATCCCAAGGAGCCGACCCTCTACCTCCTGAAATAATAGGCGCACACTATGGTGCCTCCGCACGCCGGCACGAGCAGCCGACATGCTTGGAGGCACCTGGTGGCCGCTAAAACCACTAAAACAATAAATAGAACAATAAATAACTAAAAGAACCTAAAAGAAGAAAGAAGATAATATTGCACTTACCTTGTTGATGTCGGCTTCTTCTGATGGCCTTGGTGGACAGTCAACCTGCAGAAAAGCCAAATGCGTCCCGCAGTAGGTCTGAGATAGGCCTACCTGAGACCAACTCACACCAACCAAAGACGAGTACAATACACTCTTGAATGCTTAGGACCAAGGTCACAAAGACCAAGACCGGGGCACACTCAAGAGTTGATCGCTGTCTTAGCCAGAGGGCTGATGAAGTGCAGCACCTGATAAGAACAGATAATACACTTGATCTTAGCCAAAAGGCACAGAGGCGTTTAACAGTTTCTGATATTGAGTTATATCCAGTTTCATAAGCAGCGTCATTAGAAAATAAAATTACTAATTTTAATACAGTGATATGTTCTCCTCATCAGTTACCTTTAAGAATCAGAATCACTTTATTTCACTAAGTATGTTACACAAACACAGTTTCGTCCAACGTGGTTCAAATGACTTCTGCTCTAATTTGGCATTTTTGTATAAATAATCTACTTTATTATACCTTCATTTCCTTTCTTTTATTAATTTTCTTTATTTAGGTTTATTTTATTGTTTCTGTTCACTAGTTTTCTTCCTGAATTCCCATTTGGCCAGTTTGAACTCTACTGATGCTTTGATCCAACAGTGCTTTGACTGATGTCTCTGTTATTAATCCTGCATGTAAAGATTTTATTTGAAAATAAAATAAAATATGGAGAGGGAAGTGTTTAAAAATAAGACTACTGTATGTTCAGAGAGCGAGTGCATTTGCCTTATTGATAATCACAACATTTAGTCTTCCTGCTCAAAGTCATATGACTGTGTTTCGTTTTCTTGTTTTTTTAGAAGCAAGTTCTTGTTTATAAGCACAACATTTACAAGACTCGATCTAAGCTTGTTCAGAAAATTAAAGGCATTCACTTTTTGTTTCCATACGCAATTTCAATACGAACACAAACAATACTATAACCAATAAACAACCCAACGCTTAACCACTTTCTCTGTTTTTAACCAGTGAGAAGGGGGTGCACCATTCCCGGAAGTACTGCAATACCGGGTCGATGCGTGGAGTGGACGGAGCAAGCCCCTATTCCATCTCCCTGCTCCAAAAATCAATTTAATATATGGTCCCCGGGTAGGGGACGTATCAGATATTAAACTGATAAGAACAGATACTACACTTGATCTTAGCCAAAAGGCCGAGAAGCGATACCGGTGAAAGCTCAGAACAGGCGGGTCATTCTTCCACAAATATAAGACGAGGATGGTGAGCAGAGCTGCTGTCCGCCATCGACAACTTACAGCACGGAATATAATCAAGTCAAACCGCTTCTGTTCAACTCCGAGAGCCAGAAAAGGCACTTTAAACGCTTCTCTACGTCAACACGTCAAAGACGGCGCATGTTAATGAGCTCACCGGCTGGCCAATCAGAAACGAGGATACTCGGTTTTGCGCGCAGAGTTTACAGCACGGTTTTACTAAACTCACCTTGAAACGTACAAAACATTCAGTCCACAGAATCAACATATATCGGACTAAATACACTAAAGGACGACGTTAAATGGTCCGTTTTATGTAAGTTGACCTCTCAGCGGCCAAACGTGGTACTGCAGGGAGAAAATATCACTGAGTCAGAGTCTCTCAGAAACGGAGAGGACTGATAACACGAGGTGTCGATTTACAAGTATCAGCGGATCTATTTTAGACATTGTGCTCGTTACGTAAACGAAATAAACAAGTTGGTAGGTGGGCAGACAGACTGACAGACAGGGCCTGCTTCTTACCGCGGTCAAACAAGCATAATCAAACAGGAATACAGCTGATCAAAAGTTCAAACACAGTTGAACTACAACATTTAAGCTTTTAATGCAACAGAAAGGAACAGACACATATGACCTATGTATTATAAACGAGTTTCTTCCTTGAATGTGTAAGCTGCCTGATTCCAGTTTTCATTTTTTTATTAAATCAGGTTTCCTTTAAAGTGTATGAAAGTTAAATGGAAAAGACTGCAAATAAGACAATGACTATCCAGCATAGACGATGTAAAGTTCTTTTTGACCACCTTCCTTATTGCCCATACTGGTGGTATATAATTATATATTACCTTTGTTCCCCATGCAAAATTAGTACTACTCATCCTAGTCCTGTGGTCATTCTAACTATTCTAACCTCTGATGAAGGACCAGAGCAGGTGTGCCCAACCATGGTCCTGTTGGTCTGTTGTCCTACGAAGTTTAGCTCCAACTCTAGTCCAACACACCTGGTCTAAGCCATGAAGATTAAATATTAGAGCCAGATGTGTTGAAACCGAACTCTCCGGGGCAGGCAGTAAATCTCAAGCTTCTTCTTCAGTGGTCAGGTTGTGACCACAGAGCTGCTCTTGGCTGGATATTTTTTGGTGGTTGTCCACGCTCAACCTAGCAGTGACACTAACATGTGTATTTAAAAAACAAAAAAAAAAATCACATCAGCATGACTCTGTCTGATATACGCCCTTAAACATTACACACACTGCCATGTCAGTGTCACTGCTGACAACAGACCACCATCCAAATAATATCCGGTCATCAGCTGTTCTATGATGGTCCCTTTCCATCGAAGTCATGTTTATTAACAGATGAGTGCAGATACACTTTAGGTGTGCACACTGTACTGACATAAAAAGTGCTGCACTATAGCAGACATTAAAACTTTTCCACTGAAATGCCAACATGATCTCTGAGCAGAGCCAAATAAAACAATTAAACAAGTCCTCTAAAAAGGTCAGGTGTACCAACCAAGCTCTTTTTGAGGAGTTTGCTGCAGCCTTTCAATGACGTCATTCTGAAGGAAACAGAAATACAGCATTAAAATTAATCCCTACACAAACGTTACATGTTATTGTTCACATAAGATTTGCTTACTTTATCAGAGCTCAACTCCATGTGAATCACTTAGTTCAGTGAGGAACTTCAACAAATGTATCTTCTGGCACTTTTTTCTTTCTGCTCCACTTTGGTCCCTTATCCATACTGATTCACAGGAGACTGCAAACCAAAGAGTAATGCTTGTTTTTGTCTAACTTCACAACTTGGATTATTCTAGTTCATGTTTAATCTAAATGAAAATACACTCAATACATTTCTTGTTTAAACGGCTCATGTACTGACCTCCGAACTAACTCCAGTGGCACTGCTGCATCCTTTAAACAATAAATGTAAATTGTTCAGTTTTCCAGTAATTAGGTTCCCCTTCTTTGTTTGTACACTCACTGTCCATTTCATCACATAAACCCACCACAGGCATACTCTGCTACAAGAAATAGCTGTACAATACAGCAATCACCCCCAACCCCATCTATCAGGGGAAAAGACCACCATGCATTTATGTTGTTGCAGTCAGGATAAAACCTTGCATCCCCAAAATGGTAACTTTACAAGAAAAAGAAAAAAAAACAAACAAATTCTTAAAGTGGAAATTAATGGAAGAAGATTTTTTTATCCCAGTAATTTCTTGGAACAGTTTTGGAACATTTCTACAGCTCCATTAGTCTAGTTCGACTCCATGTAAAAGCAACAAATTCTACATAATAATTAAAATAAAAAATAAACTAAAATAAAATAAAAATGGAGATAGAAGGCTTTGTCTCGGCAGTGACGATATGTTTAGTGGACCTGATAAAATGGAAAAAGAGTGTAAACACAAGGTAGATGTACCTAATGAACTGGCAACTCTGCGTGAAACTCCACTTTAGCCGTCCAGTTTCAGATACAGGAAAAACACAAGCCCTGTTAGATCAGTGCTACTGCAATGGTGATGTCAATTCCTTACTAATAATTACTATAAACAGAGTTCTTGGCAAGTTCACTGTTGATTTAGGGCCTTAAGTTACCCTTTATTAGTCCCACAACAGGGAAATTCACCTCCCCATTTAACCCTTCTGTGCAGTGAAACACCCACATACACACTAGTGAACACACACACACACACACACACACGACACACGCACACGCACACTAGGGGGCAGTGAGCACACCTGCCCAGAGCGGTGGGCAGCCCTATCCACAGCGCCCGGGGAGCAGTTGGGGGTTGGGTGCCTTGCTTAAGGGCACTTCAGTCATGTCCTGTCAGCTCAGGGGATCAAACCAGCAACCTTCCGGTCACAAGGCTGGTTCCCTAACCTCCTGCTCCCAAAATAAAAATCGACTTTTCCACTCCTTGTGCGCTTCAGTCTAGTTTTTAGAATTATGCTGAATGATACAACAAAACATACAACATTATATTGTCACGACATAAAATGACAAAATAAAATGAACACAATATAAAAGCACAACAAATCAAAAACAAGCAAACTAGCAGCATCAAGCACAAACAAAATAAAAAAAAACAAACTTGTACAATATCTGAAATGCCAATAAAACGAGAAAGTAGTGATTAGTAAATTCGGCTTGGCCTGCATTAAATTGTAAACGGTACAAAACACACAATATTTGATGTTTTACTTGATGAACGGATCATTTTTTTATTGTTTTAACTGGTGCAGCAGTTACATTCTGGCGCCTCAGGCACCATTTAAGGTGAAACAGGATAATTCAAAAAGAAGCTGGCAAACAAGAAGCCGACTTCAGCCTCATAAAAGTTTGGGAGACATTTTACAAAATACTATTCTACTTTTACGCAGAGCAACGCGAGTCTGCATTTTCATAATATTATTTTATCTATTCTAGGACATTAACACATACTGAGACATACCGACAGCCAAGATGATAAAACTTTACTTCAATAAAATGGGCAGGTCATATGTTATCTTAAAGTCATCCATTTTATTAATTTATTAATTTTGTATAAGTACAAAACAACTAAAGCTTGTCCTTACTCGCCGACACGTCAGCAGAGTGACAATGTTTTGGTGTAAAGGCCATGCTGTTATCACAAATATAAACACAGCAAGAACGCTTCACAGCCATTCAGACTGTAACGTTGGGACTTACTGTTGTTTAAGACATAATAAAGAACATGTAGCAAAATAGTAATAATACCACTTTCTTTTGAGAGGTAGCACTTCTTTGCTGTCATCAAAGTCTTGGTCAACACTGGACAGCTGCTGTTTTTTATCGGAATACTGTAGAAATTCATATTAGTATTGATTGCGTTAGTAAGGATTTATAAGTGCAATAAAATCTCTAATTTCAGTTTTCCAAGCATTTTGCATTAAAGAACAACAATATTTAAGACTCTACAAAACAGTAAAGCTAGTTAGCCAGATCCAGTAAGACTGCAAATGTTGTGTGAGAAAAAACACAAAACACCTCAGCTTAATAATCACTGAAATGAAGACCCTTTATCGGAGCCCAAGTAGCTGACGTCCCATCCCTGAGATAATGTGCTGACCCCACGGTACCGCGCTAGGCCCGAGCTAACGTACCAACACGCTAACCGCGAACCAACCCGCTACCTGACGTGCTAACACGCTAACAGCTTAAAAGCATAAAAATAACGAGTTAACAAGCTAAACCAGCCGACATCACATTAATATTTACAGCAAAGAAATTACTTCCACCACATGGTTTACATTACTAACAGATAATCTTACATCACCAACACTAGAGTGTAAGATGTACAGCAGAGACAGTTACCTGTTCAGCTCCTAACAGGAAGGAGGGGAAAGAAAAGCCCACCATCTCTTCGCCTTCAGCGTAGCGACGTCGTCGCTTTCTGTTCACGCATGCGCACATACGCAGACAGAAAAGCAGACCTGTTGACGCCTTTATTGAACCACTTTAACTTCACTGATCTTCATTCAGAGCTACACTTACATCAGTTTCATGTAAATAATGCATTTTAAGTTAACAAGCTCATATTCTTAGTCAGTTGAACACAATTTAGGTAATTAAACTTAACAATGTCCCAGTTTTATTTTTTGAAGCTAAGGGCTCCAAACCAGCTCTGTCAGTAAAAAATGAGCGAGAACTTCAAGCTGGGACCACATCTGAACTGTGATGATACTGACAAAAAAAGTACAGGATGGTGTTTATGATGGTGTTTATATATATATATATATTTTTTCTCTCTTTTCTTACAGGTTACACACGTACATATATAATAACCATATATATAATAACCAGGGGTAGCTGTAAATGGTCACTCATTTGGATTTCCTTTCCTCTGAGTGTGTCAAATTACTGTACTTTTAAAAGAATTTAAAATGCAAATTAATTTAATTCCCACTGCAGTTAGAGGATATAGGCCTGAAACAATATTAGTCAAGGCCTGTTGTTGCTGTTGCAGTTCTTCTTTTTCTTCTTCTTCTTATTATTATTATTACTATGTTAGTATGTTAGCCTAAAAGAAAGGAGGTTATATAAAGGAGCCTTATTTGAGCTGGATTAGTTTTACCAGAGGTGGTAATGCGATGTGTTCAGTGATGTAATTTTGTGCAGGGGAGTATTTCACAAAGCAAAATGTTCCAGTTTAGGGAGAAACTTACGCCTGTCCAATAGGAAAAGAATTGAGGGACATTTCTATTGGACAATCATCATCTTTGAGCTCATCTGGCTAACTGAGAAATCCTGCTTTGTGAAATACAGGTTTTGTCTGGCCCATTCATACAGTATCTGTACATGTTTCCTTTACCATGATAGTCTGAATGTACATGCCTGCAAAAAAAACCCATGTTACAATTACAGAGACTTGTAAAAACTAAAGACATTGCAGGTGAAGACTGGATGTAATCCATGCGGCCCAGAACTTTTGTAATGCACAGGGCATATTAGCATTTTTATATGTGGGCCACTTTTTTTGCTGTTTGCCAGTAGGCAGCAGTGCCATATCTGTGCCAGAAGTGGCCCACATCTGCACGCTATCTGGGTTTGGGGCCTCTGCAACATCTTTAAGGCTCAAATAAGTTATTCAGTATTGTGTGATTCAACCTATTTGACACAAGATAGAATGGATATCGACAGAAATTTTGCCGTAGTGGGTATAACATATAAAACCTGTCATTTAAAAGAAATCGAGGAGGCTGAGGAGACGCTAACTAACGTTAGCGGTAATGTTAGCTAACGTTACCTGTCAACAGAACTCTTAGATAGATAATGCTTTCATTAAAACACTGAAGAGAAAACATCAGGTTTAACTTGAACTTTGAAAAACAGTTATTTTTCTACTGTCTATACACTCTGTGTATAATCATGAACTATTTCTTACGTTTGGTCTTACTGTACGGTCACCGACAGGTCACTTCAGGTCACAGAGAAACGTTAGACTTAACCACAGCAGCAACAATCAAGCATTCAGAAAACATGAGACGTGCTCTGACCAGCCTGTCTGTACTGACGGCCTCGTTCTGGTCGGGAACAACACACAGATAACAACATTTAACGGTTTTATTGAGTTATATCCAGTTTCATAAGCAGCGTCATTAGAAACTAAAATTACTAATTTTAATACAGTGATATGTTCTCTTCATGAGTTACCTTTAGGAATCAGAATCACTTTATTTTGCCAAGTATGTTACACAAACACAGAGTTTGTCTGGGTGAGTCACACATGTATGACATGTAAACACACTGAACAGACCAGACAAGCACACCGACTCAACAAGTGTTTAACTAAGGGGGAAAATACAATAGAGTAATAAAGGTGTGATGAGAAAGGAGTTAAAGAGATGTGTGAATATCTGTACATACACAGATATGAATATCCATACCTATGTAGGTTTGAGTAGAGAAATAACATATACAGAATATTACAGAATGATATGAACATATGGAAAATTAAAAACTAATTCACATGACGGTGTTTTGTTCTTGCTTTTTTTTTCCTGCTAAACTAATCCTAGTTTGTAACCACAACATTTGAAAAGAAAAAAGGCACGTGCTTTTTCAGACAACTGGGCCTTCACTCGCTTTTAGTTTCGCGTTAATAGGTTCTACACTGACTTAACACACTTCTCAAAACCCCAAAACTCAAAACTCAAAACTCTACAACCATATAACAAATCAATACTACAGACTTTGTTTCTGTTTTTAACCAGTGAGAAAGGGATGCACCGTTCCCGGAAGTACTGCAATACCGGGTCGATGCGTGGAGTGGACGGAGCAAGCCCCTATTCCATCTCCCTGCTCCAAAAATCAATTTAATATATGGTCCCCGGGTAGGGGACGTATCAGATATTAAACTGATAAGAACAGATTTTTTCTTTTGAAAGTATTTTATTGTCACCATTCTTATAATTCATACACATACAATTGCATTCTTCACATGAACATAAAAATCTCGCATAAAACACACAGTTTACATGTTGACCATTTCATTGATAAAACACCTTTTAAAAACACTCACGCATAAAAGAAAAAAAACAATAAATAAATAAGCTTTGTTTAAAAGGTTTTCTCAATGATTTTCTAAAAGATTTTTCTCAAGAAGTGTGTGTTTAAAAGTTCATGTAAAAAACACTGTGTAGGTTTAAAAAACATGCAACATATAAAACACCATACTTATTAAAAGCCAATAAATACATTAAAAGGCGTATAAAATGCAATTAAAAGGGTCTCCGTTGTCCAGGACCGGGGTGAGCCTCTATCAAGCTGGCACCACCCTGATCCCCAGAAGTCGCCAGGCTGCTGATTATCTGTTCCAGCGGAGATCCTCTCTCCATGCCCGCTGCTCCACCCTTTGTGGTGTCACATTCTCTTTGGGGGGGCATCTACGGGAGCCAGGGACCGTGGTGGTCTGGACCCCCCTGCGTGCGGCCCCGGCCCCCTCCTCCGAATGGCGGCGCTCGGTGCCCCCTGCAGCGAGGATGTTACCAGCTCATAAATAGCATGCAGTGGCACCGTCACGCGCTTTCCCACCAGCAGGTTGCGGGCGGTCCACAAGGCGGCCTTCACGCTGTTTAGGGTGAGCCAGAGCGCAGTGAATTCTTCTGCTGGTAACTTTTCGGTGCCCTGGCCCACCCCGTTCACCGCTAGCCGGTAAACCAGCGGGTGGACCGCCCCTGCCGGCAGGCTCGGGCATTGCAGGGGGCCGATCATGCCCCACAGGTCCCTCGCCACGCTGCACTCCCAGAGCGCATGCCGCACGGTCTCGGGTTCGCCACACCCGGGCCGCGGGCAGATCGGGTTTGTCCCCATGCCCCGGGAGTGCATCACGGCCCTGACCGGGAGGATCTCATGGGCAGCCAACCAGCACAGGTCTTTGTGCTTGTTCTGGAGAGCAGGGTGGGCTGCGTTCTTCCAAACTTGTTTGGCCTCACTTAGTGTGAGGCCGGGAACGGGGCTCACTTCTTCCCGGTCCTGTACAAGAGAGACCATAGACTTTGCATTAGTTAAAATGGTGACATTTTCTTTTTCTAAAAAATATTTCCTTAAAAATTTCTTAATAAAACCATATTCTGGTGGCAGGGTAAAAGACACGGGGGTTCTAAGATCTGGGGTTAAAATGCGTAAACTTTGCAGGTAAGACCCCATCCAGAACCTCGCCATGGCTGCCGTCTTGTTGTCTCTGGATGGGGTCATTGCATACTGCACGTGCAGGGCGATGAACTTGCTTCCTAAAAACAGGTGGGGGTCTGGGAGCCCCTTCCCTCCATTTTCTGGCCTCTTCTTTACCACCTCCCGTCGCAGACGCTCCCATTTGGACCCCCACAGGAAGTAAAACACCGCCCTCTCTAGATCTAAAAGAAAAAAACGTGGAGGACTAAAAACAGAACAAAGGAGTAAAAGCAAGGGTAAAACAACAGCTTTTATTATTAAAATCTTGCCCTCCATTGTCATCTGTCGCAGTCCCCAAAACCCCAGTCTTTGCTTCACTTTCCCTATCATGTCAGTCCAGTTGCCCCGTCCACCACCCTCCTCGTCAAATTTGATCCCTAAAATCCTCATGTCTTTCTCTTTAAAATCCAAGTCCAGGTTCGTCTGTATGTCCTCCCATGGCCCAAAGAGCTGGGCCTCGGACTTGCTCCTATTGAGCTTAGCGCCCGAGGCCCTTCCATACCAGTCAGTCAAGTCCAGTGCTCTTTGGGCCGATAAAACGTCCGAACATAAAAGCGTGACGTCGTCCATGTACAGAGAACAGGTCGCCGTCAGTCCACCTGGCAAGTCTAGTCCTTTGATCCATTTATCCTTTCTCAATATCTGCGCCAGCGGCTCGATGCAAGCAACGAACAGGAGTGGAGATAAAGAACACCCCTGACGGACGCCAGAGCGAATATTTATCGCTTTCGTAAGGTGCCCATTTACCATAATTCTGCTGCTGATGTCCCGGTACAGCAGCCCCACCCATTCTATAAACCTCCCTGGGAAGCCCATCTTTTGCAGTACCTGAAACAGGAACTGGTGCGAGACCCGATCAAAAGCTTTCTCAAAATCTAAATTTAGTACTAAAAGCCGAATGTTTCTGTCTCTCGCAAAACAGATGGCGTCTCGGATCAGCACTAGGCTGTCCGTGATCTTCCTTCCAGGAACGGCGCAGGTTTGATCCGGGTGGATCACGTCCTCTAAAACCGTCGACATTCGTCTTGATAAAACTTTGCTAAAAAGTTTACAATCCACGTTTAAAAGAGTAATTGGTCTCCAGTTTCTTATGTCAGTCTTGTCCCCTTTCTTATGCAGCAAAGAAACTATCCCTATTCTAAAACTGTCCGGGAGTCTGTCAAGTCTTTCAAATTCTTTAAAAACAGTCAGTATGTCATTTGATAAAATGTCCCAGAAGGTGTCATAAAATTCCGCGGGGAGTCCATCCTCTCCCGGGGATTTGCCCCTTTTAAAACCTTTGAGACACTTTTGAATTTCTAAAACTGTAAAATCATCTGTTAAAGCAACATGACTGTTTATTTTTTTATCTATAAAATTTAAGACTTCATTCATCGTTCCTTTATGCACATCTTTTTCCCCATATAAATTCCTGTAAAATTCTTCTACTATGTTTAAAATTTCTTGGTTATTGTTTCCCTCCCTGTCTTCTTCCTTTAACTTTGATATTTTCCCACCCCTTGTTAAAATTTTCTTAAAAAAATATCTTGTGCATTTTTCTCCCTCTTCAACTTCTTGTTCTTTGCTCCTTAAAATGATCCCTTTACTTCTTATTGCTGATAAAACTGACATTTCTCTTTTAACTTGTTTAATTTCTTCATTAAAATCAAGACCTTGGTTTAAAAGGTTAAAATATCTCTGTAGTCTTTTTTGCAGCCCCACCATGCGCCTCCGCTCTTTGTTCTTCTTGTCTTTCCCAACTTTCTTAAAAAAGTCTTTCGTCCGTCTTTTCACCATCTCCCACCACTGTGCCCGTGAATCGTAGAAGTCCTGAAGGGTCTGCCAGAAGCTGTACTGCTCCCTGTAGCTTTTAACAATCTCTTCATCTTGCAACAGGAAGCAGTTCAGCTTCCACAGCCCTCCCCCTATCGTCACACCTGTGGGAAAGGACAGGGTGCAGGATAGCATGACGTGATCAGAAAAGAATAGAGGAATCAATGTAGCATCTGTAGGCAGGCAATCTCTTGTAAAAATGTAGTCAATTCGGGAGGCCCGGGCTCCATCACCACTAAACCAGGTGAAGCCCTCCTCCTTCGGATGCACTTTTCTGAAACAGTCCACTAGCTTAAAATCTTTTGCTAAACCCTGCAATAAAAGGGACGACTTGTCTAAATTAAAATCATCGCCTGCGTTTTTTCTATCTTTTTTTTCTAAAACACAATTAAAATCCCCTCCCACCACCAAAGGTTCCCTCCCTAAAAGGTGGGGCTGCAGATCTTCTAAAAGTTCGCACCTGTCCTGTTTGTCGTTAAAACCATACACGTTAAGAATTTTAAAATCCCTCCCTAAAAAAGTCAAATGTGCTAAAATCGCCCGCCCTTCCCTCACCACCGTGCTGCCCTTCACCAAGATGTTAGGATTCTTTATTAAAAGGGCGACGCCGTCAGCTTTGTTGTAATGTGAGCCACTCCACAGAGAAGGGCCTGCAGACCACCGCTGCTCCCAGTCTCTGTATGACTGTAAGAATGGCAATGCACACTCCTGTAGTAAAAACACATCTGACTTTACATTACTTAAAAAGGAAAGGATACTTTGTGCTCTTATAGTGGCTCTCACACTTCTGACATTAATGGTCGAGATTGTGAGAGCCATAAGCAGTATGGTTGGGGGAACAGGTTAAAAACTTCTAAAAGATCTTCAAACTTATAATTAAAGGACTACAGAGTTACTTATTAAAAGGGAACACTTAAAATCACGTAATCTCTTGTGAGACCTGTTCCTCCTTAATCTTCACCCTTCTGGGTAAAGGAGGGGGACAGGACTCTCCAGCCCGTGGCCCCACAGAGCCATGCTCTTGTGGGGCTTTAGGCGTGGATGCTTTAAGCTCTATGCTGAGAAAAGATACCTCATTTGGCGAGCCAGTGGGCCACAGCCGATCCAGGTCTTCCGATGAGGAACTCCCTGGATCTTGCGTCGCCCTCTGTTTCTTCTCTGCCAACAAAGGCAGAGGAGATGCTGCCGGTCTCTTCCCAGCTTGAGCATTTGGGAGTGGGGCAGAATCCTCACTCCCATTAGATGGTGGGCCCAGGTCAGGCACTGTTTCTAAAGAGGAGACAGGAGTATCCTCCCTCCCCTCCTGTACTTCTTGGTTTTCTTGGTGGGCGGGTGTGGCCTCCCGTCCCCTCTCCTCGTGCACCTCCTGCTCGTTAGCCTGTCCCACCATCTCTTGGCCAGTCACAGAGGCTGGCTGGGGGTTTGAAATTCCCACCAAAACCTCTGGGGCCGCCCCCTCTCCTCCTTCCTTCTCTTTGTTCCCTTCCACCAAACCCTCTACAGGGGCAGCCATCTTGTTTGCTTTGAGTCTGTTGGCAAATGATTTTGGGCAATTTCTGTAAAGGTGACTGGAGTCCCCACAAAGATTGCACCTCTTGCCATTGGTGCACTCCTCATAGGTGTGCCCAATTTCTTTACACTTTCCACATACAGTTTCTTGGCACGCTTCAGCTAGGTGCCCAAGCTTACCGCATTTGCGGCATAACTTGGGCATACCCTGATAGAAAATGTAGCCACGATTCTGTCCCAGCACTATCATTGAAGGCAAGTGTCTCAAGCCTAGGTAACCGCTCGGGTCTTCCCATTGCTGAATGGGAACTCGC
Organism: Colossoma macropomum; assembly: GCF_904425465.1. NCBI lineage: Eukaryota > Metazoa > Chordata > Actinopteri > Characiformes > Serrasalmidae > Colossoma > Colossoma macropomum. Next base: position 30,127,594 of record NW_023494805.1, on the reverse strand, counting down.
CACGAGCAGTTCCAAATGCCGTCCTCGTCCACCACCTTGACAGGCTGCCCCTTAACCGTGCAGAATCTCCCCAACCATGTACAAATGTCTTCTCCCGTCACTGTTTCATTGAACATTCTAACAATCACTACACGGCGTGAATTGTCAGAAAGTTTCTCAACAGAAAACATGGAGAACTGGGCTTTCACTTCTTCAAACCTAAGCCAGAAACTTCTAAACAAAAGTGCAGACCTAAAGCTTACATCGAATCCCTTGTTGCCAGGCAGAGTCAATATACAATTTATCTCTTCCGGTTTAAAATTCAAGGTTTGTTGGATGAGCTTCCTGGAGAAGTCCAATCTGGACATCCCCAGGAGCTTCCCCTCAACCTCCCGAAAAGAAAATCTTACGCTGTGGTGCCTCCCCATGCCGGCACGAGCAGCCGACATGGTGGAGGCACCAACAGCACACTAAGAACACTAAAATACAGTAAAAAACAATAAATAAACTAAAACCACTAAAAGGCTTACCTTAAGAACGACAATGCCTGGCAACAAGGGGTCCAATCTCCTCTTCAAACAAGCAGAAAAAGGAATCCACGCCTCTCCACGCAGAAATTTCTCTCTGACAGGTAACGACAGGAGCCACTAAACAGGCAACTGTCTCCCCACAGAGAGTCGATCGCAGTCTCGTCCTCTTGATCTTAGCCAAAAGGCCGAGAAGTATTCAGATCCTTTATTTAAATAAAAGTGCATCAAAAATCCTGCTTAAGTAAAAGTATATGAGTGTTAGAGGCCAAATGTACTTAAAGTAAAAGTACTGGTTTGGTTCCTTTGACTGATATCGTGATATGTGACGTCATTAGATTATTAACACTGAAGCATTGGAGTGTAATCAGTATGTTATTGTTGGTGCTGCTGAAGGAGGAGCTGGTTTGAACTACTATATATATATATATATATATATATATATATATATATATATATATATATATATATATATATATACACACACACACACACAGTTTTTTATGCAGATATACCAGAGAAATCTGAGGGGTTAAGTAAACCCTTGAATAAAGCTATACAAGAACAAGAATCTACTTTTTAACTTGAACTTTGAAAAACAATTATTTTTTTACTGTCTAACTGGGTATAATCATTAACTATTTCTTATGTCTAACCTTACTTAAGCAATAAAACACGAGAGGGAGCATGTTATCACGAAATAACATCACGGCTGTGGCAGCCATAGATCATCACAGCCATGATGTTATTCGTGATAACACACTCCCTCTCGTGTTCTATTGCTTTTATACAACAATTAAATAAATAAATAAAGTAAGAAATGAATAAATTGGGCCGTGAATGTGGCATTTAGTATGTTTTCATGTTAGCAGTTCCTTCTGCCAAATTATAGTTCCTTAACAAGCAGCTCGTTGCTACATCAGAGTAACGAGCTCCGCTCACTCGCTGCACAGCCGGCAGTTCGTTCTTCAGCTCCACACAGACCAACTGACAGTTTGGGAATTTAGTGTAGTCTCATCATCAGAGTCTGACCAAATTGGCTATCAGTCAAATGTGATCTTAAAAGTATCCATTTTCTGTTTGTGTGTAGAGTAAGAAGTAAAAACGTTCAAATGGCGTGTCTCCTACAGCTGTCAAAGTCGTTGCTTAGCAACAACGTCTCAACGGAGTGATGCACGTCACTTCTATCACAGAGAAACGTTTTTCTAACCTTTGGGTTTTCGCCCAACATTATCATAGACAGTATTTGTCTCAGGCCTAGGTAACCACTCGGGTCTTCCCATTGTTTAATGGGACCTCTCCACGAGCAGTTCCAAATGCCATCCTCGTCCAAAACTTTCATAGGTGGGCTTTTCACGGAGCAGAATCTAGCCAGCCATGTAGCAATGTCCTCTCCAGTTACAGTTTCATTGAACATTCTGACAATTGCCACCTTGTGAGAATTGTCAGAAAGTTTCTCAACCTTAAACATGGGAAACTGGTCCTTGACTGACTCATATCTTACATAGAAATCTTTTAACAGGGAAGCGGAGCGGAAGCTAACATCAAAACCTTTATTTCCAGGCAATGACAGCAAGCAATTCAAATCGTGGGGTGTGAAGCCGAGGGTCTTTTGGATCAGCTTCCTTGAGAAATCCAACCTTGACATCCCAAGGAGCCGACCCTCTACCTCTTGAAATAACAGGCGGACACTATGGTGCCTCCGCATGCCGGCAAGAGCAGCCGACATGTTTGGAGGCACCTGGTGGCCACTAAAACCACTAAAATAATAAACAGAACAATAAATAACTAAAAGAACCTAAAAGAAGAAAGAAAAGAAAGATAATATTGCACTTACCTTGTTGATGTCGGCTTCTTCTGATGGCCTTGGTGGACAGTCAACCTGCAGAAAAGCCAAATGCGTCCCGCAGTAGGTCTGAGATAGGCCTACCTGAGACCAACTCACACCAACCAAAGACGAGTACAATATACTCTTGAATGCTTAGGACCAAGGTCACAAAGACCAAGACCAGGGCACACTCAAGAGTTGATCGCTGTCTTAGCCAGAGGGCTGATGAAGCACAGCACCTGATAAGAACAGATAATACACTTGATCTTAGCCAAAAGGCACAGAGGCGTTTAACAGTTTCTGATATTGAGTTATATCTAGTTTCATAAGCAGCGTCATTAGAAAATAAAATTACTAATTTTAATACAGTGATATGTTCTCCTCATCAGTTACCTTTAAGAATCAGAATCACTTTATTTCACTAAGTATGTTACACAAACACAGTTTGGTCCAACGTGGTTCAAATGACTTCTGCTCTAATTTGGCATTTTTGTATAAATAATCTACTTTATTATACCTTCATTTCCTTTCTTTTATTAATTTTCTTTATTTAGGTTTATTTTATTGTTTCTGTTCACTAGTTTTCTTCCTGAATTCCCATTTGGCCTGTTTGAACTCTACTGATGCTTTGATCCAACAGTGCTTTGACTAATGTCTCTGTTATTAATCCTGCATGTAAAGATTTTATTTGAAAATAAAATAAAATATGGAGAGGGAAGTGTTTAAAAATAAGACTACTCTATGTTCAGAGAGCGAGTGCATTTGCCTTATTTATAATCACAACATTTAGTTTTCCTGCTCAAAGTCATATGACTGTGTTTCGTTTTCACCTTTTTTTTTTTAGAAGATCTTGTTTATAAGCACAACATTTACAAGACTCGATCCAAACACCCACAAGCTTGTTCAGAAAACTAAAGGCATTCACTCTTTGTTTCCATACGCAATTTCAATACGAACACAAAAAACACTACAACCAATAAACAACCCAGCTTTGAACCACTTTCTCTGTTTTTAACCAGTGAGAAGGGGGTGCACCGTTCCCGGAAGTACTGCAATACCGGGTCGATGCGTGGAGTGGACGGAGCAAGCCCCTATTCCATCTCCCTGCTCCAAAAATCAATTTAATATATGGTCCCCGGGTAGGGGACGTATCAGATATTAAACTGATAAGAACAGATACTACACTTGATCTTAGCCAAAAGGCCGAGAAGCGATACCGGTGGAAGCTCAGAACAGGCGGGTCATTCTTCCACAAATATAAGACGAGGATGGTGAGCAGAGCTGCTGTCCGCCATCGACAACTTACAGCACGGAATATAATTAAGTCAAACCGCTTCTGTTCAACTCTGAGAGCCAGAAAAGGCACTTTAAACGCTTCTCTACGTCAACACGTCAAAGACGGCGCATGTTAATGAGCTCACCGGCTGGCCAATCAGAAACGAGGATACTCGGTTTTGTGCGCACAGAGTTTACAGCACGGTTTTACTAAACTCACCTTGAAACGTACAAAACAGTCCACAGAATCAACATATATCGGACTAAATACACTAAAGGACGACGTTAAATGGTCCGTTTTATGTAAGTTGACCTCTCAGCGGCCAAATGTGGTACTGCAGGGAGAAGATTTCACTGAGTCAGAGTCTCTCAGAGAAACGGAGAGGACTGATAACACGAGGTGTCGATTTACAAGTATCAGCGGATCTATTTTAGACATTGTGCTCGTTATGTAAACGAAATAAACAAGTTGGGGCGAATTCACAACTATATTTATATAGATAGAGAAGGCCTGCTTCTACTGCAGGGTCAAACAAGTCAGTAATACCGCTGATTAAAAGTTCAAACACAGTTTAACGACAACATTTAAGCTTTTAACGCGAGTAAAAGGAACAGACACATCTGCCACATGCATTACAAAATATTTTTTCGCAAACATGTAAGCTGCCTGATCAAAATGTTTAAATTCCTAAAGGGCATGATACCTGACACCATGATACATGGATACATGATATTAAGAGCACCTTGTAATTCAGACACAAAAGAAGCGAATTTCTAACCTTCGAAAGCGCAGAAGATTCTTGGGAAGGTAGCTAACAAACAACTAGCAGTGATGAAGAGTCTTTAAAAACCATCAACAGAAAACCTGTTTCAGTTAAACACTGAGCTCCACAGCTGCCTCTCCTTACCTGAGCTGATTCCTTCAGCGTTGATGGTTTAGGCGATGTCTAAACGTGTTTTAGGCGCCTGCATTAAGCTAATTACTTGTTAGTGATAGTATTAATATTTTAGTAAACTACAATCTTGAGGCACTACGGGTTTCTGCAAAGTCAAGGTCCTTACACTGCCCCAAGATGCCATAGGTCAAAGGTCATGATCTCCATGATCTGACGTTTTTCTTTTCTTATTTCACGTATTGGTAGGCAATATAGCGATAATCGTCCTAATTTAATGGTAAAGTTATCATATACTCTGAATTTTTTTTTGATGGATTTGTGTTTGAGGATTTTTAAATATATTTACATTTAAAAGAATCTACTTTATATTCTGTCGTAGTTTTCGACGTTTCTCATTTTATTTTAGACAAAGAGCAACAGAAAGTGTAGAATAGAGGCAGTGAACAACCTGCAGTTCACATTCTGGTCATCACTGTAATAGTGTCCTCATACCTTCCAGTGTATTTTTCATTTGCAGGCTGGTCTGCATAGCTTAAATGGCTTAGGGATTGTCTTAAGATTTGAAATCTATAATTATTTAATACTGAATATGTTTCTTAAGAAAAACTTTTGGCACGGACAAATATTTATTTAATTTTCTTTTTTGTGTGTGTCTATGAGGACTGTAGTGTGTTTGTTTGGTGATTGTTCTCATCACAGACATCATGTTGCTTGGACAATGATTGTTATTAAAACATTAAAAAGGACTCATTTATGCACTTTTCTAAACTGTCCTACCAGACATGGCGGTGCGACGTATGGTAAAGGAACTGTCTTTCCATAAGTGTAGAACTGGGTGAAAGGGTCACTTTAACTGTTAATTCAGCAACAACAATTGTTTCCTGTTCTGCATCGTTCCTGATCATGATTGGTGACATTGCCTTGGTTTGTTGGCTGATTTGAACGTGACACTGGTGTTTTCTTGTTTTAACATGGTTGTCCAATGCAGTTTTGCCCTAACCGTGTTTGCTGGGATGTAAACAGCACCACTCTTTGACAACATTGTAGCAACGCTCTAAGAAAGTAGACAACATTGTGACAATGTTGTGTGTTTGCTGGGTACAGAGAAGGTAGCAGAAGGTGGAACATCTGGGGTCGGCTTTAGCCATTCGGAATAATTTTCAATTTTCATTCAGTAATTACTGAAATAAGTTGAACGATTCATTTTCTTATTCAGATCCAGGAGACACAATCTCATCCTCATCCTCTGTCTGGGCCTCCCACCTCAATGGTTATATCCTATTATATTTAATGATTATGTTATTCTAGAGTTCCTCTAGAATAACATAATCATTAAATAGCAGATTTAGCACAATTATCTGTTCACTGCCAATCTAGAGCCACTATGGTGCTCGGTCTCATTCCCCCATCTTGATGTCACTCCCCAAGGGCCCTCAGGCAGCTAAGTAATAAAAAAAGAATTTGGTCCCATCAGCTAATCATGTGGGAAGCAAAGGAAGGAACAGGATGCAACAGAAACGGTACAAATTGATCTAGTCTACTGAAAAACAGGACATTAAGTGTCTCAGGAGAGAGAATAAATTTAGTGGGACTGACTATTAAAAAGAAGGACAATCCCAGGACAACTAGGACAGGTGTCAACTATGAACCCATAGTCCAAAGACTATCTGGTGAGTGATGTCTGTGTCCTGTGATTTCATGTTACGAGCTCCTCTGCTTGTATATTGTAGTGATGTCAGTAAGTTTCCACATTGAGTTCTTCATTGTGTCTGTAGAATGAACTGTAGAATGTGTGTCTTTCAGGAACTGTGAATGAGGTTCACTTTGCTCCCTCCTCGTAGACGAGGGTACTCGCTCACTGTTTTCATCACATCTAGTTGTTCTCCTGCAGGTTAAAACATAAAGATAAATATATACAAATGCAGAGAAAGATAAATATATAAGTATCATGTTTACGAAGCAACACGAGTCTATGATTACTTTCAGTTAGTAGTGCCGTGATTAATTGCTGAATTGTTGTCGTTTTCTCAAAGCACAAACAGCATGACTCTTAGTGCACATAGACCATAATGGACGAATTATCATTTCATTATTTACCTTCAAAAACAAGCTTCATGTTCTGTGGCTTCTTTCCGGCCCAGTCACACGCCTCTTCAAGTAAGACTGAGATCCTCTCCATGGGGAATGTAAAAATTTCTTTGGATTTTCCAGCACAAATCACATAGATGTTTTTCTTGTCTGCATCATCAATGTGATCAGGTTTAACAGAAGAAGGGAAGATCGCATCTGTTCTTTGTCTGACGTCTGAAATAGAGAAGTGTGATTGTTCCATGAGACAAACTCTAAGTAGGAGTTATTTAGTGAAGTGAAAAATGGTTTGTTAACTCTACAAAACTTACCTCCAACTTGAATAAATGAAAGGTTGCCTTCATTTACTGAGCTTGCAGGTGAGCTTGAGTCTTCGGCCTGCTGCACATCTGCCACCTCTGTTGGGTGATGTTCCTGCAGAGCATGTACATTCAGTAGGTGTTCATCATAGAGTGGAACTTTGTGAAATCTTGAGGTTTTTATCAAACCTGCTCATAATCTTTTAGTAAATATAATTAGGCCTAGATTTACTCATGATTAGGACATGGGATTGACATTTAGGCCACTAAAATCAGGATTTCTAATATAAAGTCTCAGTCACCTGTCAAAGCTTTTAAAAAGTTTAAGATTAACTTCTTTACTTCTGTAGTTTCTTTCCCTCAGGTCTCACTTCTGATGATCAAAGATCATTTCACCTACTTTAGGTAAAATAACTATGAGCTCAGCTGTTTGTCGTTTTAATATAATTTACTTGACTTCTTGATTTTTAGCATAGAGTTGTGGTTTCAGCGGTGTACAACAGAGAGAGGAACCATAAGTGAAAGTTTCCAGATAGCTTTCTTGCTGCTGTTTCATCAGATAGTGCCAAGGAAGTTGTGGATGTTGCTTTGAATAAGTGTTTATTTTACATCAAGTTCTTCTTGTCAAGATTCTTGTCAGGATTCATGTCTGCGTCAGTGCCTTTTGTCTCCTCACTTTAAAACATGTTAGGGTGTTTACAAGTGTTTCGTGTTTCTTAACCCTTTAAGTGTATACATTTGTTAATATCATTAATCTAGATTTATCAAGAACTAAGAATGTATTGATATTCCTGTTTCTGTGTATTGTAGCCTTGCTCTATTTCTCTGAAAGCTTCATTGAATGACCTTCTCTGTTTGTCTCAGCACTGTAAATGTTAAAGGGTCTATATAATCGAAAAAAAAACAAATTTTCCCCACTTTTTTAAAATAAAGGGGTTTAGTCCATGTGCCAGTCCACATTTTATCCCCATTTTTGTCTTTTTTCTTTTTGCATAATTTGAAAAAAAAACTCCAGTAACCCTCAGCATTGTGTTAACATTTCAAGAGGAATGAAACAACAGAAATGGGCCAAAATTATTCAGGAAAAAAATCCTGTTACATTGACTTCCATTACAAGTTAAAAATGTTTTTTTCTTCTTCTTTAAATTTCACATTCTGGAGATGCAAGGTTTTGTTTTGACAGAGACGATATGTAAATAAAGCTGCAAGACAGCCTGTTTTGAATTCATTGTTTCTCTGAGCTCACCACACCCAACACATTTACATGGATCTGCCTGCTCTGCCAGTAGCAGTTTAGCTCTACCCATTCACTGAAACCCAAGGAGTGTTTCAGCTCTAAAATAAGATTTAGATTTATGTAAAGGTTATGTGGGCAGCCAATCAGAACAGAGATCATTTACATACATCACTTTCAAAGGTGCAGTAACAAAAACAGCCTGTTTAATTCTCGGGGTTTAAGAGGTTAAAATGGTCTTGTAAAAATGAATTATGAATATTTTTGGTACATAAAACCACACAAATATTATGAGTAATTAATTAAATAATTAAAGTAATAAAGGAAAGTAAGAAAGTGTAGGATATGAACCCTTAAACTCTTAATAATGACATCTAAATCTTACCTAGAATGTCTGCAAAAACTATAAGATACGTATAGGATATATATGTAATAGTATTTGTGTAGAATATTTTACTATAATCAAAGAACAGCTTAATGATTTTAACAGCCTTTAACAGTTTAATTCTAAAAAGAAACTGAATATTGTAAATATACAGAACAGAATTGTGAGACTTATTATATTTTACATACCTCACCGAAGATTAAGCTGTATATGATGCCCATGTTTGTGAATAATCTCTTTCAGCCAAGCGTTGTTCTTCTGAACTTGACAACATGAACAATGAAATCACCTTGGTTGGCTGAAGTGTTTATATATTCCTGCAGTTTCACTTTCTTTCACTTTCTCTTGCATTTCCAAAACAATTCCGCCTTTCTTGAAACGTTTAAAATGAGTATGCATACACAATACTTTGTGTAGTCACTGTTTGCTTAGTAGGTGTATAGTTGGAGTCCTGAAAAGCTATGTCGTGTACAAATATGTCACATGCATACATTTATGTAAAGATTATGTGCGCAACTCTTTTAGATTATTCTCAGACTTGCAGTTAACAACTGAATGTGCTTATTGTCACTGTAAAGAAAAACATGTATGTCCAAAATAGTAACTTTACAGGAGAAGGCAAAATTTTTCTAAATTTGAATATAAATTAATGTACAAAGCTTTCGAAGTGGTTGGAGCAGTTCAACTGGTCCGTTCACCATGAAAGTTTCACACAAGGAGACAGGACAGGACAGCTGCCATTATCAAATGATGTATGAAAATAACTATCAGCAAAAATGCAGGAGTTTTTTTGTAGCAACAGTATACTTTTGCCCCAGAGACATTAACGCTAGACTTTTTCTTAGGTTAGAGGTGGTAATAGAGGTGGAGAGCTTGTCTTCACGTGCAATGTGCTGGAATGTGAGGGGTAAAAAAAATTCCATGGGGAAATCACCGATCTAATTGGGAAAAGCTGGGGACTTTCCACAATTATTCATCAATGCCTTCAATGTGTGCATAGGAAAATTTCAGCTTAAGGTGTTTATGCAATCGAGTCCTGACCCACAGGTCTACTACCACTTATATGGGTTTATGTACCAAAAACAGGCATAATTGATTTTTACGTTACCATTTTCCAATCTCTCTTTATCCTTTAGAATTAAACAGGCTGTTTTTGTTACTGCACTTTTGAGACTGATTATATGTAAACAGTCTCTGTCTTGATCGGCTGCTCTGTATTGTGTCTCAATCAAAGGAGCAATATTTAGTTTTCCATTGCATGTGCCCTTTAATACTAAAATAAATGTTTTCATTCATTCATACTCTCACTAAACCACTGCACCAACCAACTATCTTTCCACAGAGTTCCTGTAGAGACCCTAATCTGCTAAATGTGACCCCATGAAACCCTGATCAGCTGGATCAGGTGTATTTGATCAGGCTTGGAGCCCATCTCTGCAGGAAGGTAAATCTCTAGAAAAAGGGTGGTGACCACTGCTCAACATCAATGACCAGACCTCTGAAGGGTCCTCTGATCGTTCTGAAGCAGCTGGTGCAACATTAATTGTACTTAAGACAAGCTTGTGTACACACAAGATGAAGTTGATTGGATTGCTCAGATATTGTGCCTTGGTTAAGATTTAATGTCAGTCTGAATGTCCTGAATAATCTGAATCTGAATAATCAAAATATATCTTTTTTTTTACCTTGTTAGTTCATGTCCTTGGTCAAATTATGCATGATTTATCATTTCATATCATTTAAAAGACACAATTTTCCCATAACTAGAGCTCCCATGTGAATTTAGGGCCCCCTCAAACTTTAATGCATGAGCTCCTTGCTTCAGTGTATTTCTCTTAGCATAATCTGTCACAACATAAGTTTGCTTTTTACTTTGTCATAGCTCTATAATTCCAACTCTTATTTAGCAGCACACAGTAAGCTGTAAATAAACACAATCAAAATGAGTGTATATCTGTCAATATACTGTATGTCAAAACTGTAATCCCTGTGGCTTCTCAAAAGCATATATTGGCTGTCAAAGCAAAATTTTGACTTGTATAGGATGAATGCATTATTCAAAGACCAAATCTCCAGCAAAAGATCATGAAACTCAGTCAATAATTTAGATACTCTTGTTTACACATCACCCAGGCTGAAAGATTGAAGGGGAGGATAAAGCATGGTTTTAGCATACAGAGCGAACACTGCACCACTTTCTACTCCATCTTCATTTCCAAGTTAAACTTGTACATGTCAGAGGTCAAGAAAGCATGACATCTTAACACAAAAACAGAAAGTATGTGCACTATTTATTTATTAGGAAAAAACATGCTGAAATTTGCAGTAGGATATGTGTTTTTTGTTTAGATAGCTCTATAGCATTATTTCCATTCGACAACTGCAGTTATTTTAGCATAAGGTAGTTGTTTAAGCTGATACTTTTATACTTCTACTCAAGAGTTTTTCATCAAAGATTTCCACCAGAGTAGCAATACATTTATGTGAGTGTGAGTTTAGGCTACTCTACATATATATCTACATACATACAGTTACAGAGCTTACATTAGCATAATTGTGAGAATTGGCATCATGTTTATAGTGATAATATAGTGATAGTGTCCTAATATCTTCCAGTGTATTTTTCATCTGCAGACTGGTCTGCATAGTGATGGCTGAGGGATTATCTCAAGTATTGAAACCTATAATGATGTAATATTAAAAATGTTTATTAAGAATGTATTTCTGGCACCTACAAACATATTTAATTTTTGTGTCTCAATGAGGTCTGTAATGTGTTTGGTGTTTGTTCTCTTCACAGACATCATGCTGTTTGGAGAGTGATTGTTACTGAGAAATGAAATAAGAACTTGTTTGTGCTCTTCTTCAAACTATCCCACCAGACATGGCGGTGCGGCCTATGGTAAAGGAACTTGTCTTTCCATAGTTGTGTTTCCATAGCTGGATGAAGGGTCATTTTAACATGATTGCTTGGGATCCTTGACTGAGAGTTACTGATATTTGAGAGGGGCATATGTGAACTCATGTCTTCAGCTCTCTTGGTAATGAGTGACTGGATCTCTTCTGAAAAAACAAATGTTTCTAGCTAGGTGACTTTGAACCATCGAGAATCGACATGGAACTAAAATTACACCTCGTCTTATAGCTCTTCTGATTTATTGACATCTTTTCTACTTTCAAACCAATTTTGAAACAATTCGACGTAACCCTGAATGGATTCCCTGGTGGCTAAGCTGCTGGAAAGTTAAGCTTTGCTTCATAATGAAGTTCTAGTTGCCGTTCATCTTCTGGCTGGTGGAGTCATGTATGAAAATGTCAAAGTGTGAGGATCTCTTTTCATTTGGAAAGGTGCAGAGAACAATTCACAGATGGACAGTATTTATAGTTTGTAAATGTTAATAGGGGCTGGATGAGTGGAATGGAGACCCAGAGAAGACATGATGTTGCTTTAACTGTTTTCTTATGTGTTTGTTCGGCTCTTGTAAGGAAATGCGTGGGCCTCCTTCAAAGCCAACTGCAGTTGGGGGAAAAGGTATATAGGGCAAAATGTACCAGCTTTGGAAGGTACAGAGGGTGCAACCGGGGTGATTTTTGAAAATACCATTCAGTATTCCTATAGACAAAATCAGCTCAGACGCAGATTCTTTACTACAAAACATATAACTTCACACAAATGACACACAACTTCAGACATATTGTCTTATATGGCCACAGCTGTCAGAATCTTGCTAGTTACACATTCTCTCTCTCTCTCGCTCTCTCTCTCTCCCTCCCTCTTTCTCTCTCTCTCTCTCACTCCATTTACAAGTTTGTGAAAAACAAAAAGGTTTTCTCACAGAGCATACAATCAGAGGGATAAAATAGGAAGTATTTTATTTTGTAATAAAATAAAAACAGCTTACAAGAAAATAATAAATTTGACTGTTTTTATTTGTTTTTGTGTTTTTTTGTTAGACATGAGATGCTGAAAACATGCACAATAAATTATATATAAGTATCAACGTTATCTTTTTCAATACATCCAAAATATCCTGGAATATAGCCAATTACACATTGCTGTAATGCACAATATAGTAAACCAACCGTTTTAGTTGTAGTGTTGTTCAAATTCTCAATGATAAATCTTTCCATCGTTCATCAGTCAGTTCACTATACAGCAAATACTGTGGATGAGTTACCAAGTGAAACGTTCCAAACATAGATTGTACATGTATATCTAAGCATGTTTGTTTTTTTTTTAAAGTGGTTAATATGTTTATTAGGCTATCACCATTAAATCAAACTTACATATAATAAAGATTCATCAGTACAATTCAAACTTCATCTCACCCACAACCCATGCACTGGTTTTCGTTAGTTCAAGAGGGGACAAACATTTTGTAAATGCTGGCCTGTCACCAGCAGCAGGCACTGTAAGTCTCTCTGGCACTCTAGCCTATAGTTAGATGTCTGGCCTGTGAGGCTATCTGGTTAGCTATGTCTGTGTCCTGTAATATCATGGTACCAGCTCCTCTGCTTGTATATTGTAGTGATGTCAGTAAAGTTTCCACATTGAGTTCTTCATTTTGTCTGTTGAATGAAATGTAGTATGTGAGTCTTTCAGGAAGCACGAATGAGGTTCACTTTGCTCCCTCTTCGTAGACGAGGGTACTCGCTCACTGTTTTCATCACATCTAGTTGTTCTCCTGCAGGTTAAACATAAAGATAAATACATAAAAGTGCAAAGAAAGATACTTTCAACCAGAAGTGCTGTGATTAAATATTGAATTGCTGTTATTTTCCCGAAGCACAAATAGCATGACTCTCACTGCATATGCACCATAATGAGCGTATTATCATTTCATTATTTACCTTCAAAAACAAGCTTCATATTCTGGGCTTCCTTTCCGGCCCAGTCACACGCCTCTTCAAGCAAGACTGAGATCCTCTCCAAGGGGAATATAAAAAATATTTTGGATTTTCCAGCACAAATAACAACAAAGTTCTTCTTGTCCACATCATAAATGTGATCTAATGTAACAGTTGATTGGACCGCTATCTTCTTTTGTATGTCCATTGTGATGTCTGAAATAGAGAAATCTGATAATTTCACACTGTATTTGGAAAAAAAAACCTCTTATTTGGAGAAATTTTGATCAGTGGAAATTGTAACTTTACTGTTAACTCTACCCAACTTACATTCATTTTGAATTTTCAGAACTTTGTTGATCCCATTTTCTGCACTTTTAGGTGAGCTTTCCAGTGGGCTTGAGTCTTTGGCCTGCTGGACATCTGTCACCTCTGTTGGTGGATGTTTCTGCAAAGCAGGGTTATAAGTCTTTGTCATGAAGTGAGCTTAACTTTTAAAAATCTAGACAGAATAAAATTAGGCCTAGTCTCAGTCACGGTAAGGACACAGTCATGGATTTCTAAAATAAAGGGCCAGTCACATGTAGAGCAGAGGCATTGGCTGTAAAATGTGCATGTGTTCCTTTTTACAATTAGTTTACACATTACAAAGAATTTACACATCAACAAATCGTGCAGTGAAAAAAAGGTTTCCTTTATAATGCCATTATTAAAGTCTTCTCCACATTTCCTCTCTCTCCACATCAGCTATCTCCTCTACATTCCTCCTCTCTAATGTCCTAATAACAGAGAAACATTTTTTCTGTACTTTTCATATTGTGGAGTCGGCATAGAGTAAGACACCAGGAAGGTCGTGATTTCCACCCCGATAGACCAAGCCAAACACAAAAAACTACACCTGCACCCCAACACAAAACAACACAAATAACACATACATACAACTTAAACTCAAGCAACAACAACATAAACAACGATAAACAGTTCTTTTTAGGTGGGCGTGCACCCACCATGAGCCTCTTCTCTGAGGCAGCGCAAGCCAGTAGCGGGTTGCTACAATATATTTTAGGAGCTGAATACTTTTTTGGTGAATCTCTTCTTGCCTAAAACCAAATAATATAAAAGGTCACGCTAAATAAAGAATGATGTTGTGACAGGTCCTATAAAATATAAGGTACTCATTTTTTCTTTATCGGGTTCAGGAAGGACTAGTTTTCAAATAAATGATTTTTTATGGTGATATAAAAATTTATTTGGAGTTCTAACTTAAAAAGGTAAGTAAACTGACTGCCTTACATTTTTTATTTTATTGTACTTCTCACATTTTTCTGTTAAATTACTATTACATGTTCAGTGAACGTCAGAGATTTCAGGTGCTCAGGCATTGTTTAGTAAAATATTTGGGGCTAAAGCCCCGGAAGCCCAGGCCAGGCAACGCCCATGATGTAGAGGCAGAGATCAGACTTACAGCCTAGGTTAGATTTCAAAGCAGCTTTTTTAGTTGTGTAATCACAGTTATTTCCTCAGGACTTCCTTCTGTAGACAAAAGACTGTTGTTCACCCATTTCAAATAAAAATAACTAAAATGACCTGCGATGCTAGAAATCAGTTCTGTAGATGAGTTTTAGTGGTGCACTGTTCTTGCTGATGTCTCATCACTAATGTGGAAGCTGTGCTGAATAAACACTTCCTTTGACTCAGGTTTTCCTACGTCAAGATTTTTTGTACATCAAAACAAAAGTTCACCCAGCCTCTTCAGGCAGATAACGTCAAAGTTTCCGTGTTTGACTTTTAGGGTATTTTAGGGTGTTTGCAAGACTTTGCTTTATTAATTACATGAAAATACACTCATATACTCTCATATATTTGTCTGTTACACTTTGAAATGAAAGGACAAGTACAGATAACATCTTCTGAAAAAAACTGTATCTGTGTATTGGAACCTCCACACAAACACAAACTGAGAACAAACATCTCTGTCTAAGCAATCTTCCAAAAAAACAAATACATATTACCTTAAAGAAGGTCTGCTAAAGGTGGTATTTTAGCAATTTTAAAATGATTTGATAAACTGCAGGTGCTTAAACACAAATGAATATCTATACAACAGAACAGAGCTTAATAAACCAGTGCTCCAAAATGGATTAGCTGAATACATACTATTATTTTACATAATGCCCCTGTACAATATTGTACATGATGCACCTGAAATACTGAGAAAAAATGCTGAATTTGTGAGAAGCTTATTTGTTCTTAAAGATAAAAAGAACTTACCTCATCAGTGGCACAGCTGTTTATGATTCCCATGTTGGATAGTATTTCTCTTTCTCCCAAGTGTCCTGCTTCTCTACTTGAAATCTTGAGCTCAATGAAACACACTGCGATTACTTGAGCCCTTCTATCACTTTTACTTTCTTTTTATCAAGGGATACTCCCGGCTTCGGATTTACCCTGACAATTCCATGCTTTAAACCCCCCAATCCCTAAGGATCCATAAATAACTACACTGATATAACGGAATAATTACTTAATAATTGCCCATAAAAACTGAATAATAAGCTTAAGATTCAAGTTATGAAATGAAATGAGTAGTTAAAATATTCAAACGTACGTAAATGAGTTTGTGACCTGCTAGATATTTATGTAGAATATTTTGTATAGTCAGAGTTTGCTCAGCAGTTTAGGGTCAGTTAGAGCGGAAGTTCTCAACATTTACCACCTCTTTATCACTAGCAAGCGTTGAGGCCCACAGGAAAACAAACATTGAGAAAACCAGACTCTTTTGCTTAAAAATCTCATTTTTGGAAAGTTTTCTACACAGCTATGTTTGGGTGTCTCCCTCTACAATATGTGACGTGATGATCAGTCAACATGGTAGACAATTCACATTGATTCATCAATGCCCTCAATCTAAGGTCTGTAAAGGTTGATTGTTGGTTAATAGCTGCTCATATTGGCAGCTTTAAGCAGAGCAGCCCAAGGGAAGTTCAAACCATCATCATCCCAGGTCATACTACTTGTGTTGGTTGATATAGTAGCACAGGGCACAGTAGTACTACAACATAAGTATCACATGAAATATGCTTTTGAATGTCAAATGTAAAGATGTAAATTATATCAGAATGAGATAAAAGATATCAGGTGGTCCCAATTTGGACATTTTATAAATGCTTCTGTATCTGCATCGGCAGGTGTTCACATGAAAAATATCTGATAATGGCATCAGCGCACAGTTCCCATGTTGGTGCATCCTTAGTCATATATATGTTGATTGATGGGAAAAAAATTCAAATGAGAATTTAATATGTAAAATGGCAATGCAATTTTCAGCAATATCAATCTGTGTCAGACATCATCCAGTGTGTTTTTTTTATTTTCAGACTGGTTTCCATAGTTGTTTGTGAATCTCCACCTGACACACCAAACAAGCCCAACTGAATGTGTGAACAAGACCCTGCATTAATGATGTGCCAGAAAGAAACATACTACATAATTGAAAAGCTGCAAATATACAAAAAGATCAACAAAAGTAAGTTTAAGTGTAACCAACAATCAAACTTACACAACTAAAGGCGTGATATCCAACAAAAATTTAGATTAAAGGCAAAGTCAATCATTCCAGGTTTTTCCTAACAAAAAAAATAAATAAATAAAATAACCGGATACAAACCAAACAACTTTGTGCAAAGAATTGTCAACTGTTGAAATAAAACTGCTCCAATTTAAATATTTCAGCAAGATATACAGACATGACACTCAGAGTCCTTTGTGAAACTTCAGCAACACTTTAGCCTCAAAATTCTCATCAGTGACCCTGGCTCTGTTTGGGGTGAGAATCAGGCCTGAATAATCTCTCCACTGCTGCAGAGCTGTTGTGGCTCCACAACAGAACTAGATTTTTAGGTGCAATACCGTAATGCACACAGTTCTAACACAGTTTTCACAATAAATGGTCTTGGAGTTAATGTATAACTGCTAATTCATCAACCTTTAATGCTGAAGACTGACGCGCAGACAGCTGGTCACACAGCAGTGCAGATAACGAAAAGGCAAAGAGAAAGATTTAAGACGAACATCGATAATTTGGAGATGAATTAACTTATTTGCATTTATAATCACTCAGCTGGTTTCCTCATACGTTTAATCTACAACAACTCGTAAAGATGAGGTCAGCTTCTCGTTCTCCAGCTTCTTGTTCGAATTGTCCTTTATTTATGGTGGAGCTGGACAATTCGAACGAGAAGCTGGAGAATGAGAAGTGACTTCAGCCTCGTAAAAAGTCGAAAATTGAGAGACATTTTACAAGAAACTCGCAGAGAAGTTTCCTGACTGAGGTGTGAGAAAAGCAGCTATAGCTGAGCTAAAGGTTAAAGCAGAGCAAATTAAGTCTGAGTTTGTGTTTATGTTATATTTTTAGCCTGTACCAGCACATCAGTTCATACTGAGACATGTTTACAACCAAGATGGTAAAACGGACATAAAATGTTGTGGCTCCCAAGGTGGTTTCATTTTTGTTGAAAGGACAAAATGGCTCTTCTTAATATTTCGGTTGCGACCCCTGAGCTAAGGTTACTATAGTAAGGGGTGACCAGTGCATAACCGTTTGATCGAACTGTGTGCAGATCACCTGCCTAGTGAACGACCGTGCTCTTTGGTTCACATTTTGTGCGGATTGCCTGAAGCCAGTAGTGAAATTGTATCAAAAGTTTTCGCTATAGCTACACAAAAATTTGTAGGCGCTACAGCTATTACCTACATTTCATAATTCACTGTAGCGGCTACAGCTATTAGCTGCAAAGATTTGTAGCTAAGTACAAAAAGTAGCACACTACTACCCATCCTTGACTGGGACAGTACCCCTCTTGTCACTGGGGTGGGACACTCAAGGGTACATCTCAGTACCTTTTGTCAGGGGACACAATGGTACCCAAATCCATTGAAATTATATTTTCTAAGACTCCACACACCCTGTCTCGTCTCCAGGCTTTTTATTACTCTGTTTTAAATAATTAGATTATGAAAAGGTACAAATATTTTATTTTTTAAAAAATTCATATGGAAAAAAACATATTTAAGGTGTTCAATTGGACCTTAAAACCACTGTTGTACCTTTGAAGGTACATTTACATTGTTTGTTCCTTGATAAACAAAAAATGTACCTGCACAGAACTTTTATTTCTAACAGTGTACTAGTGGAACTAAAACCACTCATCAACATCACTCAGTACAACAAATGTTTCATTGACATCTGTTGACAACTGACACTGTTTACATTTTGAAAAAAGCTTGATGAATAAGGATCCAGAGTGGATGTTGAGTTGATTTAGCTGTTTTCTTCTCTGACTTGTCTCAGATGTTGCACTTGGAAAAGAAGCTTGATAAGCAGCTCCTCGTAAGTCGAGCAAAATTAAACTGTTGACCATGAAGTTTTTTTTTTTATTATAATAACTCTGTCTCTGTTATCTGGAGCACCTTTATCTACTGGCACATTACTCCATGCAGTGATAAGACTCTCTATTGAGTGTTTCTGATGTTTGGCACCCAATTCTTAAAGCCTTACAGATTATTAAAGTATGTCTTTATCTGGTTCAAATTCAATTTAAAATTTCAGTACTTTTAACTTGGTGAGCTGTCAGACAAAACCTATAGCAGTGGCCAAAGTTTAGTTCCAATCTGCATCAAACATGCCGCCTCTCCCTTCATCTAACGCTGATGCATCTGATCAAGCCAAGCAAGGACTCTTGAAGAAGTTAATTAGCTGGCGCAGGTGTGGTATATAGCACTTGGGACTTCCCTCTGCAGGAAGTAGATCTCCAGGACCAGGGTTAGTCAAACTTCCCATTGTTTTTATGTGCTCCTTTTCACACTCCATTATCCAATCTTATCATCTATCTCAGGCTGCCCACTTGTCAGAAGTGTTTATCTAGATAGCACAGTAAGCACGTTTTTGAAAGGTTTTGATGACTAAAAGCCATGGGTATTGTGAATTAACAAAGGCATTTACTTAAGCTATATTACAATCATACACATTTTGGCAGTTTTCCTTTTAAAATGCATTAAAAGCATTGGACAGATTTTGGAACCAGTAGTCCCAACTTTTTAAAAAACCTGGAAGTAGGCTGCTTGAAATGCCTATTGTTTACCACAGCCAGAAAAAGCATAGCCTGGGAAATCTATACCATAATCACTATTCTGAATTAGGCAGAAATGCTGTAAATGTATTTCCCCAGTATTATACACCATAAGCATGAAATGTAAGACACATTACTTTGTATTACTTTAACAATGGAACATAGGGAGTGTGTTTTCGTGAATAACATCACAGCTGTAAGTCAGTAGCAGGGGACAAGCCAAAGGCGAGTACTGCAGATCATCACAACCATGATGTTACATTAACACACAACCTCAAATGTCCTACGGCCTTTATACAACAGATCTGCAAATTAAACAAAAAAAAAGTAAAGCAAAGGAGCCCCAAATATTGTACAAAATGTGCTTTAATACTGGCAATTCATTCCAAAAAAAAAAAAAAACCTTGCCTTTCGCATCACAGATAGAACTGTTGTAAGCGTTTTCAATATTTGCTCTATTAACTTGATTTTGTGTTGTTTTCATCAGTCTGTGAAGCATTTCACAGCCCATCTTCTTTGCCATATTGTACTCTGTTAGCTTCCGGCTAATGCTGGTTTCTTTAGTTGTTCCACCATCACAGCTGCCAACTGAGAAGCTTGCTTAGGGTCAACGACAGCTTTAGCAGTTGATGTAGGCCTGTTGTCACACTCTTCCTCAGAATCTGACCAAAGGGGCTGCTATTTGGCCATTAAATTTAATCTTATAGATGTTATCTGATGTATGTATTTCTGTTGCTGCAGTATAAAGTAAGTTGTCACCTAGCAAGCGGTGCTCAGTGGAATGGTACAATTAATGTGAAAAAAAAACATGCTGTTATCACAAATAACAACATGGGTAGAACTAATAATAATAGAATAATAGAATAAACTAATAATAGAACTAATTTTGTTGTCGGAACAAGTGTCTAAAGTACGATAAAGGAAAATAACAGAAAAATAGCCTAAGGCTTTACTTCAACCTAAAGATATAACCTTCAAAAGATTAGTCATCTGAAGTATAGCAGACAACAGCAGTTAGTGTCCTTGTGGAATGTAACTTTCAAAGTTTAGTGGTGCTGTTTTCTTCTTGTTTGATACAGCTTTCCTATCTGCAAAGTAAAGTCTGTGTCCTGTGACATCACGCAGGAGGAGTATCTGGTCTGAGTAAAGGACTGATGTCCGTAAAGTTGCCATGCTCTGGACCACACTGTGTCTAAAAGACGTAATGCAGGTTGTGTGTCTTTTAGAAAGCACAAATGAGGTTCACTTTGCTTCCCGCCCGTAGACCAGGGTACTCGCTCATTGTTTTCATCACATCCAGGTGTTCACCTGCAGATAAAAATGGAAAAACTAAATATATCAAACTTGGAAAGCCGCCACATAAAGCTAAGCAATATGTAAAAGCTACACTATGTAAGTTTTGGGGATTTGGGCCTCCCTCGTACAGACCTCTGGTGGAAATGTGTAATTGCACACCATGTGTAGGAGAACATTTTGTAACACCTGTTGTGCTTTGGATCCCTTCTCTGAGCACATGAATGTGATGATTGCAAGTGTGTTGGAAGAGTATTCAACAAGAACTCAGTCAAAACTTGGTGAAGGACGTGTCTTCCAAGCATGTAAGTGAATGATCTATCACGGTCATCGTATGTTCATCACTGTAATGCTGATTTTGCATTTGGGACCTAAACATTCAGCTGGTTATTTCTTTTAGCCTGTGCATTAGAAGTTAATATGTAAAGACATATGGCATGGTCCAAAAAACTCCGGCAAAATCCAAGTCAAAGCCTTTAACATTTGAATTACTATTTCAGACACACACCATATTTTAGCATGTTTTTTCTCCTGACTCAGTAACACTTCTTTCAATTTTAGCAAAAATACATAATATTTAAGAAATATATGAATATATTTAAAATAATGATGATGACAATAATGAAGTGTCAGTTTCCAGGTCAGGCCTACACATGTAAATGAGTATTTTCATACTTGTAGAAATAGTATGAATTATTAATTAATTATTAATTATTCAATTAAATGTATTTCTTTAGCATGAATGCATACAGTCTATAAGAGACTTTTATTACTCACCTTCAAAAATAAGTTTCATTCTCTGTGGCTTCTTGTCAGCCCAAACACACGCCTCCTGAAGCAAGACTGAGATCTTCTCTAAGGGGAATGTAAAAAATTCTTTGGATTTTCCAGCACAAATCACATAGATGTTCTTCTTGTCCACATCATCAATGTGATTAAAAGTAATGGTACATGGGAAGATCGCATCTGTCCTTTGTCTGACGTCTGAAACAGAGAAGTGTGATTGTTCCATGAGACAAACTCTGAGTAGGAGTTATTTAGTGAAGTGAAAAATGGTTTGTTAACTCTACAAAACTTACCTCCAACTTGAATAAATGAAAGGTTGCCTTCATTTACTGAGCTTGCAGGTGAGCTTGAGACATCTGTCACCTCTGTTGGGTGATGTTCCTGCAGAGCATGTACATTCAGTAGGTGTTCATCATAGAGTGGAACTTTGTGAAATCTTGAGGTTTTTATCAAACCTGCTCATAATCTTTTAGTAAATATAATTAGGCCTAGATTTACTCATGATTAGGACATGGGATTGACATTTAGGCCACTAAAATCAGGATTTCTAATATGAAGTCTCAGTCACCTCTCAAAGCTTTTAAAAAGTTTAAGATCAACTTTTTCACTTCTGTAGTTTCTTTCCCTCAGGTCTCACTTCTGCTGATCAAAGATCATTTCACCTACTTTAGGTAAAATACCTATGAGCTCAGCTGTTTGTCGTTTTAATATAATTTACTTGGCCTTTTGATTTTTAGCATAGAGTGCTGGAAGAAAGTTTTCAGGGGCGTAAAGCAGAGAGAGACCTGAAAGTTTCCAGGGTGTTTTATTTTTTTGCTAATGTTTCATCAGATACTGCAGAGGAAGAGAAATGTTTATTGTAAGTCAGCTCTGTGGGTTCTTCCTTGTTAGGTTTACAGTTCTAAGTTTTTTGTCAGATGGGCAGAATCAAACTTCCAAATCAGAGTGTTTGATATGTTTTTGAATACATAAAGATCCAATACCATTTCACGTTTCTATTAACGCTTAAGCATAAAAATCTGTTAATAAGTCATAAATCCAGAGTTATCAACAAAAGAAGAATGTGTTGAAATTCTTGTTTGTTCTGTATACAGCACTGTAAACTTTAAAGGGCCTGTATCATGGAAAAAACACTTTTTTTCTCTTTTCCTTTTTTTTTTAAATAAAGTAATAGAGTTTAAATTAGCATGTAAAGATGTTTCAAACATACCATTCACTACCCAGTATTCTTTTTTTTTTTTTACTTTTACATTTTTTGAAAATTTTGAAAACTCTATGCCCTTAACATTGTGTTAACATTTTAAGACGGATTAACCAAAATTGTACAAAATTACTTGGGGAAAAGATCCTGTTATATTGACTTCTATTACAAATTAAAAACATGTCTTCCTACTTCTGTAAAGTTATCATTTTGGAGATACAAGGTTTTGTTCCAACAGTGACAGGGTTACAGATAACAAGAACCAACATATTTATTTAGATCCAGATTCAGCCTATAGCTGTTTAGCGCTTCCCATTCATACTAAAGTTATAAAGGGTGTTGTAGCTCTGAGTACTTTTTGAATGAGGCACAATACAAGACAGCCTATCAGAACAGAGGTCATTTACATATATCAGTTTTAAAAGCACAGTAAGAAAAACAGCCTTTTTAATTCTATAGGACAAAGAGACACAAGAAAGATGTAGGATATGGGTCCTTTAACTCTTAATAATTACCTCTAAATCTTACCCAGTACATCTGCTGAAAAATATAAGATAGGAGATATACTTAGTAGTATTTACATAGAATATTTCACTAATAACACTAGTCAAACAGCTACAGTTTAATAAAGATTTACACTAACAAAAAACTTCAGAACAGAATAGACATATACTAAACTAGTGCACCTAAAGAGATTAAACCAATATTTTACTGGTTTTACAATGTTGTAAACAGAAAAGAGGATTTAGAAAAGTGTCAGATTTGTGAGAAGTTATTGAATATTACATTACACATACCTCACCGAAGATTAAGCTGTATATGTTTCCCATGTTTGTGAATAATCTCTTTCTGCCAAGCGTCCTACTTCTTAACTGCTCAACAGTTACCTTGGTTAGTTGAGGTATTTATATACTTGAAATTTCTTTCTTTCACTTTCACTTGGGTTTCCCCTAACGTTTCTGCCTTCCTTGAACATGCGTGTGAGTATACACATACAACGCTTTAATGTAGTTCTCTGTTTTGCTTGGCAGGTGTTCAGTTAGAGTTTTGACAAGCTAATTCTTTTATAAGATTGTCAAATCTGTCGCAAACAAATTGCAATTTACAAATTAATCTGTTTATAGTTGCGCCACAGAGACGTGAAAACAACACTACATGTTTACAGAGGTTGAAAGTTGAGGTGGAGATCTTATCTTAATGTCATGCTGATCTCACTGGGGAAAGCTGGGGATTTTTCTCATTGACTTGTCAATGCCTTCAATCTGTAATCAGACTTTATATGGGTTGGTGTTCCCTAGCTGAACAAGCATTTGCACTCCTGTTTGAAAGGTACATATTCGCAGGTCTAGGGCAGAGCGCCCGAGGGTGGACTCAAGCAATCTGGCCAAGTTTTTTCATGTATATGCCAGATGTAATGTGTTTTTCTATGTCACTTACTCATTTAACACATAAAAATACAAACTTGTTACCAAAAAAAGTTGTGACGCTGTGAAGAATGCGAATAAAAACAGAATAATATGATGTGCAAATCATTTAATCCCTATATTTATTTGAAAATAGTACAAAGACAACAGATCAAATGTTGAATTTGATGCCAGAAACATTTTGAAAAATGATGTACTTTTTGTGGCAGCTGGAGAAATTCAGTGTGGTTTGGTTCTACTTCTGTGTTGGAGAAGGTCATCTACTCAACCGAGAAGATCACTGGTTGCAATCTGCCCTTCCTCAAGGACCTCTACAGATCCCACAAGACAAGACTGTAACCAGTTCCATCCTCACCTCACTTAGTTCTGGTGAACAGCTAGTTTTATGCTGGTGTAGAGTCACCCCTATAAAACAGCGATCTCTGGGTGGTCTTGAACCACCAACCTTTTGGTTATGGACATCCCACTTGGACCCAGTTTGGACCAGCATTTTAAAGCTGGTCAGGAATTATGGAAAAAAAAAAAACACTCATGGAACTTATCTTTGGGATACGTGCTACATTTTCATGAGGTTTATAAACTCAGTTAAAAGTATTCAAGTACAAATTTTAATGGATTGGTATTTCTCTGAGTATTTTTTATTATGTGTTTACTTCTACTCAAAGACACGCCCTTCATGGTACCACCCAGGTGACAAGAAGGGTACCATTCCAGTAACAGTTCAGTACCTTTTTCTCAGACAGTGTAAGCAGTTTTTTTTTTCTTTCTTTCTTTCTTTTGCAACTCTTGTACTTCTACTCAAGTTGTTGTTCACCAAAGCTTTTTCCCAGAGTAACAAAAATATATTTACTTGAGTGTGGGCTTGGGCTGCTCTGTACACCTGTTTATCAAGTATAGAGGTGTGAAATGTTTATATTTGTTTGACTGTCCCTTGGCTTTACGGTCTTATCAGTTGTCTTTAATGAGTTAATTTGCGGTGTCATGGGCTGCATTCTAAGCACGTACTACTACACTACACATACTATTCTAATGAGCGCACTTCTAATGGTGGTTTGCAGACTTTTTTTTCTTTTTAGTTTGCTAGTATGGGGTTTTGGACGCGGCCATCATTGAGCCCGCCTGTTTTACCCAATCAACACTCGCGTCTTTCAAATTGGGCCCCGAGGTTTATACGAAGCGTCGATGCGGATTAAGTGTCTCCGCTTTCTCGATGTTGCGGTCCATGAAGAGCTTCACGGAGAGACACGGGAAACTGAGCTGCACAGGTCCCTTTTTGTACCGATTGCTGTAGGTTTTGCGGTGTTGAGTTGATGCCTGAGGGGACTGATAGGGTTAAGTGATTTTGATAGTGAATTAAAGTATTGTGGGATTGAAACAGTGATTATATTCTGTAGTGTGTAGAATTATGTGTATTTTAGTTAACATTATTAGCCAAATCAGTTTAAACATTCGCTAACCGTTTCTTGTCCAAAGCTGGCCTGAAGCCTGACGAGAAAGAGAAACATCGGCCGCCATTTTTCACAGCGGTGAAGACGGTTCGCATCGTCAGTTTAATCTGTTCTACTTTCGAGTGATGAGTTTGTGTCGTTGCGTTTATATATTCAGAACTCACTACATTAAGTAGGTTAGTATACGATTCTTTGTTTTAGTAAAGGTAGTGAAACAAGTGTCAACATTTTCAAACGGTTTCTCGCCGAAAGCTTGTTTGAACGTGATAGAGAGAGAGAGAGAGATAATAGCAAGTTTGAGTATCGTGGCGTTTAGATGTAACGCTAACGTAACTGTAGTAAACCAGTGCCGACATTTCTCACAGCGGCGCGGAGGCATTCACGACGGTAAAATCCTATTTTTGTATATTTTTGTGGGAACGTTACCGTGGCGTTTAGTTTCACATGAGTGTAGCTAGCTAGTCGAGTTAATACGCGAGTGTTTAGTTTTGTAGTAAATGCAGGTGTAGCGTTACTAACTAGCTACTTTCTAGCTAACCGTTGTTTGCCTGTAGCTAGCTAACCTAGCTAACGTTAGCTTGAGCCTGATGTTGGGAGAGAGCAGCGGCCGTTATGTGCGGCGGTGAGGAAGTATATTAACACAACTCGGCTGCTTTTTGGAAACGATTTAAATATCATGTGTTTAGTTATTGAAATGTATTAGAGATGTCTAGACAGAGAGCGGCGGTTGTTTGCTACCCTGAGGACAAATACGCAACATATAACTTTAAACATAACCTACTGTTTGCTATTTTGTATACAAAGTTTTTTATGCTAATTTTATAATGTTGCGTTTATTCAGAAAACAGAAAAACTGAAAACAGAAAGGTGAGCCCCCACTTCAGGCCTGTGCCTGGGCTCGGTTGGACAAGAAGAGGTGGGCGATAAGAGTTGACAGCCCGTTTCACGTTACACCAAACCTAGTCGTCGTTGTTTTTCCATACCGGAATTACACAACGTGGTAGCGATTGATATTCACAAGCCCATTGACAATATTGTGGTATCTGTTAGCCTTACCACAGACATTTGCACGTCTAATGTGAGTCCTGTGAGTATTCTCAGTTCTCTCAGCCGGTGACAAAGTGTACTGCCTTGTTAAAATTTCCGCATATATATATATATATATATATATATATATATATATATATATATATATATATATATATATATATATATATGCAGGTAGCTCCATACATAAAATTCAAGGTAGGATATTTCTGTAGTTTAAATCACCTTATAAAAAATACTGCCAGCATTAAAATTATGAAGCTCAAGTTAGTTTATTAGTCGCCAACATCTTGTTTAAATTTCCACCATTTAAGGTGCAGCGAGAAAACTCACACAAGAGGCTGGTGAATAGGAAGCTAACTTCAGCCTTGTATTAAAACTACAGTTAGGTTGATGGTATAAATCACTATCAGAATTTTACTAGCATTAAAAGAATAATTAGGATATTTTGATAGCCTAAATCAACTTATCAGGGTGTAAGTAGTAATATTAAGCTGCACAACAGAGCCTGCCTTTTGTGTGGTGGTCTTTTTTGCCCAAAATTCCCATATTCCCTAGCATGCAATGGAAGAGGCATAATTATTTTTCCTACACAATTTTGCAAAAATTGCAAACCTTTATAGGCTACGCCTACAGTCTAGGTCTGGGGTGTCCAGTCTTTTCCACAAAGGGAAGGCTGCAGGTTTTCCTTTCAAACAAGGTGGAACATACCTGGTTCCTTGCCTGACTGCAGACACACAGGTCATTTGTGGATAAAATTGGACACCCTGGTCAAGATCACAGGTCATTCTGGTTTGCATATGTATATACAGTCAGTAAAGCACAGTGCACTGGATCATGATATTTGAGATTGTGAACAGTGACCATCAGCAGTTTGGTAACACTGTGGCGCAAAATGCAGTATCACCTTATTTGAAGAAATTTTCTCAATGCACAGTATGTATCACACTGTTTTGTTTTTCTGAGGTTTGATCAGTTGGAACAGACAGCAGTGCCACATTGAAAAAATACTATCAAAAACTAGTAGAAAACTTGCACTTTCTTTTTGTAGATGAAAGTAATTTGTGTCATGAGTTTTCACTGGGAGATTTGAGAAGCTTTTTATAAATGATTTAACATGGCTTATGTGGTACTTATATTGATTCAGTTTGACTCTCTGCTAACTGTATTCATTAACATGCTTTTAAAGTAAACTTTAATTTCTCTGTTTTT
The DNA here is from genome assembly GCF_904425465.1 of Colossoma macropomum. Lineage (NCBI taxonomy): Eukaryota > Metazoa > Chordata > Actinopteri > Characiformes > Serrasalmidae > Colossoma > Colossoma macropomum. The sequence continues at coordinate 30,099,696 of NW_023494805.1, read as the reverse complement.
AGCCTGATAGCTATTAGTGAGGAGGATCTTTTAAGGTAATGCCTGCTCTTCTGGAGAACTGTTTGAGACACCACCGCTGTCTTTCCTGGCAACATTCGTAGTGCTGTACTGGCCGAATGATGTACAACAAGGAATGTAAGTGAAGATGAAGAGAAAATTGAAGGGGTTTTGGTAAATGACACAAGTCAGTACAGAGGACACTAGTATAGTTTATGTTAAGGCTACGTGTCTTTGTCAACCAATTTCCATGTGTGTTATCACTTAGTATTTACCATTAGCAAGTGAGACATAATAAGAAGGCCTGCGTCCCTGGGTGGGCTCGAACCACCAACCTTTCGGTTAACAGCCGAACGCGCTAACCGATTGCGCCACAGAGACAGTGCTGTTGTAGTGTTCTTGTGGGAATGTCAGTCTGATGGTAATTGTCATTATGAGGTTTTTGTAGAACATGTTATAAAATGAATGCATTTACAAGCCACCTTAGAAGAACACTGCAGGTTGTATAACAAAAGAGCCTCCGTCCCTGGGTGGGCTCGAACCACCAACCTTTCGGTTAACAGCCGAACGCGCTAACCGATTGCGCCACAGAGACTGGGGTGTTTCAGTGGCCTTTTAAAAACCCACTTCAGTGTACGAACACTACCAGCCAGCAGGTAAATCTGTATTCTGAAAAGCATAGGAGTGAAGTAGAATATTTGGATTTGTGAAATTATTGTTCCTAGTCTTTCTTAATGAAGCTGTGGATATTGAGTTTTCAGTATGTATCGCAGGGGGATAGGCAGTGAAACAATTCTGACTTCCCATGATTTTAGCTGCGTTTATTCGTACATTTTTTTCTGTGTAGGCTAGTCGAGATTGTTAACATCAGCCGTGAAACTCATTGTTTCAGTGCTTTGGCAATTGTTATGTATACATGATGTATTTGTAGCTTTGTAAAGCCATGTTTCAGCAGTGTGCTAACCAGCCCGGCTAGCTCAGTCGGTAGAGCATGAGACTCTTAATCTCAGGGTCGTGGGTTCGAGCCCCACGTTGGGCGGGATGTATGTCTTTTATTTTTTAAATGATTGACACATATGCCCTTCAAGTGAAACCCCTCAGATGGAAAAGATTAAAGTTTTTCCCAAATTTTTTCTCATAATAAAGAATATACAAACAGGACCGTACACATTCTTTACTGTGTGACTGATCAGTTTTATTTGGGGCTGTCTTGTTCCTAAAAGGGTGGTGTTTATAATAGCAGCATTCCCGTGTTATACTGCATACTGTAAGAAATCAGTCAGCAACCACAATTTCAGTCGGAAAGGCAAGAAACAACATTTTACTATATTCAAATTGATATTGTTTGGCACTCCAGTGCTCTGTGCTTTCCTTCATGTGCTTAGCGTGTCTGTCCATTGAAGTGGACTTCTATTGAGCTAACGGAACAGCTCCGTCTCTGTGGCGCAATCGGTTAGCGCGTTCGGCTGTTAACCGAAAGGTTGGTGGTTCGAGCCCACCCAGGGACGTGTGAAAGTTTTTTGCATACCACTACGTTGTCAAATAACTAAAATTTTATCCTTTTTTTTCAATACAAGAGCCAACACCAATTCTTTCATGATTTTCGTCCTGTTGAAATTTTACCAGCATTTAAAAAGAAAATGACCATTGACCATGAGATAAGGCTAGAAGAACTCTAAGCAAGCAAAGAAAATAATTTTCAAACCACTTCCTTCTTAAAAGCTAAGATCAGCTTTTTCCTACTGTGATAAAGTTACTAAACCCTTCTGAGTAGTGAATATTATAGTCTCTCTGTAAGATTTCCAACCTTTGTAAGAATGCACGGTCAAAATTACTTTGTGATTTTCCATAATTCCCCTATAACAACAATTGTATTTTAGATGTTTTAGACCATATATGTACTTTATGTATACAATCAGTACGGAAGGTACTGATTTTAATATGCATTGGAAGCATGTGCTGTCAGCCCGGCTAGCTCAGTCGGTAGAGCATGAGACTCTTAATCTCAGGGTCGTGGGTTCGAGCCCCACGTTGGGCGTAAGACTTTTCTTGTTTTAGATCTGTGTCAAGAAAGATGTATCAGATCTTTAATTCCTGCTCTACCTTTTCTCTTACTGTTGCTGACAAAAGAATAATTTGGAGGTTGAATAAACTGGTTCACCTTTTAGCTATAGAACAAAGCAGTTGACGTAATCTGCTCTTTATACTGCTGCTCACCCATCCCCCCTTGCTTCCTTCATTGTAAAGATGACCCAGTGCAATTTTAGCCCGTTTTTCAAACTCTCAGTCACAACCACTTTCCCATCGTGGGTGGAGACATGTAGCTTGACATTTTTTGTACTGTTTATGCCTTACTCGTTTATGCCTTACTCTGAATGAATTAAATTATGAAGTATAGACTTTAATATAGTTTTTTTTTTAAATTGTCTTTGTAAAATAGGCTGCAGTGAGACCACATGTAGTTACAGTGCACAGAGTGGCACTCATTTGCTCAGCTTTTGTGGTACACAGCATGTTACTTTGAATGAAACAGGTTTATGTGAAATTGTTAATTGACAGAGCTGTCTGTTAAGGCTGCATTTCACGTAGCATGTCAATCAGACTGAGTCTAGGCTTTGTATGCACACAACGGTCTACTCAAATGTACAGTGTGAGTCACCAAGGAAAAAGATTTCTAAAATCACAGAGTATGTCTAGCTTTATAGGACATTCAGCTACAGCTCAACCAGCCAACAAGATTCCAACAAGATGTGAAACTCAAAATATCTTTAATTCCTGCTTTACATTTTCTCTTACTGTCTGACAAAAGAATCATTTGGAAACTGAATAAACTGGTTATCTGTACACACATGCAAAACAGGTTCAGTTTTTAGCTGTAAAGCAGTTGATGTAATCTGCTCTTTGTCCTGCTGCTTACCCATCCCCCTTGCTTCCTTCCTTGTAAAGACTGTCATGCCGAAGGGAAGGGTGGGGGTTGACGTAGCCTGAAATCACATGGTGTGAAAGCAGTGTTCAGTTCTGTCTCTGTGGCGCAATCGGTTAGCGCGTTCGGCTGTTAACCGAAAGGTTGGTGGTTCGAGCCCACCCAGGGACGGAGTTACATTTTGGTTTATTTGGTTACAGCTTTGTAAAATAAACTAATTAGAAAATGAAAGAAATTTGTAGACTGAACTGTAAGGTGACGAAAATACTACAATCAGTCAGCTAGTCGACTTAAGGCATATAATTCTCCATGCAGATATATGTAAGCATATCTGTGTCATGTCGCAGAGAAGGGGTTCATAGGTAAGCATAGCTCACAGAGGCTACAATATAAATAAATTTCAAGAAAATCAAATGGAGCAGTTTGAGGATCGGCTGGCAGAAGACGTGCCAACATTATGAACATTTAAAAAAAAACTGCCAAATATCGCAAAAACAGTGAAGTGAGTATTAATTCTAGAAAAGACAGGAAAAAACGCTTTCCTCTTGGTTTGCTATGCGTTCTGGTTTGGAGGTTATCCCCTAATGCAGTGTTTCTCCTGCCTGTTCCCGGAAGCCCACTGCCCTGAACATTTTAGTGATTATCCTCCCACTTTAATTCAATAATGGGCTGTTAATAAGCTGATTAGATGGATCAGTTGTGTTGGGAGCAGGGAAAACACTAAAAGTGCAGGGCAGTGGGCCTCCAGGAACAGGGTTGAGAAACACTGCTGTAGTGCACGTTTACGTTACGATCAAGTGTGTTGGCAGACACCTTTGCAAAGGTCTGCACTTGATGCCCCCATGTTTTTAATAATATGCAGAGGCAGGAGTGTAATTCAGCCTTTACAGGGAACATCTCTAGCCTGAAGGCATAAAATGTTGAAAATGTTTATTAATAATGATTTCTGGTGTAAATCTTCATTATTAATCCTCCTTTTAATGGTAATAATGTTGTTCATGATCTTAACGGTTATTAAAAGCAAGCATTGTTCTGAAATAAACCACTGACTAGGCTTATTGGGAATGCAGGTGGGCTTAAAGGTGCCCCTTGTACCCTCTGTTCCTCTTTTTAGCCAAGTCTTTTCTGTTAATTTCATGATTTTTAAATAAATCATATAAAACTTGCTTAAATATGTTAAAACTGAGATTAATTTATTATTTCTTCATACAGACATAAAAACTGGAAAATAGGTTTATTTTAGGGGTGCATCAATCTTGATACTGGTATGAGGTATGAACCCAGTGCGATTTTAGCCCCTTTTTTAATATTTTTGCTTAATGTGAACAGAATGATGGTGCTATGTAGACTTATTGTAAATAGTATTATTTTATTTTTATGTAATTATATGTAGTTTTATACAATACTTTGAGACTGATTCAGCAATTAAATGCTTGTTTTTTTTCCCAAGCTTCCAACTTTCTCTCTATTATCAGGGAGTTAATGTTTAATACTGATTACATCCACACTTGCATATATTTACGTAAGTATGTTTTTAAATTGCATATGTCCATGCCCAGTTAATTTTAATTACAGCAGTTGAAGTTGTTCTGAACAAAAAATTAATTTTTTTTAAACTTAAAACGATAATGAATAGCGCATGATCATTTAGAAACATGAGCAGTGCATTAACATAATCCCTTGAATTAAAATGATAAAATTTAAAGTCCCAAATTTTATTGAAAAAACAGAAAAAACTATTATTCAGTCTCTACATATGTAAAGAAAACAGTGTAGCAAAATTCTAAAATATGTACAATGCACTGCCAGTTTATTAAGCAGGGCAGTGGTGTTATTCACTACACTATCAACCGTTCTAATGTCCAAAGACGGAAAACACTATTGAACCTTTAGCAGTTGTTAATGTTAGATTGATGTTTTATATACAATATTTGGTGTAATATTTTGTGAATAATATACTTTGCACTTCCTCCTTGTACACAGCTTCTCCCAATGCTGCCCAGTTTCTGTTCATAGATAGCAAAAAGAAGTGTTTTGATGTGCTATAGTTACATGATTTACTTGGAGGAGTTTGTGCAAAAAGCCAGGCTGTGTGAGTAGTGCAGTTACTATTTAATGTAGACACTGCCTTTAAAATCAGCTGCATAAGATACATTGCACTCATTTACACTAACAGCTACTTGATTCTAAGTAGGTTATTTATTATGGTGTAAGAATCAGTATTGGCAAGTACTTAAAACACATAGTTTCAGTTTTACATAGTAGCAAAATATGAAAGGGAATAGATCAAACGGGACACTTAAATTAGCCTTCAGCCCTGTTGATATTTGATTACCTAATGTTGTCCATTGAAGAAACAGTAACATCTACAAGTCTACAGTTGTGCAATATGCAAACTGTTTTTCAGTTTGCATATCATATTGAATGGTGATATTATGCCACCTAGTGGACTGCAACAGTTATACTGAGTACAGCAAGCATTCAAAATCATTCAGGTCTTAAAAAGTAACTCAAGTTGGTCTATTTGTTTATTTAAAATCTGTATGTTTAAGATAAAGAGTCAAAGTTGCAGATGGACGCTACCTCACACAGGAATGAATCATAAATCACAGCAAAGTAATTTCAAGTTCATTAGCCCTCACACTATCTTTAGAAGTAGCTAAACAAACGCATGCCTTGGCTGTCTAGTTCTCATTACTTTGACCAAAGCCTTGATCAGTTTGTCTGAGGGGAATATTGTGTGTCTGTAAAACCTGGTACCCCAAATGGAAGCATCCACATTCACAAAACTAAACTCAAAATTGCTACATACACATGCATCTTCAGTGAGTAAACGTCAGTTTTAATTCACATTTGAATTTATACAAAGTGTAACATGTGTTGGGGTCAGAGAGCTTATGTGCAAAAGAAAACAGCAGTTATCTTTAATGACTTCATTGAGCCCCTGTGTCTCCTCAGGAATTTGATGGCTGTCTGGGTCTGTAGCTTTGGCCAGTTTTGTCCAGGGCCAGTTGCATGGCCCAGATGCTGAGAGGTCTCATGTAGGCCAGAGAGCGATAGATTCCCTTCTCACAGTATGCCTCAGGAGTCTGAAAAGCCATTCCTGCTCGTTCCCACACTGTCCGGTAACAACCTTCAGCAGTGTGCAGGCCCTCCTCCAGCATGTCCTAAAAGATAGAGTAAACAGAGAGAACCAGATAGTTAACAAGCAGATACAAGTAATAACTCTAAGAGCATTTTTAATGGCAAGAAATAGAAATGTACTAGGCAAATTTTCAGATGATCTGAAAAATCTCCATACAAAATGTTATTGTTTAAAAATAGCAAAGTAAAATCCTTATAAATTGGTAGGTTTTGGTGTTGGATCAGTCTTGAGTAAATGAGGCTGCTTCAGATGAGCTATCACTGATCACTATCACATCTGATGTCTAGAAGCATAAGTCTTCTTTAAACTCAGTACTAACCTCATAAATCATAGTAGCTGCCAATCCATAGACTACACCAACCCAGACTTCATCTGATTGGATGCTGGAGCGATCAGGCACCCCCTCTGGTCTCATTCCATTCACAGCTCCTATCTGCCCCCCACCAAAGCTCATCACATTAAAATCAAACACAGATTTAAGAGCACTACGGATCTTCTCCTTAGGGAAAGTCTGGGGAAAGAAAGCAGACATTTAAGAACACATCACCGACATACACATCTGTGGTTTAAAATGAAGCTGAAACATATTAGTTGATGTTAGTTAATTGATGCATCTTAAGCTAATAGCTTTATAATAACAGTATTAAAAGATCAGTGGAAACGAGACTGTGACTAGTCTAACAGCTGCACTCACTTTTAACCTTTATTCATGGGTAAGAAAATTACAAATAGAACTAACCTGGAGCTCGTCATTTCCCAGTCCAGATGCCCTCAGGAACCAATAACCTGCACACTGGTCAGACATAATGCTGTTCGACAGGCTTCGCCCGCTGCTGTCATAGTTATAGTACTTGCCTGAGAAAGAGACAGCCACAGGGTGCGTTTCAGTGAAGAATAATACTGCTTGGGTGATCTGACAAGCAAATCACTGTACCAACACCAAAAGTCTTGACCTTGACCAACAGTATCATTTTGCCATTGAGACAGTGCTTGGTAACTCTGCTGCTTTATTCTATGCACAAATTAAACTGGTGCAAAAGAAGCCGTCCACAAGTTCAGCCCATTTTAGACCAGCTAGAAACAATCTGTCAATGGATGACACAAAATAGTGTAGCCTTGAATAGAGGTGGACAACATGCCAAAAATGATCAAAATACTTAAAGAAATCTTCATGATACTCTATGTCACAGTATTTATTTTCTCAGAAATGTTTGAACAGGCAAAAAGCCAGAAATGCCACATTTAACAAATACTATCAAAAACTTACAAATAAAGTACAAATCTTTTTTATTTAACATTTCACATACTGTGTTGCACATCCAATTAAACAAGACTAATTATGCTCTATTTAAGTGCAGTTGGTCAGTGTTTTAGAAGTACTGACAATATCTATGATAAACTCAGAAAAGCTTATTGTGACAAATTGTGATGTAGGTTATCACAATAACAATACATATTGTCAAACTACCCAGCCCTAGCCTAGAATATGGCAGACAACAACAATATAAAATGTACACAATTCAGTTGGTTAAAGGTTTCTGGCCTTGGACATGTTGGGCATCAATAAATTGGTTTCTGGTGAGTAAAAAGTAAAGTCTTTCTAATTGATAAACATCCATACTCACCATTCCACAGTAGCTTATCAAAGGCTGCGCTACCTCGCTCCAAGATGTCTCGGTAGCGTTCGTATACAGAATCACTCTTCAGACGTTGTGCCATCTTACACATTACACAAACAGAGGCTATCCACAGACCCCCGCAGTATGCACTGAAACACACACCAATGGAACTACTGGTTACATTTAAATGGTTTAAAGTCAGTACACTGAGATGCCACATTTTAGCAGACTTTCTGAAATTTTTGATGGGATTTGTAATAATTACGCCTCTGAAATGACCTGTTACATATATTCAGTATTATTCATAACTAACCTGGGTCCTGTCACAGTCCATCCATCGTAAGTCTGGTCAGCATAGCCGGAGTTCTCTATCAGCCCATCCCCATCCTTATCAAACTTCAATTCAGCCTCCATAACTGCCTAGAAATACCAATCAGTGTCCAGTATGCTAAGTGACAGGTGGAACTTCTCTATTAATGATTGTTTTTTCTGTATAGTGTATACATAGTATATAAATAAGCTGATTAGTAAGTAATCCTTAAATCTCATCCTAAACACATCACTGGTTTTCATTTTAAACAAACCTGTCCAGATGACACAGCACTCTGAAACTCACCTGACATATGGGCCACATATCCTGCAGGTACTGTGTATCTTGAGTTAGGTGGTAGTCACGGTAAACCTGTAGAACAAACTTCAAGTTCAGGTCTTTCCAGTCAGCTGTGTCGTAAATCTGGTAAGCATTGAGGTGCGTCCAAGGCTCATCATCTGGTCAGGGAGACAAAAATCGTTACAGTGATTGTCAGAAACATAAAGTTTACACTTTCCACACAACAGACATTCTCAGGGAAGGCAGTTAATTTTAGTGTATTATCTTCTAGATATATCTTGTATGTCTCTGCCTAAAAAGAAATAAAAAAAGAAACATCTTCTGGGCCAGAACTGGACTTACTTCCGTTTAATGTTCTGCATTAGGTCCAGGGCCCAGTTTTCTAAAAATATCATAGGCCTCTTTTTCACTGCAGAGCCAAATAATTCTAACGGCCTAATACCTACACACATACCCACTACAAAACATTTCAAACCCGAAAGCATTCGAATAAATTCAGTTTGCTCAAATAAATGAAAGCAGTGCATGATTTTAAATCCATCATTCAATAAAAATCAAAGCTTCAATCTAAAACCAGTTTCTAAATGTTGAACGGCGCTGCCTGACCAGCTAAAAGAGAGTAGCTGATTAGCGTTAGCTTAGCTAGCATGCTGCCAGCGCTGCTCACCACAGAACAGATTCAATTCTGACTAACAAAAGCTTTACTGACACAAATTTAGATGATACCTGAGAGCACAAATTTGAATGACTAGTGACCGAAAGATGAACAATAAAATTGTTCTGTGGTGCTTCGAGCTGTACCCTGCCGGGCGACACTAATGCTAATGTAGTTATCCGGCTACAGGTGAAACCCACTGCAGTACAGGCTAACAGACAGTAACAGATCCTCAAATACGGTACAATAGATGGAAACAGAAACTGTAATTGGTCTTATGAGTCCGGACCAGCGCAGTACGGCCCTGAGAACCATTTGGCTCGATAGTGAAAAAGTGGCCTATGTTTGAGGCTAGCATATGCTTCCATGTGAAGCCAGCCACTGCTTTTTGTCTTGGACTCCTGGCCTCGAATGTCTGTGGCATCTAAGAGGATCGAACTTGCAAACTTGCACCAACTGAGCCACGCTCAGATGCAGTTTGATGCAAGGGTAAGTTCTAACACCTCCTAAAATGAAAAAGCAGCATTTACCGACCTGGGTCCCCAATGTCATGAGGCACTACATTCTGGGTCTTCACTGCTGAGCATCTACCAGTCATTAGATTCATCCTTTCTGTGGGGTCATGCTGCACCACACTGCCAGCTAGAAAAGGACAGAGAGGGTAAGACAAGGTAATAATAACAACCAGACAATGAAGAGAGATGAAAAAAGATGGATGCAAGAGTTGCAGTTTTTTTTAGGTGTTTCTTCATATATTTACAAAGTATGGCAAAATGATTCCCCTTACCCATATCATACTGCAGACTCAAAGCCAGTTTGGGCCAGAGCATGATGAGTGCAAAAGAAGCATAAAAGTGCACGTCATATGTGTTGTACATCCTGTACTCCTGACCTGGTAAAGAGAGAAAAGCATATTAAACATGGATGTGGAAGATTAACACTTCATTTGCCTGGCCAGAGATCAGGCAGGGTTGTTTCCAGGGAGAGAAAAGCATAACACTTCAGCTTCCCTCTATTTTCATTTACATGCATCAGTACTGCATTCACAACATGTCAATTAAATGATAAATTAGAGTAATAGGTCATTAGTTTAATTCTAGAAACTGGCAAAACCACACAGGCATAATCCATAATCGACCAGTACTCAAAAATTCTTTAGAGATCTGAATTTACTGCCCCAGATCACATACCCCACATCTCTCTCCTGTCTTCTTCTGTTGAATGTGCTACATGCTGTTTTTTAAGTTTGTATGCTTGGAGAGATGCCGGTCAGCGACACAGCAGTGGCAAGTAAAATGTATAAATACAGAGACTTAAAACAGCTCAGTTTGGTTTAAACAAATGGTTTTTCCAAGCATTTCCACTGGTGCCTATTTGTTACATTATAATTTGTATCATCCAGTATGTACCTGTGGTATAGACTTCATGTAACACAAAAGACACTCATCTCAGGTAACTGCACTGATACCAAAATTGTACTAAAATAATACACCATTTTTTTCAACGAAATACTGAAAATAGTCACTCACCCTCTAAATAAGCAAAGCGGCCATACTCCTTGATGATAGGGGGCTGGGCTGGAAGACCACCTTCTTGAGGGCGGAGCCCTCCACTGACATCACAGTCCTCAGGAAGCTCCACCCATACAGTTCCACCATCCACAACAAAGTATAGCTCATTAAATAAAGCTGATTTATACCAGGAAGGAAGAGAACTAAAACAAAGACATACAAAGAGCAAGAGAATCAAGTTTATTCCAGGACAGACTTAATAAAATATGAATTAATTTTACTCAATCCAGATTAGGGAGTTTATAAATGCTTTAAATTATGCACTGTAAATGTATATTAACAAAATCAACTTATTCTGTAGTCTGTAGAATATTTCTAAATAGAAAAATGTGGTTACCTATCTTCCAAAATGGGTCTCTGCCATTCCTCAATGCTCTTCTCCCAGTTTTTGTAGTGTGTAAGTGCGTAGTGAGAGAGAGAAGGGCCTGCGTCCCCTTTGGTGCCATAGTAACGGGTATATCGTCTGAACAAAGGGAAAAAAAAGCATATAACATTGTGCTGTTTCGTAGTAAATACAAAGTCATCAGTTAGTGAAGAACAGATGGCCATGTGCCATCATGAAAGCAATCCAAACACATTCCTTCCATTATTACAGGTGGGTAAAGTAAGAAACTGCAAGTTAGGTATGATACCAATCCTTAAGCAAAGGTATGTTAATTACTTTAATTGCAAACATTGCTTGTGGCAGTACAAAGCATCAGGCAGACCTAGCCAGAAATTCCTGATTGAAATATCCTGCATTATGTGATTGTATATTGGTGTAAAAGGGTGTGTACCTCCTGTGTTCCTTCTCTCTTGAGCCAAAAGTCATTTTTGGCATGTCCCAGGCCAGACTAAACTCTACACTGTTGTGTCCTTGAGCAGCCACAGAGCAGCCCGCTGCCAGTGCAGCTGCCACGGTCTCTCCTTTTTGTGTGGGAGGGCTGGGACCCTCAGGTGAGTCCAACCGGCCATCTTTAATGAAGTCACTCCACAGAGCGCTGCAGGTGCCCTTTGGACTGAATGCAGTCTGATAGCTGATCTCTCTGTCAGACTAAAACACAAAGCATAAAACTATGGAATTGTAACTGCTTTTTGTAGATTATAGTAAATGAAGAGGAATTTCACACATTTTTTCTACATAAATCAATACATAAGATAATAAATGAAGTCACTAAAAGTGGTTTCATGTGAAATGCATAATTCTAGAGAAATTTGGTTTACTCTTTTTCTCCATTACTATAAGAATGGACATCGTTCCAGAGTACATCAAGGCTCTTGGTTTGGGGCTAACTTCAGTCTTGCATATCCTTCATCTTTTGTTTTGTTGTTTATTCTCTCGCCTGCTAGTCAACACTCAGCAGACACATTCCCGCTCACCTAATTATATACGGATAACAAAAACACATTCTGTTTACGCTCGAGTTAAGTGTGATCAAGATCCATCTCTGACCACCTCCGAATGTAGTTTGAGTGATCAGATCATAACCTGCTCACAATGTGCGGTTTGTCCAGCAAACTTTACAGCTGGCACTGTGCATTTGGGCAGGTAGTGTTCTACATCCACCAGATTTGTCCAGAAGCTTAAGTGTGATTCAGCGCTGCAGAGAAATCTTTTCCACTGCTCCACAGTACAATGGCGACATGCTTTACACCTCCCAAGTAGTTTCTTCTGTGATCTTAGGCTTTTTTGGCCATGAACACTCAATCCATGAAGCTCCTGACAAACAGTTTTTTTTTGCTAACATTGCATCCAGAAGCAGTTTGGAATGTGGAGGATATACAGTTGAGGACAGACCATTTAAGTGCATTGTTCTTCAGAACTTGATTGTCTTGTTCAATGAGCCTGTGTGCCCTGGCATGTCATAACTGGTCTGTTCCTACATGTTTAAATTTAACAATTACAGCACTTACTATTGACTGTGTCAGTTCTAGCAAGGCAGATGAACTGACGTGTTGGACATGTGACATCCTACAAGTGCTACACTAAGCCACTGAGCTCTTTAGTACAACCAGTTCTACTGACCATGTTTGTCTATGAAAATTGCATGGCTGCTTGTATGTTTTAATGCACTTCTTAGCTATGGGTGTGGCTGAAAAAGCCAAACCCTACTGATTGTGTTGACATATTTCTGGCCATGCTGTGTATCTGTATAGTTTGTAGCCACAAATCTTTACAACCAGTCAACCTTATAATTCTCTAATTTGCACAGAGAAACTTGAGCCCACCGTTCATACAATCATGTAATGCAGTGCATGTAACCAGAGATTACTCTCCTTGCATGTTTCACATCACACTCAAAATGGTTAAAAGTTGTTACATGACATAGCATTCATGCTTGTTGTCCCCCTGAGTGTCCTGATTATGAAGGTGTGTCACCTGTTTTCGCGCTGCCAGGCATAGAGTGTAAGGATTCACAGAAGTGCAGTGGTGGAGCAAAACCCCAGACACAGACTCTCCCTCCTTTTCCAAGTTGAATGGTTCATTCCAGTGACCCCCGCTTTTATCGTCTTTGTGGCCTGACCCATTGACCATGGTAAACATGATGGAGACATCCAATGCATAGTCATTCTTGTTCTCTATATCCCACACAAACACAGCAACAGGAAGACTGGAGTCCTGCAATCAAGGGTGAGAATTATAGAAAGAGGGCAGTTTGGTTACAGTAAATTAGTGGAGTTTTTTTAATACTTTCTAAAATATTTTAAAATATAAAATATTTTAAATATTTTATGGTAGACTCTTTTTTCCAAGAGCCCGACCAATATAGGACTTTTAAGACTGATACCGATTTCGATATTTGAGGATTTAAAAATCCGATATAATCGATATATCGACCGATATTCTTTTTCTTTGTCAGAAATACATAACAATTTCCCTAACATTTATTATGTGTAATTATTTAAGATCTTCATCAAAACAACATGACAATGCAGTTTAAAAATAAACTCACAACGTTGAGATCTCACACTGTGACATTAGTGTTACGAACACAAACATCCGTCATATTATCATTTACAGAATTTAAATGATTAGCCAGATTACATGCGGGAGCATCTGAACATGGTGTGATACTCATAGCTATATGGAGCTCGTTTTGAGAACCGAATAACATCTCACAGAATATGAATGTGCTCTGCGCTCTAAGAAAACAGTACCATTACAACACACACTACACGTTTGAAAGAGAAGCTAGATAACTTTGTTTGGCTAACTAAGCCATGTGAGATACTTGTTCAGCTCACATTTATTTACATGTCCCCTCTGGTTTAATAATTTCCAATGACTACAATAACTATAGACATGAGAGTCCAAGACACATTAACCATTGCTTCATTTAGGCATGAGGCTTAAGGTGGGTTCCTGATCAAATTTTCCTGTTCCATCTTAAATAGTACAGCATTTACATTCTGGCGCTGTACTGCTGTAACTGCTGCACCATGTAAGGTGGAATGGGAAAATTCAAACAAGAAGCTGGCGAATAAGAAGCTGACTTCAGCTTTGTAATTTAGACAGAATAAGTTAAACGCTAAAGTTTTACCGCTCATTAATGTTTGTTGTTTTCCACTGATAAACACAGCATTAGCTAGCTTTGTGGGTAATCTGATTTAGCAATGAACAATGTTACAAGCTGCTGTAAGCAATGTTGCCAGAGAATTTTTAGAAGTGCCAAGCTAGGGAGAAAAGAGGACCATTGTTTGTTTACTCGATAGAACTGCCACACAGTTTCATAAAAAATCTACAGTAAAGTCGGTCAACAGCTTAGCCTACACCACTCAACTACCATAACGCTAAACATAGGCTAATTTTGATGTTTCCCTGACATCAGCTTTCACGGAACTGCAACAAAAACAGGCATGGCTGACATCAGTGCTGCCAAGCATATTGAGGCTTAGAGGAGACGAGATGTGGATATTTACATTAATTTTTAAGTAATGTATTTCATGTGACAAAAGTGTCCTGTGATGGACTGGCAACCTGTCCAGGTTGTTTCCTGTCTTCTGCCCAATTAATGCTGGGATGGGCTCCAGCACCCTCTCAACTCAGGTCGGCTGACTGTTGTGATTTGTGGGGTGTGTTGCTAACAGGGAAGCTGCAGAGCTTGATGGGCAATGCAATGACAACACTCATAGAATAGTTGAAGGATCTGTCCTCCACTTCTCCATTTCTGTTTTTCTCATTTATTGGCCATTATAAACGCCAATACCAATTTATTTGCAACTGGCTCATATGCCGAATTATCGATCGGGAAGTTTTATTAGCACTTACTATGCTAGTAATTATTCTCTGCTTAACATCTGCAGAAAAGAAAAGTATTTAAAACTAATGTACACAACTTTCTGCTTACCCCAAATCTAGCCAAACAAGTTTAATGTTGCTAACAAGTTTAGCACTATGTAAATTGTATACCTATTACTCACTGAAGGCGTGTGAAGTGTGTGGAAATTTAGACATGCAGTTTAAAAAGTACTAACAGATGGCTATAGCTTCCATTACTTTTTAAGATACATTAGCCTTGTTGGCCCAGTGCAAAACAAAAGAAGCAAACTTTGGAAACCAAACATGTCAAGCTGATTGACTACATTTGGGGTAAGGGAAAACTACAAATTTGATTTTTTTACTTGACTGTTGCATTAAGGTTCTTTAAGTAAGACAAATACTGTACTGTATTTTGGTGAAACTAAAAGTGGAATATTTGACTTTGAAAACACCACCCAGTAATCAGCTAGTTACCTTGTATTCATGTGGAATGACAGGTGACACCTGCCTGCAGGTGAGCGTGACATTCTGGCCAGGCAGATGGTAGACGGTCCAGGCTCGAGGGTACAGAGCATGGTAAAAGCCATATTCGCCACAGTAACCCCAGTTCCAACCCTGCAGCGTGTGAGGGTGCTCAGTAGACAACACCTGCTGGTAAATTGTCCCACTGTCTCTACGCAGACACACTGTAAACTGAGAGAGAGAGAGAGAGAGAGAGAGAGAGAGGAGAGAGAGAGAGAGGAGAGAGAGAGAGAGGAGTGCATGAAGGAAGTGGCAAAAGTAATGAATAGGGACAAATACATCTGCTAGAATTGTACAACGTCACATTCGACCTTAGTCTATACCTTCATATTGTGCAAAAACATTTCCAGAAATGAAGGTATTATACAAAAACATTCGAAAAATTAAAAAAAGTGGCTGTTCGGAACTTTTCTTTGTGAACTGGCTTATATTCTACGTTACCGAATGATCTCAGTAATGTTCTCTAACAGTGAGAGTTACTGCAGTATTTATAACATGAATAATTCAGCTGTGTAGTTCCCAGACTTGTGGCTAATTGTTTTACTAGTGGTTTTAACATTTTATTT
The DNA here is from genome assembly GCF_904425465.1 of Colossoma macropomum. Taxonomy (NCBI): domain Eukaryota; kingdom Metazoa; phylum Chordata; class Actinopteri; order Characiformes; family Serrasalmidae; genus Colossoma; species Colossoma macropomum. The sequence goes on along the minus strand of NW_023494805.1, from coordinate 30,083,848 downwards.
TCTTGAATACAGATGTTCTCCTTTCTTAATATATCTTTAGTTGAATGTGCACTAGTCAAGTGCTTTTGTAGTTGTCTAACTTGATCATTTGATTGACGTTAAAATGTCTTTGATGATGAGCCTTACCTGGTCAGCAATAACTGTTTTGTAGTGGTACATTCCTGGGTTGAGCTGCCACCTACAAAATTCTCCCTTCCATCCACGGGTAATGGTACCTCCCCCAATACCACCAAGAGGTGCACCTACAAAAAGGATTGTGAATGATTGTGAGCAGATGATTATGATGTGCTGAGATATTTTCTGTATGCTCTTCTAGACATTTGTACCAGACTTGCCATAAATTTGCCTCAGAGGCAATGGCCGAAACATGTCGATAAAGGGTGCCTTCTTTTCCACCTGTGTTTTCTTGTACCACCATTTTAGATACCTGCACACACAAACATGAAATGAAGATGCAGTTTTGAACAAAAATGTTCCAAAAGCTTTCTGACCATAGGAATAATCCTACAATGTTTCTCTATCTGTCTCTATCACACAGATGCAAACAAGTGTATTAAGACAGTGATTGATGAGAGAGAGAGAGAGAGAGAGAGAGAGAGAGAGAGAGAGAGAGAGAGAGAGAGAAAAAAAGAGTGAGACTGTGCAGGTTTTGTTTTAAATATTGAAATTTAAATACTGAAACACAGTTATTCATTTGTTACACGTACTGTACTGTAGTTTGCAGTGCCATGACAGTGAGTCAGACATAAACAACTGTTCTTTCCTCTCTCTTCCATCAATTTTTGGATGGACACGATGCTTTGTAATTATTGTGTGGATATAGTGTAGAAACAGGTCTTGGATCCATGATAAATTCTTCTAGTCATGACTTATATGCACAGAAGCCACTTCCTTCATTTTCTCCCTCTCTCCCCCCCCAAATATTAATTTTTTTAAAAACTTAAATATAGTGTCCCACATAATATCTCCAATATGCGACACAAGATTCAACACTTCGAAATCTAAGATCCTGTTAATCTCCAGTTTGTCCTTTTATAGTTTCTTGATGTCTCCCACACTCTGCTTCTCTCTCTTTATAAAGGCACGCACAGCTGTTTGTAGGACTGTAGCACTCAGCACAAGAGCTGCTGGAAACAGAGGCCTTTGACAAACAGAAAAGAACAGACTGCATTATGGGACTGGGGGATAAAGCTGGGAATTGTCTCTGTTTGGCTAGGGTTAGCCCTTTTTTACAGATCATTAACCCTCCTCCTTTCCCCATTTTCTGCTTTTCAGTGTTCAGTATTTGAGAAACAGTAAAAACTGGTCTCAGATCTGTGTGAAAGGGCAGATTCTAGCTCTGTTTGTTGGACTTGGATTGGATTGACAGTCCTGTTTTAGTCAGTGTGAATGTTGTCCTTTAATTTTGCTCAGCTTTAATTTTATTTTTAATAAGTGTTTTATTTTTAATAACAGGTTTTTCTGCTATATAAAATTGTGTACTTGTGGACCATTTCTATAGATAACAAATTAAAAAAAAAAAACCCTCTTACAAAAAAAAAAAACCCTCTTACAAGCTGTTGTTGACAACACTGGTAATATGGTTTTCATACACCACTCATTTTGCCATAAGCCAGTGCAAGAAGTTCTTTGTATTGGTGTTAAAGCAGCTGGTATGTCTATGTCAAACTAACACAGTGTCAGTTCAGTGACTGTAAGAAGAATAAATCTGTACAAGAGGAGGGGGTCCGACCTCAGCTTTGTCCAAAAGTTGAATGCTATGTGTGTGAACAATGAAAAAGAAAGAAGGAGAGGGCCTTGAAATGTGGATTCCAAGTTAAAGTTGACAGCTAACTGTGAATCCACTGGTCTCTGAAGACAGTTCAATCATTAACAAAGACCCAAAGTATTATTCGAGATCACTGTGGCTCAATTATTAACTGTAACTGCCTTAGGGCCCCATGAACCACACCTAGACATTGCACAAATCCTATAGAATATAAATAGGCTTAAGGTTGTATTGAGGAAAGCAAATATGTCCCTATAGCAATTTGTGTAAATTAATGGAACATCAGTTCTAAAACTGCATACAATCATTGTCCTTCTTGTATGGAGCACTAGTGTTTGGACAAAGTCTGCAATGTACTAGGCTCAATTCCAGATGTCATAAATTTTACAGTCAATACTGGAAAACTTAATCTCATTTTGCAATCAAATAGAGTAAAATTTGACCGGTTGCAGAAAACACTCACAGAAGCAAAACAACTATGTGACAGAACTGTGTTGATACCTAGTGACTTGGGGTCATTTGTATGATTTGTATGATGTACATTTGTACGATTTATTGGGAAGAACTGACAGATTGACAGAGTCAGTGTCATAGCATTCAAGGCATAAAGCTCTTAAGCCAGATATTCACAAAATGTTTTTCAATGCAGTGGCCATAGTCAGATATTCCTCTTGAAGGTTCTGTGAATATTCTGATAAACCAAAGGTTGTTCACAGAGCCTTAAAGATCATTGATCAAATAATTAGCACAAACTTCACTGCAAAATGAAATATATCTAAATGTAACCCACTACTGTAGATTTTAATTTAAAATATAATTGCAGTTATCCTAGGCAGTCATGTTTGTACATATACAGTGGTGTGAAAAAGTGTTTGCCCCCTTCCTGATTTCTTATTCTTTTGCATGTTTGTCACACTTAAATGTTTCAGATCACCAAACAAATTTAAATATTAGACAAAATGCAGTTTATAAATGAAGATCTTTATTATTAAGGGAAAAAAGAAATCCCCTAGCCACACCCAGGCCTGATTACTGCCACACCTATTCTCAATCAAGAAATCACTTAAATAGGACCTGCCTGACAAAGTGAAGTAGACCAAAAGATCTTCAAAAGCTAGACATTGTGCTGCGATCCAAAGAAATTCAGGAACAAATGAGAAACAAAGTAATTGAGATCTATCAGTCTGGAAAAGGTTATAAAACCATTTCTAAAGCTTTGGGACCACTGTGAACCACAGTGAGAGCCATTATCCACAAACAGCGAAAACATGGAACAGTGGTGAACATTCCCAGGAGTGGCCGGCCACCAAAATTACCCCAAGAGCACAGTGACGACTCATCCAAGAGGTCACAAAAGACCCCACAACAACATCCAAAGAACTGCAGGCCTCACTTACCTCAGTTAAGGTCAGTGTTCATGACTCCACCATAAGAAATAGACTGGGCAAAAATGGCCTGCATGGCAGAGTTCCAAGACAAAAACCACTGCTGAACAAAAAGAACATAAAGGCTGGTCTCAGTTTTGCCAGAAAACATCTTGATGATCCCCAAGACTTTTGGGAGAATACTCTGTGGACTGACGAGACAAAAGTTGAACTTTTTGGAAGGTGTATGTCCCATTACATCTGGCATAGAAGTAACACAGCATATCAGAAAAGGAACATCATACCAACAGTAAAATATGGTGGTGGTAGTATGATGGTCTGGGGCTGTTTTGCTGCTTCAGGACCTGGAAGACTTGCTGTGGTAAATGGAACCATGAATTCTGCTGTCTACCAAAAAATCCTGAAGGAGAATGTCCGGCTATCTGTTTGTGACCTCAAGCTGAAGCGCACTTGGGTTCTGCAGCAGGACAATGATCCAAAACACACCAGCAAGTCCACCTCTGAATGGCTTAAGAAAAACAAAATTAAGACTTTGGAGTGGCCTAGTCAAAGTCCTGACCTGAATCTGATTGAGATGCTGTGGCATGACTTAAAGGCGGTTCATGCTCGGAAACCCTCCAATGTGGCTGAATTACAACAATTACAACAATTACAACAATGAGTGGGCCAAAATTCCTCCACAGCGCTGTAAAAGACTCATTGCCAGTTATCGCTAATGCTTGATTGCAGTTGTTGCTGCTAAGGGTGGCCCAACCAGTTATTAGGTTTAGGGGGCAATCACTTTTTCACACAGGGCCCTGTAGGTTTGGATTTCTTTTTCCCTTAATAATAAAGATCTTCATTTATAAACTGCATTTTGTGTTTACTTGTGTTATCTTTGTCTAATATTTAAATTTGTTTGGTGATCTGAAACATTTATGTGTGACAAGCATGCAAAAGAATGAGAAATCAGGAAGGGGCAAACACTTTTTCACACCACTGTAGTTACGCAACCTGAAAGTTATGTAACAAACACAGATTTGATTAATTCACAGCAGAGAAACATAAATGTTTCTTGGTCTTTTGTCTGGTGACTTTATGGCGAGCAACATAGTTTTTTTTTTTTTACGCAACCAACACGGACAGAGCACATGGTTATCATTAGTAGGTTGTTATGGTTGTTATGTTATCTAAATTATTTGTGGGCATGGGTAAGTAGTTTATTATGGTATTTCATTAAGCTGTGTGTATGGACTTCCTGTAAAGTGGTTCTGATGCTCTAGGTAGAAACTGGAAGATCAGATTTCTCTACAAAATCTTTTCCCATTAATGCAGAACAAAGAACAAAACACTGAATAAAAACTCAGTATGAATGACCACAAAGCAGAATCTCTTACTGGGTTAGGTGAGAACAACAACAGCATCTAGGAAAGTATTTAGCCTAAGGTCACTGTTACGAAGACATGAAGCTCTTTACCCTGGACAAGGAGGGCTTATACCAGTCCAACTTGTCAGACAGTGTTGCATCTACTGTGATTAAGCTAAGTTGAATATTACAGGCAAAACTGCCATTGTGTACTTTTTCATTTCAGACCAGCAAAATCAGTGTATAAAAGTTGTTGTTTCTGAAGTATTTCACTGAACTGTATGTGGCCCAGACTAAATCCACACATATCCCATTTCCCACAGGGAACCTCCGACACCTGATCCCAGCAAGTTCACCAGTGAACACACACGCATTTGCTGCAAACTGTAAATACCAGCTCAGTCTTCCCCCTGAAAACAAGTTATGACAGGAGGCTGCTGGCAGTGATTTCTAAGACAAGAAAAGTGTCAAATGATAACTTACTGCTGTAAGCAATTGCAAAGGTGATAAAGCACTAAAAACTGAGTTTTTGGGGGCTACTCCACAGGTACCTACGTTCTAGGTACTGAAGAAAGTAAAGCAAACCAGAGGACACGCTTGTATCTGTTATTTAAAGACTACAAAAACAAAGTTTTCTTGCACTGTTCCCTTGTTGTGAACTAAAGTCAGAGTGATATTGCACAAACCTCTGAAATAAACTAGGCTTTAATATGTTTCTGTAGGTCGCTTTATCGCTGCTCCAGGAGTTGATACAGAGCAAACAAAGCCTTTCATGGAAAAAAATGCATCACCAAAATGAATGCCACTTTTCTCAAACAGAAAACTTTCTGTTCTGTTTACCTGTGGTTCAGCTCTGTAGTTACATGCACTATAGCAACAAAGAGGAAAAACAAGGGATCCCTTGTAAAGATTGCCACAGACGCTTCTCAAACCATGCTTACATGGGTTTTATGGTTACTCACCTGAGCCCCAAGCCAATGTGTTTGGCTATGTCGGAGAGTGACACGTTTTTGGCCTGTAACGGTGTTCTTTTCTCTTTGAACTCGTGAGCCAGACAGATCCTCCATCCATCCTTTGGCACCCGGTACCCAGTTTCAGTGGACTGGTATCTGGCCATAAGTTCGGCCAATGAAGTGCTGTCGTTCAAATCCATGATGCGGGTATCTCCCTTTCGGCTGCACTATGAATGAATGACAGGTGCGCTTGTGCGTAAAACCTGCCTTTACAGGTCTTTGCAACTGGACTTGTACTTTCTGTTGATGGTCCAGTCAGTAATACTTAATCCCAGCTAGTTTTCGTTCACGGAAAAACCTGGACATGAAGCCTGTGACAGTCCACAGGTGGCCTATCTCAGCGCCCCCGTGCTCTTATAGCACCAATAAACCATATAACCTGCATCAAAACCTTGTGTGATAAGGACTGTACTAACGAGTATGCATATTGACAGGCGCAGTGCGAGTCAGTGGCGTGAACGCCTGGTTAGGCTTAAGCTAGATGCTAACAGTAACCATGGATGGAGATGTAAACAGAACCTACACGACACAACTAGGGTTTGAGTTATCCTTACGAATTAAAACTGCTACTAAAACACTATTTCACAATTTTAGCAGCTAGAAATATGGAGTCAGAGTCGTAGCTAGTATCTAAGAGCTGCACAGACAAATAGACACCGAGGTGCAGCCATCAATGCCACAGCACAGCTAACCCTCCCTCCACCTATCAGTCCAGTCCAACTGGCCCGGATACGTGCGCCAACGTAATTAACGTTACTTAAGTCTTAGACCAGGCTAGCCTCAGTCTAGCCACGATGACATCTTCCAGATCTCTTTCACGCTTGTCGGTGCGGGTGGTTCTTCACTCCTGGGTGAATTTTATGCCATACAAGTCTGTCATCTCCTCTGCTCATCAGTAGACATGTAGACAGGATGCGCTGGTAAAGGACACCGCATCCACTCAGCCCTCCGGGTTTTGCAGCTGATTTAACGTTAACACACTGCCGTGCAGCCTCATCATGGGAGAAGGCAGGTATCTAGGGCGAAAACATGAGCGTTTTCCCCTGGGAAAGCGGGGTGTAACTCTGGTCTTCTTCGCGCATAATGAACTGTGCTGCAAATACAATGGATCTGCACGGTGAAGTTAAACACGGGTTAAACCAAGGCGAGCGCACAGAGGGGGAACCGTGCAGAGCAATACTCACACTTCTTAGATTCAGAAATGTTTTTGATCTAGTAAATACGGCGTATGTGTTTTGTAATAATCTGTGGGATTAAGACTGCCCGAGAACAGAGGCAGGTAAGTTAAGCACACGATGCTGATTGATGAACAGGCGAGCCACGCTCACCCTTTTCCTTTGGTTTCGACATCCATTTGCGTCACATGTGCCACGGCGCCATCCCTGTTGGCCAGCCGTGATGTTTACCGGGGTTCGCATTGTTTTTTGCATATTCGTGTCTTTAGATGTTGTGCAAATATATGTAAACAATATAGTGTTGTAGATAGAGTAGTTACGCTAGTTTGGATCGATTGGACATGGAGCGTGATGTCTGTGTGTAATAGTTTTACCGGTGTACAGGATTAGAGGTGGTCCAGGGAAGAGTTATGGTTGGACATTTTAAAGTCACCCTCAGCTTGTTTTGTTTTCGAGGCGCTGCAGTGTCTCCGCCGGGCGAGCTGGTATTTTGTTTCTCGGATTTTAAGCGTAAAACGGCAACATTTGAGCTTAACAGCTGGTGAATTTCAGCTTTTACCAAGGCCAAGGTACTTTACAAGTTATACATACTGCACAGGCTCTTGTTATCCTGTTCTCGGCGGGGTTGAGCTGCTGGCTAACTTTTCTAACTTGGTTCTCTGAGAGGTTTCTGTACTGTAGGCCACACGTAGGTTAGATGTCTGCGAGGTATTGAAACACCGTAAGACTTACCCATTCCTCTGTCACGGGCACATGACTGTATGTGGTACTCCAGCAGACGTATACGAAGCTTCAGTTTAGGCGCAGTGACTAAATGCCGGTGAGTGAGACATTATTCCATTATTCCTTTTCCTCCTCAGATGATTGAGGTGGTGGCCTCCATGGCCCGGGGCCCTGTGTTTCTGGCTGGAGAGGTTTTAGAGTGTCTCATCACTTTCACCAATCCCATGTCCCACCTTTCTACTAGCGCAAGCAGGTAATTTCCCTGTACGTCATGTCGTGATAACATCTCACTTAAGACAAATAGTGCGCACACTTAACAATTATATTTCTAAAAGCTTAATGAATTGATATAATTATATAGACACATTCTGTTGGAGTTTCTTCCTATAGGCTAGTGAAAAGCGCTGTTATTTATGGTCCCTGTTGAGTGGTGGTTCTCGGACTGGTCCTCAGAGCCCCCCACTAGATGATCCACATTTCTGCTTTATACCTAGGTGTTGTGAGTTGGGACAGAGCAATGTGGACTCTCTGGGGGCTCTAAGGATCAGTTGAAGAACCAGTGCCGTAGAGTGCTAAACATTATTATTCTACCATATTAACAGGGATTTTTTACGTGTTACAAATACTCACATAGACTGCAAGAGCTTAGAGGTTGTGATTTTTCAGACTTGTAATACCAGAAGATGAATCAAATTAGCCAAACTATGATACATAGATAAAATTGGCCTTATTGTCAGGTTGGATCCATACAAACGTCCAAACAGTGAGTGGAGTGTAATTACTGATCTGGATATGCAAATGTAATTCCACCTTTCTTCTCAGATTTTTCTTTTTTCCTAGCTGATTTGTGGTTTAAATCCTTGTTTTTGTTTTTTTATTTTTTTTTAGTTTTTAGAACTATCAAGTCACTTGAAGCCCATGTGCAGTTTAAAAGTGGATATTCTGCTCAGCCATTGGCATATTTAGCTCAGTTACTGGCATATTTCACTCAGCCACAGATGTATTTATCTCAACTGGCATATTCACTCAACCACTGGCATATTTCTTTCAGTCACTGACATATTTTACTGAACCATTGGCTTATTCCACTGTAAGTGGTATTTTAGCATGCACTGCTACCCTAGTTAGTTACCGAACTGATGACAGTATTACTGTACTGTACTATATTAAACTCCAAAAAATCCATGTGATCCATAGTAGATCAGATGCGGCTTGATATTCAAACCAAAAAAAAACAGTCAATATCAAATGTTTAGGATAAACAGACAAATTTGAAACATATTTGAGCTAATGGTACAAATCTAGTCACATCATAACCATTTAAATGGCCAACAGTATCTTTGTGAATAGTTAGTTGTACCTCTTTATGTTGTAGTTATTGTTGATACCAAGTGTGTTAAATTCACAATTTGATATTCAAATACGGGTAGAATGTTAAATTAGTTTGTTTGGTGTTTTTTGGCACACTCAATATGATGCTTTCTATGTGCTATTTATCTAGGACTGCATCAGCACAGTTTACATGAAACTTTATTTCTTACCTGCTTTGCTTGATGTTGCTCAGAGCTGTGATCTGGTAGCCATGTAAGTTCACTTTTAAGCTCTGCCAATGTACTTATTGAGTCCATGGGCTACAGTTCAGCAAAAATCAAGGAGAGATGTTGGGAAACAAAGATTCATTTAACTATGCTAACCATCTTAGACTGACAAACCCTGAAAAAATGGCAGATCACCCTTAAGACCTTGCTTCAAGACAACACATTCTACAAACCCAGAGTTCATTCTGCTACATGTTCCAAAAAGCTGAACACTTGTATAACAGAAGAATGTCGAAAAAATACACTTTCAAAACTGGATCAGTTTGTATCTTCAGTCCCCAAACCATCGTTAAGTGTTGTTAAAAGGAAAGGTGAGGTAACGCAGTGGGAAACATTCTTCTGTTCCAACTTTTTGCAACATGTTGCAGGCATCAAATTGAAATTAGTGTATTTGTGCACAAAAACAATCAAGTGCCTAAGGTAAAACATAAAATTCCAATTTAATACAAGCCAAGCAGAATTTACTTATCACTGCTTTTTATTAGCATTTCATATATTGTCCCCTTTTTTTTGGGAATTGGGGTTGTAAAGCTCTAATTTAATGACAGTGCCTTGTTTTGGCCATATAGCCCACAGCAGTGTTTCCCAACAGTGGTCCTGGAGGCCCACTGCTCTGCACATTTTAGTGTGTTCCCTGCTCCCAACATATCTAATCCATCTAATCTGGGCCCAGTTTCCCAAAAACCATGTTGGCATTAAGAACATCTTAACTGGTAGAGAGAGTGTTCAGTGTGATGCTCACTCCACCATTTAAGAATCATCTTTGTACCAAGGTGCTTTTGTGAAACCTAGCTCAGTTCATTAACAGCCCCTTACTGAGTTGAAGTGGGAGTGTTAAAACCAGAGAAAACTAAAATGTGCAGAGCATGTGAATGCCAGGGTTCAGAGTTGGGAAACCATGCCTATCATATAGCTCTGTTTACGTATCAATATAGTAATTAGGATATAATAAGTGAGAGCAAAACAAATGATCTTAATGGTTTTGATCAGTACAACCCAAAATGAACATTATCTTTACTATTTATTGATTGAAAACATATCTCATGGTGCTCTGCGTGCATGCTATGTAGAATATGTCTTTGCTGCTTCTTATTCTCCCCCCCCCTTATTCCCAGCGAGATGCTTGCGTGGGCTAGTGCTCAGATCCACTGCCAGTTCCATGCTAGTGAGAGCCGTGTGGCTCTACCCAGTCAGGGCACCAAGCAGGATGTACAAGCAGAAAGCGACACTGTGCTCATCCCCAGCAGAGGTAAGATCTGTGCTGAGAAATTTCTCTGTATCCTTTCTGAGGATAAGATTAAGGCTTATCAACACATGGTAGCTACTCCCCACAGTGTTCTTTCGTAGATATGTGACCTTGGGTTATTTGAAAATCAATGTTCTAGTAATGGTGCAACAATGAGCTGTAACATTTCTTTCAAGTTTTGGTCTGAAATCGCTTAACTCAAACTGTGTTTTGATTACGGTACACCAGTTTATTACATTCATTATATATTATCCATGAACACTTTTAAACCTCTATTTCTGTGAACATGATTTTTGTTGGAATCAATTAAACTCTGCATTCTTACACTAGAAAAGAACTGCATCAAGGAGAAAGGACAATTGTCAAAGGACAACAACCATAACACTTGCAAATTTGGCATCAACTTTAGTTTCACTTCTGTATGATTCTAATGTGGTATTTATTGTCTGTCCTTTTTACTTCTTGTATTTTATTGTGCAGTGAATTTGTAAGACATCACATACTGTGTTGTTAAGCTGCCTCTTTGCATCTAGAGTATAATACATTTCTGTAATGGAATTTTGAATGCTCAAAAAACAGACACTCTTTCTGAAAATCAGAACATGTTCAAGGGTTACAAGTTTCTGAATGTGGGAAATGCCAGCGCAGATTCAACTTGAAATATAGCTGTCTTAATTATTGACTCCTATCACACCTGATCTCAACACAGCACTTCTACTCTCAGAAGATTTATGAAGACAGGCGCACACTGAAACCAGCATTTTCCATCTGACAGTCAGTTATGGAAACTACCTCACAATGCAGTCATACAGCTAAACATCATATGATTGTGGCAGAAGTATTAGCTGGTAAATAACTTGACCTAGTTTCCACATTTGCCATTCAGTGTTAATGTTTATATAATGTAGGTATATTTCTGTATTTCCTGCAGCACATTTGATTTCTAAATCATTCATATGTCTTTAATTTAGACACGTATTCTCAGTTTATTTGCTGCTGTCCCTTTATTCCATTGTTAATGGAAATCCATAGGATGCTGCTTTATTATGTTTATAGATAGAAGGCTATACTTTTTTTTGTACTTTTTCCTATTTTCACACTGAAATAGAAACAGCTTCCCCTTTCTGTAACCTGGGCCTGAATAAGAACAGTGGTCTGAGATCAGTTTAAAAGTCCAATTACTCTGAGCTTTGTATATGCATGTGATAAGGATTAGATTGAACTGAGCTCCAGTTAGGATTGGAAAATCATTAGCCTTGTAATTCACAGAAGAACAGCTTGCAATTTTAAATGTATTAAGAGCTCTATTCATAAATAAGATCTGATTTCAGGATTATTGAAGGCCTAATATGCAGCGTGTGACACAGTTAGGCAGTCAGATTTGAATGTGTTTTTCAGTGCTTAGTTTTTTTGACTGTTTTAACCCTCATGTTCTTTTTATGCTCCTCTTGACCAGGGGAACGAGGGCAGTGCATGCTAGACACCCCACCAAAGATCCTGTTCTGTGACCTCCGGCTGGACCCTGGAGAAAGCAAAACCTGTAAGCAACTGTTTAAATCTGGTCATAGAACTTGCCAACTTATTTTATATTTGTATTTTTATATATTCTGTTTATTTCTTTGTTACTACGTTTTCTCAACGTGGCAATATTTTATCTCATCTACAAGTAACACGTAAGTGATATCTTCAAGACACCGCATTGTAATTCGGAATAAAATGTATTTCTCTCTTCCTCTCTCCTTCCATAGACTCTTACAGTGAGCTTGTACCCACAGATGGCCCTCCTAGTTTTCGTGGTCAGGCGGTGAAATATGTCTACAAGTTGACGATTGGCTGCCAGAGAGTAAATTCTCCGATCAAACTGCTGCGTGTTCCCTTCAGAGTTCTGGTGCTGCATGGTAGGTTTTATGTGTACTTGCTACAGACCATTCACTAGCCTGCAGTACTAAAGTTGCATCATCAGTGCTTTGAGCATATGGCCTCCTGCTCTGTACTGATTATAATAGGGCACTGACCACTTGAGAAAGCATGTGGATTGCTTTAAAGTAATTTTCATCATCACTTTTATTTATATAGCATGTTCTGCATGCGTAAGGATGTGTTACAATCATAGAATATGAGCATATTAAACATAAAGTACACAATAACAGCAAAAGACATGTCTGTCAAATACATGCACACATTACATTCAAAGACAAACTGTCTTCAATGAAGATAAAATATAAAATAAGGACAGAGAGGAGGCATTCCAAATAGGGAGAGAATTTCATTATTTGGAAGCTGCTACGCTAAATGATTGACCACCCCATGGACGTCAGTCAGTTTGAACCTTGGAACATGGAGAAAGCCTAAATCAGTCAGTCATTAGTTGATCAAGGTTCAGAATGGAGCATATTAATGGAGGTTCTCAGCCAGGTAATCAGGAGCAATGCTGTGCATAGCTTTATATGTAAGAAGAACTTTGCACTGAACACTGCATGTAATAGGTAACCAGTGAAGACTCAGTGAGAACAGTGAAAAATGAGGGTGAAATGGTCAGTTTTCTTAGAGCAGGTGAGGATTCTAGCAGCTGCATTCTGTACGTATTGTAATCAATTGAGGGTTTTGACAGGAAAGCCACATAAAAGAACATTACAGTAGTCTAACCTGCATGTTACAAAAGCATATATGTGTTTCTACATCTGCTAGTGTAAGGGAAGGGCAGAGGCATGCAGTGTTATGGAGATGGAATAATGCTGTCTTAACCATACATCGCTGAGCCAAAACATTATGACCACTCACAGTGACTGACACTGATTATCATGTAACAACAGCGCATGTCAAGGTCTGGGATATATTAGATGGTAAGTGAACAGTTGGTTCTCATAGATGATGTGCTGGTTGCAGAAGAAATGGGTAGGTGTGAAGACCTGAGTAACTTTGAAAAAGGCCAGACAACTGAGTCGGAGCATCTCTGAAACAGCAAGACTTGTTGGGTTCCTCTAGTCAGCAGTGGTGAGTAAGTGGTCAGAGGCTTATTGATGCTCAAGGGCAAAGAAGGCTCTCCCGTCTGATTTGAATTGACAGAGGGGCTGCTGTGCCACCAAGTCACCTGTCCACTGCCAAAAGAGGCTACAATGGCCATACAAGTGTTGGAATTAGACCTTGGAACAAGAGAAGAAGATTGCCTGATCTGATGAGTTTTACATCACATGACTTCAAAATTCCTCAGATCTCAGTCTGGTTGAGCATCTGTGGGATGTGCTGGAACAAGTACTCCGTTTTGCAGCAGTTCCACCTCACAACATACAGGACTTAAAGGATCTGCTGCTAATATTTTGGTGCCAGATACTACAGGGCTCCTTCAAAGGGTTTGTAGTGTCTGTGTGTCTGGGTTGGAGCTGTTTTGGCAGCACACGGAGGATTAAATGCACATTCAGGCTTATCAGTGTAGAATTGATGTGTATGTAAACTTGAAATGTGTAATATTAGATATTTTGTTACTTGCTTAATCCCAAGAATTGACAAAACATCACCACAGCTATTGCATGATTAGGTCTTAATTTAGAAGCAATTTTTTTCACTTTTAGTAATGACTTATTTAACAGTGCTGGCAAGCTAGTTATGGTGATTCCTGAATGGTGCATATGTGTGCTATAGGGATGCCAGAGCCCCCATTCCCACAGGATGAGGAAGTAGCCCCTTCGAACCCTTTCCTGGAGGAAGAGGAAGGAGGTAGAAGAGACACAAGAACACTGGAGCGAGCACTAGACATGCTGATGATCACCACATCACGCCGCTATCCACGTGAGTGTGATTGTTCCTGTCCTTCCTGTATGTACACATGAAATCATTCTTGCTTTTTTGTTGCTTTCAGTGTCAGTCACAGTGACACCATGCTTGTTTCCCTTCATGGGTATTTTTCCCAACTGTCTCTTCATGCTTATCAGCAGTCATTGCCATGTTAGAGACTGTGAATTTATTTTGTCTGGGAAAATAATCTAGGTTGCCTTTGTGTTTTTCCACAGATCTGTTTAATATTACAAACATGAGGGGGAAGGTGGCCAAATTCTGTATCTTTAAGACTGTTTACAGACTAGGAGAGGATATCATTGGAACGTTTACTTTCTCAGAAGGGGATATCCCATGTTTACAGGTACAAACTAAATGGAAACCTTTTATTATTTTTACCTTTTTTGATTTTACTTAGTACCCCAGGGAATTCTTTTCAAAGCACTATATTTCCAGTAATTTACATGTGGTGAGAAGCAGTGGTGTTTTAAAAGCGGGACATCGATTAGGTGTTAGCTTAAAAGTGATGCACTAACGCTTTGTTTGTGTGTGTTATCTATGATATCAGTATTCAGTGAGTCTCCAGAGTGAGGAGGAGGTCCATGAGCAGTACCAGCGGCGGCCGGGTCAAGCAGTTAGCGTTACAGGTCATGGGCGGCACCTGGAGTCCTGTCTACACACGGCTTCCAGCCACTTCTCCCTGCCCATCCCCCTCAACGTGACACCTGGGTTCAGCACTGACATCGGTCAGTTCACCTTGACACCATGCTCTCTTTCAATTATCTGGCCATTAAAAGGCTGTGTTTCCACTAATCAGTTTATGTGCTCAAATTAAGCTCTGGGATTAGCAGATTATGTTGTTTTGTTGACCTAAATTATGCCAATGACACATTAAGAATTAGTTCTTGCTTAATGTAAACTTTGCAGAGGTTGTGCTGCAAACCTACAAAGTGCACCTACAATACTGTGCAATGACAGTTCTTTATAAAATTAATTCCCAGTCAAAATGGCCATTAGGTACAAATTATTCTTCTGCATCAGGGAGAAAAAAGCAGAAAATATATTTAACAGAAAATAACAAAGAAGCCTCAGTAACAAAACATATCTTTTTTTTCATTATATAATGTGTCCACCTGTTGTATTTCTGCTTCTCACAATCCAAGTAATCCCAAACACATTTGATGTTGAGGTGTTCACTCTGGGTTGGCCAGTGCATTATTCTGAGAACAAAAGCAGCTTCTTTGTTTGATTTGGAGATTTTCTCTTTTTCTATTTCCTTTTCTCAATAACGGCTTCTTGCTTCTACCAGGTCTTGCAGTCGTTAGGAGTCCTGTTTTCTGTATTGGCAACTCCTGTTTTTTTTCCAAATATTTAACTTTGATTTCCCTTTCCTTATACAAGTAGATTATTAATATCTAAACTCCTCAGAAATATCACCTGAAGATGACAAACATGGCCAGTTTCATATTAAAAGAAATAAATGAAGGGTGGTCTTTCATTTTTACACAGTACTGTAAGTGTACTTAATGAACTGCTAAAGTCATTGTACAGTATGTCAGACACTTCAACACTTTATCTTGTTGAGTAGCTGTTATGCATGCTGAGTATGATGTCTGCATGATAAGAATCAAATAAAGAATCTTTGTCTTTTTCTCTTTGTAGTGACTCTAAGATGGCGTCTACATTTTGAGTTTGTCACAGCAAGAGAACCCGTGGAGTTGCCGACTGTACTTCAGAACCAATCAGAAGTCACAGTATGGACTGGGGCAGAGCAGGTGGACGTAGATACCTTCAGTTGGGACCTGCCAATCAAAGTGCTGCCCACCAATCCGGCTCTAGCTTCATATGTTTCACAATTTACAGGGACCAATAGCATCAATATCTGAGTAGGGAATGTGGTGTGGTGCAGTGTGTGTGTGTGTGTGTGCATGGACATGAATCTTGATCATCTGGTATTCCAGATCAAAAGCCAGCATTGTCTTGTTTATGGTCTTTTATTTGTTTTTATCTTTTGCAGTGCAATGAATATATACACACACACATACACACATACACACACATACACACACACACACACACACACACACACACACACATATATATGTGTGTGTGTGTGTGTGTGTGTGTGTGTATATGTATTTGTCAACTTGTGCTAAACACTTTTAACATTTCAGACATGACCAACCCAAGACTTTTTTCCATATTTATTGTATTTTTCAGCCTTTATGTGCTAATCTATATCATTTTACACAAAATCTTGCCTGTTGAGCTGCTCTATTTTTTATGCAAATACTTGTATGTTTTTCAGTGTGTTTATCTATGTGTGACAAGAGCCAGTAATGTACAGAGTGTCTCTAATGAAAGTGTTCTTGGCAAATAAAAGTGGAGGAATCGTAGAGAAATGTAAGTTACTTTCACTCAAAGGACTAAGAAATGCGTTATTTTCCGCATGTTTTATTCAGATAAATGTGGTAAGGTACACAAGAAACGAATACACGTATGACAAGTGCCAAGCTGCTCATTTACAATAGTGCATGAGGTGATATATGAAAGCTACATCCATACTGTTTATTTGGACAATATATGAACTCAGTTTGTTAAGAACAATGTAATAAAGGATCCAAATCTTGTAGAGCACATTCTTTAAGTAGAGTTTACAGGGTATAAATGTTGATTTATTTTTTTTTAAGATTTGTTTTTTGCACCGTTTCTAATCCCTGTTGGACAGAACCTACACAGTCAGAAGACATATAAAAGCAGTACCGTTCGCGAACATAGGGGGCAGTAATGAGCCCTTGACAAAAAAACACACATGAGCAAACAACTGTCGCTTTCAAAGTAACTTTCAAAGTGTTAAAACGCAAATAAGTGTTAATGCAGCATTATTAAAGACACTGGAGTTGAGGCAGGACACCAGCTCAGACACCCAGACATTCTGTTTAGTTTGTTGTAGTGATGGTTCAGCCGCTCTGCTGCCTTGTTACCCTGCTAGCTTCATGTTCATGGCTCCGTGGCTGGGGTCCACGCTGTTCCCCTCTCCGGGAATGCAGGGCAGCCGCGGGTCAGAGGCCAGCACCAGGGTCACCTTGCAGGTTGGAGATTCAACACGCACCTCACACCAAGGCGGGAAGTCCACAGGTCGGTGAACGCTGAGGATGGAGGAGAAGAGATTTTGTGAAGATGAGCTGTTGTTTCAACATTTAAGAGAGGAAGGATTCATCTAAACACGCTGTCACATCTACACAATCCCCATTTTCAGTACTGAAAATCAGTTGCAGGTACATGTACAAAATAATTATGAAATGATGGTGCTGTGCAGTGTTTCAGAGAAACTACTTACAACTGTATTTATAATATTATCATAACAATGAATGAAAGGTAACGGGGAGCTGTTATCTTGACAGATAGTGACTGTCTTGTAGCTCTTATTATTTGCAGTGTTAGGGCTGAAGTACCCCTAAAGGAGAAAGAATGGTCACTAACGTTTCGCAGCATCCCACCCCAACAGGGTGCAGACAGGTGCACTGCAGACAGCCCTCCATCCACGTCTCTCCCAGAGAGTAGTGCCTCCCCTCGTACTTACACAGAGCTGTGGAGAGAGAGACAGAGAGAGAGAGCAGAAAAGCAGGCCTTTAACAGACCACTCTGAAAAAGCCTCTTTCAGCACACAGTTTGTAGCATCCAAGTATGTTAGTCTTTAACTAAACTGGCATTGCCTCACAGTGCTGTTAGCATCCTCACCTATCCCAAATTGTCCTTGAGTGCTATTAACACCTTTACCTATCCTAAATTTTCTTTCAGCGCTGTCAGCATCTTCACCTACCCCGACTTGTTCCCAGGTGCTGTTAGCATCTTCATCTACCCCAGATTGCCCCCCAGTGTTGTTAGCATCTTCACTGAGGCTGCATTGTTACAGCATCTTGTTTCAGTAGAATCCCTACTTTGTATAAGAGGAGAATCATTCATGGAAATCGGTATTATTGCTGAGGGATGGAGCAAATAATATACATCCAATTTCAAAATGATTTATTTCACTTGTAAATCATTACAGAACAATGCAGTAAATTGTAAAAGGTTTACGTGAACATAACGTTTTATGTAAAAAAAAATTATGTAATTTTACAAGTGCTCAATATGACCTCCTCCAGCTATACATCAATAAGATAGTCAAATTCATCCCATACTCGGTTGAGCATGTCGGGTGTCACTACTCACTGCCGACGAAAATTATGTTGCACAGTTATGACGGATTCACTCTTACTGAAGTGGACAACATGAAACACTTTCTGCTCAGGGGTCACCATCTCCTCTTAGCCTGAAGGGAGCCATCTTCCAGTGGCAGTCAGAAATTCCATGACCCCTTCTTTCAGTTGGTATGTGATTGGTTCCTAGGCACCTCACAGTTGTAAAAATATGGTGCTTTGAAATCGGATAAAACTTCTTGAATCACCCTGTACCTGTAGATGCTACTATCAATTTTCGATTTCTACCAGTATGAGTGCTTTCTAGGTTGCATTCTATTGAGATTGCAACTGTGAGATTTGTGTTGGAGTGATAGTGATAAGCGGCGAAAATGGTGGAGTTCACAACGAAAGGTGGAAAGGTGTAATGTTCCTCTAGAGCAGGGGTGTCAAACTCTTGGAGGGCCTTGGTTTACAATAAGTTTGGAGATGTAGCTGCTCAAATACACCTCATTCAATTCAGCAGTTAGTTACCAGGTTAAGAGCAGAGAAATTACCAACCTATGCTGGACTACAACCCTCCAGGACCAGAGTTTGAGGCCCCCGCCCTGGGGGATATCATATGTATTATTTCTGTGTATGGTGTCTAAAGAAGTTCATCTCACCTTGCGAGTTGAAGTGGCATTCCATTGGAGCTGCTGAACAAATGCCCCAGAGTGAGACGCCAATCAAGACTATCATCATTGTTTGCTGTCCTGCCATCTCTTCTCTCTTCCTCTATCACTCGTTCTCTGAATCCCTCTCTCCGTTTTTGCGCCTCCATATATACCCCCCAGACTTATAAGCCTAGGGTATGGGGAGGGCTTTGCCCCCAGCTCAGGGCGCAGCTCCGAGGGGGGGCAGGTTGGTGTGGGTTTTGGTTTGGGGGGGTTGTGGAGGAAAAAAGGCTGTGGCTTGGCACCATTCAATCTGTTTCTCCGGAGATTGCCATTCTCCGCTCCACTGGGCATGACCTCGAAAAACGATAGAAATACTGACACATCCTAAGATGACTAAGAGCGAGGGAAAGGAGGGAGAGGTGAGAACGAGGAGAGAGGTGAGACTGAGGGAGAGAAGAAGGGATGGCCACTGACAACCATCCTTTTACACATCCTTGGCCGTTACGTCAATGTTACTGATGCATTAACACCTAATATACTTGTCACCTGATGGGTCAAACCCTGGTTATTCAGTATCGTTGAACGTTGCTCCTGAGGGTGGTCAACTCCACATCAACAGCATCAGCAGACAGGTGCTACTGTTCCCAGCGGTTACTAGGTGCTCCTCATGCATACAAACAGACGGGCTCCTTTCATGGCCAGAGGCCTTCTGGATGCACTGACCTTCATCTGCTTGCTTGGACTTAGCTCATAATGATGATGTCATGGATGTGTTTCAACTTTGTGACCTCAAATGGGCCTGGTCCAGCTGAGGCTTCGGTGGATGTTTGGGAGAGGGGAAGCCCATAAAGAAAGAATTAGACTTTTATTGCACCACTGCTGCAGGTGTGTGTGTGTGTGTGTGTGTGTGTGTGTGTCTTTATGTGGGTGTATACACACCTCTCATCAAAAGTCACCTTTTTCAACATGTTTTTAATAAACGAGCGTGTTTAAAAACCTGAAAGAACAATCAACAAAACCACCACCTTATAATAAAGTCATATCATGCACATTTTATCCCCTTTTTGTGATGGCAGCACTCATTAGCCATCAAGACTTTCAGATGTTTAATTCTACCATGTTTGCCACCAAATGATTTTCACTGGCATGACTATTATTATTTAGGCAAAACCTGCTCTTCATACCAAGAAAGATACTTTGATGAACATGAAGGTGAGTTTTGAAGCTAAATACACACAAGTATTAGCAAATAGCTGCTGTATGGTAACATACCTTTCCAGCAGGGGTGGGAGGTCTAAAATACAGAAGTGAATATCAGTATGTTTGTCTCATGTATGTCTCATGATATGGACTTCCAGTGACAAACCATGACAATAACAGCCTGAAAACCCTAATGCTAGTAATGAGTTAGCGCTAAACTAATGCTGGTGTACATGAACACTTTTTGGTCACTCCATATTATACACCAGGCGTGTTTAATCTTATCCACAAAGGGCCGGTGTGGCTTTAAGTTTTTGTTGCAGCAAAGCAGGAGCTCACATGAAGGTTGAGACTGATTAACGGAGTGTAGTCAGGTGTGCTCTGCTTGTTTGGAACAAAAACTTGCACCCACGTCGGCCCTTTGCGGACAAGATTGGACACCCCTGGTACACATGGACACTTGAAACGTGTAAAGCACATTCCATGTATTAGTTGAAGCTTTTAACATGCATTGACATATGTTTCATCTACAGTGACTCCTGCAGTAAAGAGCCTGACATAGACCTGCTGCCGATGGTTTCTATTTCTAACAGCTGACTGAATCCTTATTAAACTATAGCTCACAGTTAGTGGAGTATCTAGAAGGTATAGAGTGACTTTAAAATTAGTCCTATCCATTGTAAATCAGAACATGATTGGTTGATTCCACTAACACTTACTAATTATGTTCGTTGTGATTCTGCAGTCAGGTGCTTCTTGGAAGATTTTATGTACCACGTGGTTACTCGTAAATATGATTTCACGCTATTCAGATGGTTGTTAAAAGATATGTCCACCACAAGGAAAAAGAAAGCAGGAAGCTCTGGAGAATCTATATCCTTCTATTTCTTTGCTATATTAAAAAGCACATAAATCACATAGAACCACATCAGGTATTTTTCACATTCAGAGCCAGGTTTACTGTTTCTTACTGGTGGAAAAGCTGAAAGCTTGTTATATGTCTGTTATATATCTAGTAAACTCATATATTTGCTACTGTCCCAAGATTCCCAATTGTGAATACAACTTCATCAGCTGTGCAGTTTACAAGTTGGACAGTTGGTATTTCACAGCTCTAATGCAGCATTAATGTAATTTCTAAGTTTCTAAGGCCTTCATAAGTGGAAGGGCTTCTGTTTAGCTCCTGAGGGCCTAAACAAATGGAAAGCTCTCATGGCTGTATCTACCTGGATACCACTAGGGAAAAATCCTGATTGGGCAGTTTTCAGAGTGTTTCAAGATTTTCAACCCAAAACCTAACAATGAAATAAAAGTATTACTGCAGTAATTGCAGGGTTATATACAATGTACTAAATATTTTAAATACAAATAATCTAAAATTACAGACTTGTGGTCTTAGTTCCTAGAAATTATTAGACCTTCTTTCACAGCCTGGAGGTTCCTGACTTTGGAATTTACCATATTATGGATATAATGATGAGCCCCAAAAAGGAACCACATCCAGCCCAAAGCTTGAGAAAAATTAAGCACTTGATTTGAAGTAATTAAATTATTCTTATAAACTTGAGAAACAGCGTAACACCATTCAAACAGTTACACAACTATTTACAGAGTATTGGCTAAAACACATAAACGCCTTCAAATAAGCTAAGCACATTGGTTTCTTTTTGTTTTGTTTTGTTTTTTTGTTTGTTTTTCTCGTTTTAGAATATAGTGATATCAGCGTATGCATAGTGGAAAAGACTTTTTGTATGTCTGTTCATGTCGCCCAGCCCTACTTTGCTGATATTTTTTTTTTGTTTAATAAAAAAAAATTAACAGTAAAAAAAATTCAAAAGAAGCGTACAAAAAAGGACAAACATTTGACGTGCTATATATGTTGTAAGAAAATGCGATGTCTAGTTTCTACTGCAATGTCTCTTGCTTTATTGTGTGTTTTAGGTGTTGAGTGAGGTAGATGTTGGTAGGTAGGTGTGTATGTGTTTTTGTCTGTCAAGTGGGGAAAGGAAGATGTAATGTCCTCGAACAGCACTTTTTTTCCCTTGTTAAAGATCTTTGTAGTTGAGTTAGGTGTTGAGTGTGATGGGTTTGTGTATGTGTGTGTTTGTGTCCTGAGGAGAGAGTATGTGAGACGTGGTTTGCGAGTGTGTGTAACGAGAAGGCGTGTCCAGAACGCTAGGAAGGTAATGCTCTTTGAGCCAGAACCGAACATTACATACTCACCCTCACATTAGCTCATCTCTCATCTCCTTCGCTATCAAGGTGGAAAAAATTGCGATAGGAGAAAACGGCCTTTTCTTAGGAGACCCAGGGGCTCCACAATTCTCTGTTTGGAGCATTCATGCTCCTGTCACCCCCACAGTAGTTTGAGAGGTGTTGAAAGCTCCTTGCTGTGTCAGGCCTGTGGTGCCGCTATTCAATGACTGGGCCACGTGCCGCAGTACGGACAGAGTGACTCACCGCTGCCCCTCAGCTCCTGCACTGTTCCTCTGAGGAACTCCAGCCTCATGACTCTGCTGCATGTACTCCTTCACCTTCGCATTAGGAAGCTGTTTTCTGGGCACACTGAATAAATCTAAGCCCAAAGACCGAAAAGGAACTCAAAATTAAAGGAATGGTTTCCTCAAAAACATGTTTATCCAGTTTTTAGATTTTTGTAGGAGTGCTTAAAAGAAAGACTCAAAAATGACTCAGATAGGCTTCCACTGGGCATAGAACAGGATAATAAAATAGATTTAAAAAACTCTTTTACTATATACTATTCTCCCCTATTGCAGCAACAGTATACATTATATACTTTCTCTCAGAAATAGAAAAAATCTAATATTTAAGACTTAAAAGAAACGAGAATGGAGAATCACAATAAAAGAAACTGTTAAATGATTTCCTCAGCTTTCAGAATTTTTTAAAACTGTAAAAGTAAACTCCCTTTGGCTTCCTCAGTGCTTACAACAAGACAGTAAAAATGCTTTTAATGCATCTAAAAGGAACTACAATAGAGAATCACAATGAAAGAAATAGTCTAATTGTTTGACTCTTTTTTGAGAAAACGGAATAGGAGTAGGAATAGGAATATAGGAATGTACATAGGAATGCCTGAGGATTTGATCTATGCTGAACAGGAGAAGTTGCTTGAGTTATCGTCTGATGAGACCTTGATGTCAGAAATGTAAATGGCTGTCACTGTTGAACTTCTGAATCAAAAGACAGAGTAAATACCCCGTCCTCTCGTTAAAGGCTGTGAGGTGTTTGGTGCCCTATTCTACAACCTACCTTTGTGAAAACGGCTTCTCAGCTTTCACTGCAATCAAGACCAAGTACCATAACAAAATGGATACTGAGCCAGATCTGTGTTTGAAGCTCACTGATCTCGTCCCTGACATTGCATGGCTATGGTCAGCTAAACAGGCAGTTAAAGTGTGCTTTTGTCCCGTTTAATTGAATATTGTCTTTCTGCTGGTAAAGGTAGGCTCTGAGTTGAGACTTTCTTTAGCTTTAACTCTGTTAGTTACAAGGCTGTCTTGTGGAACCTAGTGCTTAATTGTAATTCTGAGGAGATCCCAGGAATCTCTTGCATTCCTGGCCACGGATGGCTGTGGCACCACTGTGGATGAAACTTGCGATCTCCCACTGATGAGCATGAAATCTTTTTGACAATCTCTTTGTACCATAGCTTTAATCTTTGACCAGTTGCAGGGATGAACAAGTGTTTGTTAAACTGTTTGTTCTTTCGTGATGGTGCAGAATTACTTGCAATAAAGTTTTTTTTCCCCTCTCCCGTAAAGTTACATATTTGGAGATTTTGGTTTTGATTCAACAGCGATGATATGCTACGTACCATTTCCAAGGTATAATGTACATCTGTTACATAAGGGAAAGTGTCTTATTGTCCAAAATGATCTACAAAACCATCCAGTCCCTAAAATCTCTTTCTAGATTTCATTAAGAATATCACATCATGATTGCACTGATCTTAATGGAAACCATGATGCTCACTTTCTACTTTTGGCATGGTGTTTTAGGTCAACTGGTAAGCTTGACCATCCACACTGTAAACTTAACCCCTTAAATGCCCAAAGTTTTATTATGCACTTCTATAACCTTAGAGTAGCTCAACCAGTTTGCATTTGCTGCACTGCTGTTAAAGGAGACACAACTTAAGTTGATGTGCTTTTTTAAAGGTCGTAGTTGGCCACAGTCATGCCATACAATAAGCAAAGCTTTAGGCTAACAGTTCGTTCTAGTATTAGTTCATGTCTGCACTCTCATCTCCCACAGATACAGTTCTTCCTGTTCTTGCGCATAAACACAGCGAAGGAAAGCTAGCCCTGCCTTCACAATAAGAGTCTTTGTCAGAATATACCCAGAGAATAACTGCTGAAGAAATAACCCTCTAAAATTAACGTGCAGAAAATTTCTCAAACATGCTACAAGCTTTTTGTGCACAAGACTTTTCAGTCTGTATGACTTAATTCAAACTAGATTTATCTGAATAACTAAGTATTATACAATACATAATAACTGTTACCAGATTGTATTAGTTATTTTTTACAAAGAAGTAAACCAAAAAGAAAAAGTTAGAGCAATTATGTTTTACAGTGCAGAGAACCCCACTGTCCTCTTGGCATCAAGCCCCAGGAATGTGTGTTTGCGTCAGGGAGAAAGACCAGATCCCCTTCTGGGAGTGCGTGGAGGATTCGGTGGAAGAGCAATTGTCCTTGTCCTCCTAAACAGCTCTTTAACACT
Organism: Colossoma macropomum; assembly: GCF_904425465.1. Lineage (NCBI taxonomy): Eukaryota > Metazoa > Chordata > Actinopteri > Characiformes > Serrasalmidae > Colossoma > Colossoma macropomum. Next base: position 30,059,038 of record NW_023494805.1, on the reverse strand, counting down.
GTGTGGAGCGTGTAATGGAGCGAGGTGCTCCAGTGGTGTGGAGACTGACTCATCACTCGGCATTATATAACCTCAAGCCAACCCGCAGCAGGGAAGAGAGAGTTCCGCACTTGTAGTTGGGCACCAATCAGGCTGAAACCAGACTGTTTGTAAATGTGAATTAAATGGAGGAACAGTGAGTTTCTGTGCTGGTTTTATTGCTTGGTCCTTCCTCTGCCCTCAAACAGAAAGGCAGAAAGTACATTTTGCATGCAGTAGTGAAAGATGATGACACTTTGAGGCTTTTCAGGCTCAGTGTTTTCATTGCCTGTGTACACTGAACATGAGTAAAGCTCTCGCTGCTGCCAATGATTCAGAGAACACAGTGTCGTAATTTCTAAAGTCAAACAGTTTAACAAACACTTGTTCATCCCTGCAATTGGTCAAAGATCAAAGCTCTGGTACAAAGAGATTGTCAAAAAGATTTCATGCTCATCAGTGGGAGATCGCAAGTTTCATCCGCAGTGATGCCACAGCCATCCGTGGCCAGGAGTGCAAGAAAGCACAGAGTCCTGGGATCCCCTCTCCTCCCCTCACTCAGCTGACTTAACAGAATCTACAGTTATGCTGAATTTGCCTGTCAGCACTGAAAATACTGTAGTTCTGTGCCTCATAGCTGTATGCGATCAACTGCAGTATGCAGAAATAGTGACAGCATTTTTTCTTTTTGTTAAATGCTGGCTAATCCTGAACATTAATAAGACGCTGTTCATTCATGCTGTAACATTCAGTTTATTTCACTGCTGCGGTTGACAGCAACAGTGGGGAAAATTGAACTCTAGAGGGAACATTCCACTGGCACAATTTTCTGATGAGGCTTTATTTAAAATAATGGAATATGAAAACATGTAAATGTAGCAGTAGCATTCTCCTCCAAGCATGTTGAGCTGTCCAATAACATTAGGCCTCATTCACCAATATCTTCTTCAGTACTTCTTAAGTTTTTTCTTAAATTTGTTGTTGAGAAGGGTCCTGAGGAAACTTTTACGTCAGATTAATGGTGTGTTCTTAAATCGCAGAACTGTTTGCACCTTTGTGTGTGTGCAAATTCTGTTTTTACTGAAGAACAAATCCCAAATACTAAAACACTGAATGTCACAATCTTCATGAAAACTGCATAAGTGGGTTTTGAGAAGAAATTTATTTTTAAGGTTGGTGAATGAGGCCCATTGTGTTAATTGGACTTTGAAAAGATGCAGTGGTGCTTTACATCTCAGAGAAAGCATGTGCTAGACTCTCTCTCCCAGCACTGTTAGTATCATGTGATAGATGGAGACCTAGCTAGCAGGTTAAATTGGACATGAGTAAATTGGGAAGAAAACTGGGAAAATGCCAAAAATAGAGATCATGCTCTAGGGATCAAGAACTGCTCAGATTTCTGTAGCCTTTCCCAAATCAGTCCCTCTCCACTCCCACATTATTACAGTGTCACTCAATATGAAGTTACAACGCAACTGCGGAGGGCATGTCTGATTAAGCAAGAAGGTTTCAGTACATGAGTAAACTTTGGGATGCCCTTGCCACACTCTAACAGAAAGAGGAAGCTGCTGTCACAATGGCTGTGTATCTGCAAAATCTTGCAACCAATGGCATAAAATAATCTGTGTGCTTTATTTTAATATTGATGCTTGCATGTTTGGATTTATGGAAACAAGTCAACTGAACTTAAAGAAGAAGTAATTCTTTTTATTTTAGTTAATAGTTAATCTTTATAGTTAATCTTTCAGTTCTTTGCACTTTCCATGGTTTTGTTTATGGACATTGTGAAAAATTCCCCAAAGTCACACAACCAAAAATAACATGTGACTAAATAGTAATGTGGAATGAATATTTCTATACTGCATGTACATTGATGCAAGCCTGCCATGGAAGGGTTTTATAGCCATCAAATCAAATTGTTACAACTATGCAAAATATTAAGTATTATTTTGAGAGGCAAACGAATTATAGTACTTAATAGCCACAAAGTCATCAAGTCACAAATACAGAGAAAAAAAAAGAACAATCCAGTGCCATAAGTGAATGAATGAATGAATGAATGAATGAATTAAGTCATAGATTTACATTAAAGTAAATTAAAAAAGGAGCTACTGCAGGAGCACCTTACACCTATGCATAATTAATAATAATACTTTGCCAGCAAAATAATTTGATTACATAAAAATATTAATCTTTCAATTCTTTATTGAGTTGGGTACAGTGGTCACCAACACTCCTCCTGGAGATCTACTTTTCTACAGGGTTTAGTTCCATCCTTTGGCCAATATGCTGGACCAGGAGCTGGGATGCTGACCACTGCTTCATCATATTTAGAAAACCCAAAATGCATCATTTTCTAAATAGTTTCGATTCTTTATGAATAATTTTCGAAACAAATATAGAGGTTATTTGATTTGCTTTAGTCTTCGAGTTAACAATACCAAAACGAATAAAAATCGTGATCAGAAATTCTGTAGTTTTTCCCCTGAAGTTTGTCCGCCTTCACTTTCCGTCCACAGCGCACTCAGACGACACGAATCGCTTCTGATCAGCAGGATGAAGGCTAGTGCCGTTGCGGCGATCGAGGATCTGCTATCAATTGAGCGTCCCTGTTTTCATGATTGTGTTGTGTTTTGCTCGGTAAATAAAGAGCGAACCATGGAGGCACAGATGGACCGAAAAAACACTCTGTCAGCACCGTAATTAATATATTACCGCAGGTTTTTCCTCTCTGAAGCTTCATGGTCAGACTCGCTGACACAGGCGGTGATTTTATGCCGTGCCGGAGAGAGTTTTAGCTGATGAAGTGAAAGTGTAGGAGTCTCTCTCTGTGCTAGGCCTGCTGCTCCTCCACCGCACCAGTATAACTTAAACCGTTTTTGTATTTCCTCAGTACTGTTTCTTTTGCATTTTTTCCTTTGGTGTTTTTAACTAACTCACGATGGACACGGACAAGTTTAACTATGTTTATAGCTGCGACCTAGACATAAATGTTCAGCTGAAAATGTAAGTGTTTCCTACTGAGTCATTGTTTTGATGGCAGAACTGACTGACAGCTTGTTGAGCGAGTGGAGTTAACTGACCTCTCAGTAAACCAGCATGCCGTCAGTCTGTGCTGTTCAAAGTATCTTTGATCTGTTTGACTGATTTAACAGTGTGCTAACGTTAGCTTATCTACCAGCGCCCGCGATGCATGTTCTACCAGAGCTTTTGTGTTAAAGTTCACTAATGCTGATTAGTTGTCAGTGGTGTGAAGGAGAAGTAAAAGAAGAAGGTCGTTTTGGTAGCCAGATGGTTCATAGAGCTAAACCTCTCATAATAGTGGATTATTTTCTCAAATTATTGACTTGCTAGGTTGAAATAATGAGTTGTGATGACAGAATAACTATGCAAGTCTTTTTTTAACATAATATCTCAAAATCTTGAGAAAATGAGATGTTATGTCAAGATACTGGATCAGTATTTTTAGAAAATAAGTCATCATTTTGAGAAACAGAACTTGCCTCTACCTGCCGAGGCTTCCATAGTATTGGGCCTGACCGATTGGACCGATTCACAAATCCACCTGAATCTTTCATAGCATTTTGCTGTATGCAGAGGTGGGTGGTAACTAGTTAAGTGTACTCAAGTTAAATTTTAAAGGATTTGTACTTTCCCGAGTTACTTTTAAGTGATGCCACTTTTATTCACTTTACTTTCTACTGTCACAGTAATCTACTTTTTCACATTTTATTCATTAACATTTTTGTTCCTTATTCCCTTTTTGTGTTTAATTTAGTTCTGTTATGTTATTGATGGCCTCTGATGGTGCTGCTTTGCGCTTGGTCACAATGTTGACTTTGGAGATTAGGCATTTTTCAGAAAGAATATAAAAAAAAATCAAAAAGAGAAGTTTAGCATCTAAGAACTTGGAACTTTTTTTAAGAAGAAGTACTTTTACTTTAATTGAGACATTATGTCACAGAAGTAACTTTTACTTCAGTATGAGTTTAGGCTACTCTGCACACTTGTGGTTTTAGGCAAGGTGCGGGATACAGGGGTCCTGAGGGGTCTGGAACCTCCTAGTTAACCTCTTGGACTCCTTGAATGTCTCAAAATCAAAATTTTGGGGATCCCTGACAATAAACTTATAATGGGGTTATGTTGTCTGGAAAAATAGATGCTCAAATACAAATTCAGGGAAAGGACCTTCTTTAGTTGCTTCACCCACATTCGATGGGCTTCTGGTTGTAAGCTGAAGACTCCTGAGGACTTCATATTTGATTAGCTGTCTTTCCAAATTCAACTGTATAACACTATGTTGTAAAATACCACATTGTAGCATAGTTTTTCCCTTTGTTTATACTTGTATTTATTTGAAATTTATACTTGTTCTATTTGCACTTTTTTGTGAAACATTGAGCTACATTTGTATACTTAAAAGGTGCTGTACAAATACATTTAATAATATTATTAATATATAATAATATTATTGATGAGTCTATAAGAGTCTCAAGCTCAAATGCACAGTTCAAAAGATTTTGTTCAGTAAAAAAAACTGAATCAAACTTCCCATTGCAACTGTAAACACCATGACTCAATGAAATAAAAATCAAGAGTCTGATGCATCGCATGATTGTTTTAATGGTGCTGGTGAAATTCATTGCTCTTCTGCTGCGATTGCTGAGTCTCAGGGTCCTGATAAACGCTCATGCAGAGAGATATGATTGCACATCAGTGCCTATTAAAGCCACTCAGTGTGGAAAAGAACCAGCGCCCTCCCAGATTCTTCCATGATAAGCCCTATTGCAGAGACAAGTCGTCAAATTATGAAACATGTTGGCCCTGTCTTTTCGCCCCCTAAAGCCAACCCCCCACCCTGTAGGACCGTGGGAGCCATAGATTTATTATGAGGTGATAAATATGACCTCAGTACTGTTCCTCTCTAATTCATGTTCTTGGAACTTGTTTGCTGTAGAGGGAGTTTGGAGGGCAAACGTGAGCGAAAGAGCTACAAGGCCTTGCTGGAAGACCCAATGCTGCGTTTCTCTGGCCTCTACCAGGAGAACTGCTCTGACCTGTATGTGACCTGCCAGGTGTTTGCGGAGGGAAAGCCGTTGGCCCTACCTGTTCGCACATCTTATAAAGCTTTCAGTACCCGATGGAAGTGAGTATAACCAGAAAGACTAGCCTGCATTGTTGGATGATGTAGGACAATGGAGTGTAAGTGTAATTTTCACTCATCACAGTAATGTAACCAGGTAACATTGGATGCCACCTGCAGTTTTTCCTTTTATTGCGTCCTGAAGACAAGGCTAACAGCTAAAATGGAGCTTGATTTGACTCAATCCCTTAATCCTTAAGTTCATGACAAGAGTACTGAAACCCACAACAGTTTGGTGTATATTTCCTCCTGGATGCTATGATCATGCAGCGTTGAGCTGCACAACACATTATTGTACAGAAGTGTGGTGCTTGGTGCATAATGCGGTGAGGTAAACATCTGTGCAGTGATGTTTCGATCTGGGCTATTTGGGGTAATTACACAGATCCTTTGTCCTGTACAGATGAGCCAGTCAAATCGTGCATAAATTACATTTCTGAACCTCTGCTGGTAAAACTTATCCAGCTCGATTAGGGTTATTTTTTTTATTTGAATGTAGCTTATGTTACATTCACACTTGTAAAATCTATAGGTCTGTTTCATCATTTGATAGATGAAAGTTTGAAAATTTTAATTTAAAAAAAGACAATACATTTGTATTTAATATTTTTGTTCTTTGTATCCTTTATTTGTACAGTGTAGCTCATGGTGCTTATTTTTTATTGTAAATGTTAGATAACAATTAAATTTTTCATTTTATCTTGCAGGATGGAAAGGCAAAGCTTCTATAAAAATCTAATTATGACATTTTGTGAATCGATTCAGAATCTTCTAAGAGAGAATTGCAGTGCGTCTGAGAGTGAAATATTTATCCCAACACTACTTCTATCTGCCTTTTGATTGGGTGATTATTTCAAGCTTGGCAGAACTACCAGAAAATATGTTTGCAGCATGAAAAATATTTTGTCATGAATTGTAGATTTTGCTTTTTTTGCCTATTTTTTTAAATTCTATTTCACTTCTGGGAATGTCTGATATGCACTGCTGCACTGCTTTTGCAGCCTTTGTGAATGCTATAACCCTGGCATATGGACACCAATGACCACAAAAGCTGATGTGTAAAATTAAGGATGAAGCTAACCTCTACAGGATGGTAGATCTCCACGACCAGGATTGGGCACCTCTCCTGTAGAGTTTAGTTATAACCTGCATCTAACATCTAACATACCCCCCCACCCTAACAGTAATTCAGTGGTTCTCAACCAGTCCTCAGAGACCCCCCAGACAGGCCATATTTCTGGGATCTGAAGTTGGGCTGGAGCGAAAATCTAGACATTTTTGAATTAGCTCTCATTGTTTTTGAGGTAGCTCTCACCATGTGGGACCAGTTTGAGAATCGCTGCACTAATGCATCTGATCCCTCCTATCAGTGAAGTTAATTAGCTCCAGCAGGTGTGGCAGACTGTGGCTGGAACTCCACTTTGCAGGAACGTCGCTCCGGGGCTGGCGACCACTCCTATGGATGAAAAGATTGATTGATTGATCGATTGATTGAAACTTGTTTGTGTTTGTAGCTGGAATGAATGGCTGAGGTTGCCAGTAAAGTATCCTGACCTGCCTCAGAGTGCCCAGGTAGCTCTCACCGTGTGGGACGTTTACGGACCAGGCCGTGCTACACCTGTAGGAGGCACTACTGTAACCCTGTTCGGAAAATACGGGTGAGTCTGTTATGCAGACATATTTGGTCGCCTCCAGTGTTTTGCTGTGAATATGATCTGCACTGGAGTTATGGTGATTTCTACTAGGGGTGTAAATCTTTGCCTTTTATTTTTCATTATGAAACTATTTTGTGCAACATGAAATGTCAGATTTTACAATGATTCATTTCAGTTCATTTATTTTGCTGTGATTCAGAATTATTATTGAAAAAATACACTTAATGCACATACAAGTGGAATATAGATATTGCAAACGATACACAATACAAAGCTTTTTTGAGGAGATTTTAAATTATCTCAGATTTTATTTTGCTTAGAAATGAAAGAATATTTAATGGAATGTTACTATAATCAATTATGGTCAGTATTAAGATTCAGAATTAATATCTAGCTACAGTTTTTTATCCCCTTATTTACACTCTTGTGCACTGTAATGATTTGTATTTTTTTTTCCCTGCTTGTCTGTCTGTGCTCCCCACTTATCCCTCTCTCCCTCCCCCACCCTAACCCCTCTTCCCCATCCTTATCCCTCTCCCCCCGCCGCTCTCCCTTTCAGAATGTTCCGGCAGGGCATGCATGATCTGAAGGTGTGGCCGGGAGTGGAGGGTGATGGAGGAGAGCCCACATGCACACCAGGCAGAACCAGCAGCACTCTGGCCGAGGATCAGATGGGCAGACTGGCTAAGGTTAGAGCAAGAGTGTATATACGCATACAGTGGTATGAAAAGTTTAGGTGTCCCTGGTCTTTTGGTGATTTTTCTAAGTGAAAGTAAGTTAACACATCCTCTACAGAGAACACACCTCTGCACATCTTAATGCACAATCACTGTTCAGTTGCAGTATTTAACATTATTGGGAATAAAAATAAGACACAAAATGTGGCAGAAGTTATGGAACGTTTTAAGTTGTATTTTCTTTGCAGTACGACAGACTCTGCAATAAATAGAAGCTGTGCACTAAGATTTACTGAAAAGTGCTATTTTTACTTTGTTCCCTGTAGAGGATGTGTTAACTTATTTTCACTTAGAAAATCAACAAAACATTCAAGTTGAACAGGGGTGGTCAGACCTTTGCATACAACTGTAAGCATTAATGTTGCATGAATCCATTTTTGAAAGGGTTCCTTTTTTATGTGATCATGTTGTGGATGGATTGTAAGCAGGACTGTGCAAGGTGTTTTTAGGTAGAGAGTGCGTCTGTGCAGAGTGCTGGAAAGAGATGAGACAGGAACAGGAGAATGTGTGTTTGTGAGATGTAAAAGGACATGCTGTAACTGCTGTCTGTTCCAGGGTCCAGACCTGGAGCTACTTAGTGATGTGAGTATAACAGTAAACACAGGACAGGAATGCTGAATGTCTGAATGTGTTTGTGTAAGTGTGTGTCTGTGTATGTGTGTGTGTGTGTTTGAATGAATGTGAACCAGTCTGTTTGAGGGTTTATGAGCTTTTTCTCATTAATGTTCTGCCCACATAGAGTATGCAAGGAGAACACTGCAGTCAGTGCCTTTATTTCTGCTCTTTTCTGTGGAAGAATTGCTTGTGGAGAGCATTGTGACCGAACTGATTTCTCTTTTGGAATGCGTTCCTCATTTGTGTGATCACATTGTGTAAATTAAATTAAAGTTAACCAAGTGTCTTAAGTGGAGCTTGCAGTGTCTGACGTGTCACCTTTGGACCAAAACCACATGCAGCCTGAAGGTCATGCATTCTTTTGCTCTTTGTGGCTTAAGAGAAAAGCTGGGCAGTATGATGGTATGTTAATGCAATTGTGATGAATTACGTCACTGTGCCCTTTAATGAGTATGTCATTATTATTGTCAATATTTAGAACACTGAATGTCTGCATGCATAATAAAAAAGACTAGGATTTAGATTTAGACTAAGGATGCACCGATATGGAAATTTGGAGCTGGTGTCGTTGTAATATATTTTTCATGTACATAAACATGTCAATTTCTTAGTTTTGTTCCATCATCAAATTACATCCAAACATTGAATTAATGAAATAAATTGTACTTGTGGTTTTCTGTAGTCTTTATTTAATGTGGCACTACAGTTTTGCTGGTGCATTTTGGCTGTTTCAACCTCAGAAAAATTAAATATCCATTTATTATTTATTTCACATATTGTGTATCGTGAAAATACCTTCAGGTATCACAATTTTACATTTTTGCCTTATCGCCCACCCTTTTATGAGACTCTTGGTGTTCTTTAATAAATGTTGAATCTTACTAACCATGCTCCAATAAGAGAGATGTGAGCTGTCTGGTCTTTGTACTGACCACCCACTGAGTGATTTGATTGGCTAATTAGTGTGTAAATGCGTGTGTGAAGCTGTTTGTTGCTGACACACTGATGTGCTCTGATTGGCTGACAGTTTGTTTTGTACACAGCATGACGTGCTTCTGCCACTATTACATTTTCTGCTTTGTCCATACTCAGACATGTTTTTTTTTCCCTGTCCCTCTCTCTTTCTCTCCCTCTCTCTTTCTAGCTGACAAAGGCTCATCGTCAGGGGCACATGGTGAAGGTAGACTGGCTGGACCGCTTGACCTTCAGAGAGATTGAGATGATTAATGAGGTGAGGCACTCAGGAGTTACAAAGACGCTACTCATGACACAAGGCTTAATTACCTAAATAGATAATAAAGCTTTAGTAGAAAAATCGTTTGGTTTGCCTATATTGAGTTACAAAATACTCATTTTGTCACTCATGTGTAGACCCACACATGAGCTCTTAGGGTTTAAGGGGTTCAGCTTGAAAAGGCAGTTGTCTGGATAACATGAAACTCTAGTGATATCTACATTATCTAAAACTGTTGTATGAAGTGTCATATGTATCATATGCAAATGTGTCTCTTTTTACAGAGTGAGAAACGCAGTTCCAACTTCATGTACCTCATGGTGGAATTTCCCCGCGTCAAGACTGGAGAGAGAGAATACAGCATAGTTTACTATGAAAAGGTATGTAGGCTTTGACTCAGAAGAATGGCCAGCAACCAGACCACAGAGCCCAAAATCGGACATCTGGCAACCCTAGTTAAACATATGTAGTTGTCACGCAGACACAGATGTACACCTTCAGATGTAAAAGCTTTTTCTAAGTAAATAAATCAGTGAGACCTACACAGCAAGCTAGCAGTCACTGACAGACTAGACTACATCATTTGTCTTTTCTGTCCAGGGGAGAGCTATGCAGCAAAAAATTATATCTCAGTAAATGCAACCAGGCGGCACGGTGGCGCAATGGGTAGCGCTGTCGCCTCACAGCGAGAATGGCCTGGGTTCGATTCCCGGCTGGGTGACCAGGGTCATTTCTGTGTGGAGTTTGTGTGTTCCGTGTCTGCGTGGGTTTCCTCCGGGTACTCCGGTTTCCTCCCACAGTCCACAAACATGCAGTCAGGCCAATTGGACATGCTAAATTGCCCTTAGGTGTGTGTGTGTGTGTGAATGTATATGTCTGTCTGTCTGCCCTGCGATGGACTGGCGACCTGTCCAGGGTGTATCCTGCCTTCCGCCCAATCACAGCTGGGATAGGCTCCAGCACCCCACCGCAACCCAGAAGGATAAGCGGTTTAGATGATGTATTTATGTATGTATGTAAATGCAACTATTTCAAATCTAGTGCATATATCTGATTTTAAAGTTGTAGAAAGAAAATTTTAATTTATTTCCAGATGTTTTACCTGTTTTAAGTCACATTTTCTTTAAAAAAAAAAAAAAAAGTATTATTTCAAGCGTTATTTCTTGAAATAGGCAAAAATATCTGCACTATGTCTTGAAAGAAGCAAAATTGTGTGCCAATAGAATGAGACTGTCCAGATAAAATTGCTTAAATTTTGCTCTGTCCCCCCTATTACAGAGACCTTATCAGAGGAGGAAACAATTCACTGGTTAAAACACGGTTTTATAATGGGAAGTCCTGCTCTGCAATAAAAAGAGCCAGTTGCCATGTTGGTGAGGACATAACTCAAGGAAAAAGCCAGATGTATCATATTCTTGCACAGATTTAGGGCACTGCTGTCTTCGTGATAGTCTTGACTGGTTTTTAGTAAATGTTACCTAAATCCTTGTACCAGAGACATTATTAGAGGAGTTACCAGAGAACTGTATCCACAGTTTATGTCTGAAAGTTTGTGTGCATCTGCTCCCACGTGTCTTCTAAAATCAAGGGTATTAGTAGGTAGTTTGTCCCCCCGTCACTGCTGAAGCCTCTACTCTTCTGTGAAGGCTTTATACTAATTGCTGGAATGTTTCTGTGAGGATTTGATTGCATTCAGCCACAAAGAGCATTAGTGAGGTCAGGTACTGATGTTGGATGATTAGTTCTGGATCACAAATGCTATTCCAACTTATCCCAAAGGTATTGGATGGTTCTTCGTAACTCCAGAGAACAGTTCCATGACTCCACAGCCCAGTGCTGAGCGACTTTTCCCCCCCTCAAGCTGTTGCTTGACATTGGGCATGGTGACTTTAGGCTTATGTATAGCTGCTCCAGAGCATCCTGTTCTATTGGCAATGCTTTTCTGTAGAGATACAAGCTGTGTATGTGCAGTTGAACACCTGTATCAGTAACGGGTGCACCTTAAAGTAGCTGAATTCACTAAGTGGTGTCTGGATACATTTGGACATATAGTGTACATTTGTTGTGTTACTTAAGCCAGTAATCACAAAATATTTAAACATCTTTTGTCTAGTTTTGCCAGTGATTTCAAAACTGTTTCTGAAATGTAAGCTTGTCTATCAATTTTGTATTTATAAGTTAAATCATAGAATCTTATCTCTGAATAACTGGAAATAACTACCCGTTGCTAAGACATTCACTGAGTGGACAGACGTGCCTATAAGGACTTTGACCACAGTTTGCATGGTAACGTGTTATTGCCCATGTCTCTACAGGATGGAGATGATTCCTCCCCTTTGCTGACAAGTTCAGACATAGTTAAAGTCCCTGACCCCCAGATGTGTATGGTAAGTCCAAAAAACAGCTCCTGAAAAGAAGCTTTTGTACAAAGGACTAAAGGAGCTAAGAATGTTGGTGATGTAGTCAGAAGGAGTTTATCACTTAAATGCCTTTGTTGTGCTGTCTGTGTTGTAGGAGAATCTGGTGGAGAGCAAACATCACAAGCTGGCCCGAAGTCTGCGGAGTGGACCGTCTGATCATGACCTGAAGCCCAACGCTGCCACCAGAGACCAGCTCAATGTGAGTGAAGAGGAGAGATAATGAAATGAAGCGAATGTGTGAGTGATTGGAGAGGCACAGATTTTAATGCAGTATTTTTGTGTGTCTACAGATTATTGTCAGCTACCCACCCACCAAGCAGCTGAGCTCCGAAGAGCAGGACCTTGTATGGAAGTTCAGATATTACCTCACCACTCAGGAAAAGGTGTGTTTCTGTGTGTTTTTTTTTCTAGTGCGCAATATGTACAACATGCAATAAAACTGTAATATTAAGGTTCCATGGATTTATTCCATGGGCATTGATACAACCAACTAACTAACTGTAATAAAATCAAGTGAATCAACTAAAGTTATAAATATTACAGAACACAGCACATATTAAGTAAAGTAAAATAATGGCTATGAGAAACGTATTGTGACCTCTTCGAGTTTCACTCAGTTTTGCTATGAATCCACTTGCTTTATTATGATCATCTACAAATTCAAAAAGTTGAACTAACTCTCAAGCCTTTAACTTCTGAAATATTTCTGTTTGTGTTTTTCAGGCCCTGACTAAGTTCCTGAAGTGTGTGAACTGGGCGTTGCCACAGGAAGCGAAGCAGGCTTTGGAGCTGTTGGGGAAGTGGAGGCCCATGGATGTGGAGGACTCTCTGGAGCTGCTCTCATCCCAATTCACCAACCCCACTGTCAGACGTTATGCTGTGGCCCGCCTGCAGCAGGCTGATGATGAGGTGAATGTACTGAAATAGTAGACTGTACTATAAGAGAGTCCAGACTGTACTCTCTTTATACTATGAAAGAATGCAAGCTGTACTCTGTACTATTAAAGAGTGCAGGCTGTTCTCTCTTTGTAATATGAAAGAGTTCAGACTGTATTATGAGAATGTTTAGACTTAGCTATGAGACAAACTATATTAGGAGAGAGTATAGACTGTACTATGAGAGAGTTTTTTAGTACTACGAAGGAGTCCAGACTGTGTTGTGAGAGAATGCAGACTGTTCTGTCTTTCGTCTTTTGAGTTAACTCTTGGACTGATTTGATCTTCACAGCTTCCTGAAAGTCAACTCAGTTCTTCATTCACCATATAACTCATTGGCATATAACTATGCCAGATAACACAATTAACAATAACTGATCCTCTCCCTTTGTAGGATCTGTTGATGTACCTGCTGCAACTGGTTCAGGCCCTAAAGTATGAGAACTTTAATGATATCCAGGGTGGTCTGGAGCCTGGCAGTAAGCGGGACAGTCAGGGAGGTCTGGGCGAGAGCTCAACTGTAGGCGATTCAGACAGGTGAGACACTAAACACAGTGCGAAAAGAGAGTTCATGTATCACCTGTAAATTTGGATTATGCCATGCATATTTCCAATGTAGATTTAAAATAGTATTATGACTATTTTTGTCACAGGAATGATTAGCAGCTTATTAAATGGATAACATAAAACTGTAATACCCGTATTAAAAAAGTGTAAAAACAATAAAAAAAAAACAGACAAACATAACACAAAATGCAGCTGATCAGTTTGGTGTCTCAAGTTTGCTTCTCTAGTTTTGCAAACTGCACATCAGGGGAAAAAGCATGGAAAAATATGGTGTCCGTGGGCTGCTGCAAGTCACTCTGCCATCTTTTAAAAGTCAGCGGTGTCAGGTCAGATTTTACAGGAGTAAAAAAAAAGGTGTGGCTTGATGTTCAGATCTCAAAAGCAACATTATACTAAAGATATGATGACAATAGTAGATAATTCACTTCGGAAGACCTTCGCCAAGTTCTCTTTTAAGTAGGCTTTAAGATCTTAAGATTAAAGAACAACTGACGTTACAAGATGTTCTTCCACACGTTGCATGCATTTCCACATTTCCACCAGAGAGGTCTCCAAATCCCTGAAATTGACAGTTATTTTTAGCCATGCAACATACTATGGTCCATTTTTTTATAGCTAACTGGTGTTATGTGGGTGACTGTAAGGTTGCATTACTTGTTAGTTCTTGTAGCTCCAGTGCAAAACTAAAGAAGCAGCTTCAGACACCAAACATGTCTTGGTTGATGGACTGCAATTGGGATAAGCAAAAGATTGTGTACGTTTGATTTTTGTCTGAACCGTCACTTTAAGGGTTGTCAAATGGCAGAAAAAAGGAAATAAACAGTAAAATCAAAAAACGTCTGAGATTGATGCTGTGTTAATGCGATTATGCTGGAACAGTTCTCCGATGGCTTCGGCTGCCATGACGACTCCCAGCACACAGAAGGGCAAAGAGGGTGCAGATGGAGAGAATCTGGAGGTAAGAGAGCAGGTGTTTAGAGAAGAAAGAGGAGGAAGATGATTATCATGGTGACGTTGATAGTGTTTAACTGTGTGTATGCGATGTGTCTTCTGCAGCAGGATCTGTGTACCTTCCTTATATCACGTGCTTGCAAGAACTCGACGCTAGCCAACTACTTGTACTGGTAAATATGCTCATTCAAAAATAAGTCCATTTTAGAATGTGCATGTACAAATGAAACTGAAGCGTTTCTACTGGCTTTATAAATTGTGTGTGTGTGTGTGTGTGTTATTATTAAAGGTATGTAATAGTGGAGTGTGAAGACCAGGACACACAGCAGAGAGACCCAAAAACTCATGACATGTATCTGAACGTGATGAGAAGATTCAGCCAAGCTCTACTCAAAGTAAAACACTTATTAACACTCAGGCACATGTAAACATTGTCTTTAATATGTTCTCTATATTAACTCTCATCAACTCATGGTTACACATATTTATTGGGGACAGTGAAGTGCAAAAGTTGGTCAAATGACATGTTTTGTTGATTTTTTTTAGGTGAATTCAGAATTGGGCGATATGGCCAAAAATGTTATCACGATAAACAAAATTCATATCGTTCGATATCGATACATACCACGATAAATGTCAAATCATTATTTCTTTCAAGTTTGAAGGCTTATTTTTGCTCCTGGGTGGTTAATTGCTGTTTTAAACTATCCTTTATGGTCGGAACACAACAAACACTCGCCAAACAGTGGAACATTTCACAAATCTGTCATGGGAGAGTGGGAGAAAGTGTCTGGTGAGCTGTTTTTACCAGCTGGAAAAGCACGGCTATTTTGTAATAGTCATAATTTCAGAAAGAAAACAGATTATTTTTAGCTGGTGACGAGCGCTCGGCTAACTACCCCGCTACAAATGACATTATCACAGTATTCAGACACCAGCTAGCGATGACTGGATTAACGACTAAGTTAACACATCCTTTACAGATAACACACTTCTGCACATTGTAATGCACAATAAGTGTGTATTTGCAGAATTTAATATAGTGTTGGGTGAGTAAAACATAAAATGCGGCCTGTGCAAACATGGCGCATTTGTATTTTATATTTGATTTTTTCCAGGATATTAAACTGAGCAGATAAATACAAAATTACACATTAACATGTGCAGAAAAACGGCATATTTAAGTTTGTTTCCTTTAGAGGATGTATTAATTTATTTTCACTTTTGGGGGTGTTCAAACTTTTATAAAAATGTTTTTTAAGCTTCTGCTTCCTGGCAGTCAATATTAGCGTTTTCTCAGTTATGCATAAGAATAAGACACATGTAATCAGTATTACTGTATCCACTATCAGCAAAAGCACAGATTCTGATGACTCAGAGAGTGATTTTCAAGTGTTTTGAAATCTCTGCTTGGAACACAAGAGTTGGAATCAAAACATTCAAAATGGTCTCCCTCTTTTCTACAATCACTAATTGATTCCAAACCATTGATCAGTACTGTATGTCATATAAAACACCTACATGTGAATGCTCACTGTGGGAACAAACTAGGTCCCCCCAGATTTATTAAATCAGATTTGTTTTTTCCCTTTTAAAAATTGTATAACTTAATGTGATGATGGTATTTGTCTGTCTTTTCTCAGGGTGATAAGAATGTGAGGGTGATGCGCTCTCTGTTGGCAGCACAGCAGACATTTGTAGACAGACTTGTGCAGCTCATGAAGGCTGTTCAGAGAGAGAGCGGCAATCGCAAGAAAAAGGTAGATCTTACACAATCACACACAAACCATCACACAGTAATGCTGAACATCAGGCACTTAGAATGCCTAAACTTTATACTAAAGAAAAACAGGATTATCCTACAGTGTCAGAATAAATAAAATAATCATAATTTTGTAAAGAACTTTTTCCATTTGTTTTTTGGTTAGAGAGGTTAAGATTGAGCATAAGTAGTGTATATATCACACATGAGACATACATTCATATACATACATTTGAACAAACCCAGTTAAATTACATGTTTTGTTGATTTTCTAAGTAAAACTACATTAACATTCTTCAAAATTGAATTTCTATTTATTTACTACATTTAATATATTGGGAGAAAAAAAAACAAAATATAAAATGTGCCATGACTTTTGCACAGGCCACATTTTATGTCTTTTTTTCCAATATGTTAAAATGCATAAAAATAGGCAGAGTTGTGTTCTCCATAGATGATGTATTAACCCATTTTCACTTATTGCACAAAACATGTAATTAGACCAGAGGCACCCAAACCTTTGCATTTGAATGTTTATGTGACCCCCACATGCATGTGTGCATGTGTGTATTTTACTCTGGCAGACTGAGAGGTTGCAGGCTCTGTTGGCTGATAATGAGAAAGTGAACCTGTCTGAGATTGAGCCCATTCCTCTCCCACTGGAGCCTCAGGTTCGGATCAGAGGAATCATACCCGACACTGCCACACTCTTCAAGGTACAGTTTTATCATACTCATCCATACAAACACCTTTTCCTCTATGTTTACAAAGCCATCTTTTCATTCGTTTCCGCTTTCCATCCTACGCTCTGATTTATCCTGCTGCTGTTAAGAATAAGCAAACTTTACAATGTGTTGCAACCATTTTATTAGTGCGCTCTGGTTAAGAAAAAAAGATATCTCTCTAAATGTGATGGAAATGTTCAGTCTTTATTGCAATAAAAGCAGTAAACAAAGCACGTGAAAAGGTCTCCGGATTCAGCAGACTGACCAGTCTGAATCAGAGGATGTCCGAAATGTTATGAATATGTATTTAAGCTATGTATTACTTATTACCATATCTTAAATCTTGTATATTGAAATATGTAACCCATGCCACTCAATAAAAGTAATACATTACTCATTACTGTATGTAAGATTTTGACTCTCTTTAGTCAGTGGTGGTCTCCCAGTCCCTTTCCCAATTAATGAAAACCATTTGTTTCCTGACAAAAGTCTTTCTAACTATGCTAAGTGAGCCATCTAGTCTCCCAACTCAAGAGGTGCCACCATGGCCTAGGCTTATACTAATACCCCTGAGTGCCAGTTCTGAGACAGTTCTGATCAGAATCCACATTTTGGGTTCACTGTAATTCTTACGTCTGTTTGAGCTTGTTGTGATCGTAAGTCCTGTTCCTTTTGAAATTATTACCTTTTTTATCTCTATCTTTCTCCCCCAGAGTGCTCTGATGCCAGCAAAGTTGATCTTTAAGGCTGAAGATGGGGAGCAGTATCCTGTCATTTTTAAACACGGAGACGATCTGAGACAAGACCAGCTCATCCTGCAGATCATCTCACTGATGGACAAGGTCTGATACGTTACCACATACACACCTACACATACCCACAAACACAGACGTACAGTCACATGTAGGGCCTTCCACCTTCTGCTCTTTAATTTGCTTTTTTAAGTCTTTATATTATTGTAGAACAAAACATTATGATATGTACATGTAAATTCTCACTAAAGGCACTAATAATAATAGAAGTTTAGAAAATAGCATGGAAAAAAATACAGTAAATCTTTGCTTACTCTTCATAATGCTCCCAAAATGTTTAACCATTGTGCTGGCATTTTTCATATTTTTCCCATTGATACATATTAAAACATGGAGAGTTGGAGTGCTTTACGGTCAGTGTATGCTCTACCCATGAGTAATCCATAGCTTTAATGTTGTATATTGAAATAACCAATCCATACCACTCAATAATAGTAATACATTTAATACATTACCAAGTGCTGTGGATTGCATTAGTAAACCACATTTTCTCCTAAAGCTGAACACTTTCTGTGTAAAAGAAATGTATTTTTCTTGTAAGATATGGACAACAACCTGTGAATAGGCACACATGGACACATTCTGTAGGTCTGGACTTCGCAGCATGTCTTATGCCTTTTCTGTTGTCCACAGCTGCTACGGAAAGAGAATCTGGACCTGAAGTTAACGCCATACAAAGTGTTGGCCACTAGCACCAAACACGGTCAGTCCTAGACCTTATCTATTTAGTTTTATATTGATGTAAAAACGCAAATGTTTTTATATTCATAGATTCACTGTGTTTCTTTGTGCCCTTTCAGGTTTTATGCAGTTTGTGCAGTCGGTTCCGGTGGCAGAAGTTCTAGCTACTGAAGGAAACATTCAGGTAGGACACTCAGAAACATTTCTATGACTCATACAGTGTAAAGTGTAAGTAACTGGACAGTAGGTACATTCCAGTTGCCCTCATAGTTCCTTGCAAAGTGTACTGCACTGGGTATTCAGACTTTTAAAGGGTGATTCCAAATCATTGGGAGTGAAAAAATTCTGTTGGAAGGGAACTTCAAACTGCACAGGGAGTAGTGAACAATGGTATATCACTTCACAGGAAGCTGCAGGAAAGTTTACCCCTCATTCCTTGCAGGTCTCTTGAAGATGCGTGTTTGATTATGTAGGATGTTCTGAGTGAAGGTGTTTATCACCTGCAGTTCCCTTAACCAACATCTTGTACTCAAGTGTGTAGGGAATGTAACCGCACTGCTAAGGGACTCTGTGGAGTGGAATGCAACTTTCAACTGGGGGGACTATGTATAAAAGTTCTGATTCTTATGCAAAAATTTGAATGCCCCTGATCTAATTACATGTTTTTTTTTTTAAATATTCTGAGTGAATATAACACATCCTCTACAGGAAACAAACCTTTTCTGCCCATTATATTGTGCAATTTGTATTTAGTTGAGTTTAATTATATTGGAAACAAATAATAATAAAATAGAAAATGTGCTGTAACTTTTGCACAGCCCACATTTTATGTTTTATTTTTTCCAATGTGTTAAATTCAGCACATAAACAGTAATTATGCGTTACAATATGCAGATGTGTTTCCTGTAGAGGAAGTACTTATTTTCTCTTATAAAATAAACAAAACATGTACAATGGGGTGCCAAAACATTTGCATGCAACTGTATAAGTCAGCCTATGTAGATATAAATACCCTCAGAGTGAAGGAGTACAAAACAACAAAAAAAAGCTTCGCTGTCCAGTCACTTTCTGACCACACTGTGAATTTTAGAAAGAAGCTTCGAAAGAATTCATTGTGTAGAGGAGCTTGTTTTAAGTGGAGTAAGAATGAGAAGAGAAAGAGAATAGAAAGCTATATCAGCTGATGTTTTGCCCAATCCTGCAGAGTTTCTTCAGAAAACATGCCCCCAGTGATAAAGGACCTTATGGCATCAGCTCTGAGGTGATGGACACCTACGTCAAGAGCTGCGGTGAGCCAGACCTCTCTCACAGCTACGTGTACATTTGTCTATGAAGGAAAATGCCCATTGCGAATGCCTACAAGGGTTCTCTTTTTGAGCGTGTTGAATTATTTATTGGTGAAGATATATCATGTTGCTTTTCATGCATGTGCTTTGTGTAAATTGCAGCTGGCTACTGTGTCATCACGTATATCCTAGGAGTCGGGGACAGACACCTGGACAATTTGCTTCTTACCAAGACTGGTACAATTATTTGGAACTTCTCCTTAGTAGTATACTATAAGGCCAAAATGTGTATAATACAGTGCATGTGTTCGTGACTCAGCCTTTCCTCACTTCTGCAGGGAAGCTGTTCCATATTGATTTTGGCTATATTCTGGGGCGGGACCCCAAACCGCTGCCTCCGCCAATGAAGCTGAGTAAGGAAATGGTGGAGGGCATGGGTGGCATGCAGAGTGAACAATACCAGGAATTCAGGAAACAGTGTTATACTGCTTTTCTTCATCTGCGCAGGTAACACAAACACAGGCACACTTCTATTACTACATTCAGGGTTCGTACACTGGAAAAGTCATGGAATACAGAAATTTTGTTTTCCAGGCCTGGAAGGGTCTTGGAAAATAATAAGTGCTGGAAAAATCATTGAATTTCCTGGATTTTCCCCCCATGCGGTTCGTCATCTCATCACATTTGAAGCACAGTCTAGATCACAAAAAAAGCACCGAGACTAATGTGTCTGCAAGTGGAACAGCTTTATTAACATGTTAATATAAACTCGGCTAGCTAAGCTGTAACATTCAGGACGTGCGTCTTGTGGAAGATGTTTTTTTGAACAGTTTTTTTCTTTATATATATATATATATATATATATATAATATATATATATATATATATAGTAGGATTCTGCATTGACTGTTTCAGCTATTATGTCTTAAATCATTTGTAAAGTTTAATGACTGTTTATGGCATTTTCCTCTTCCAGATACTCAAACCTCATTCTCAATCTGTTCTCCCTCATGGTGGATGCCAATATTCCTGACATTGCTCTTGAGCCTGACAAGACAGTTAAAAAGGTGTGTGTGTGTGCGTGTTTACATATGCCCTCTGTCCATTGTATCAGTTTGTATGTAGTTCATAACTGCTGTAAAAAATTACAACAAAAAGCCTGTTGTCAGCATCTAAAATTTACCTTTACATCCATTAATTAATTGCAAAAGGAGATGGGGAAAGGGACTGGGAGACAGCAAATGGAATAATAATTCAGCATAGCAGTGATTGTTCAAATATATATGGAAATCCAAACGCATTTCAGTATTAATTTTACTTAATTGGGTATTCAAAAAAGGCATGTATGGTTTGGAATGAAAAAGAAATACATTAATAATATCTGTAGCATTCACCCAAAGAAATGTTGGAATGCTGAAACACAAGCAACTGATACTGCGACTGACTACTGAGACTCTTATATTATACGAAGTGTCCCCTTCAAATATTTTGAAAATTGTTAACATGGAACAAAATATTCTTGAGAGGCTGTCAACATACAATTAATATACAATATATTTAACGCTCAAGTATAAGTTATGTGTGGGGAAACACTGGCATAGGTACCCATATGGTAAACAGTTCAAATAAAATATGAGAAGTACAATCTGTGTATAATATGTACTTCTTATGTTGTACACAGATTTTACAGCTGGAATATTAATACTGTGAAGAATTCTTTATTGTATTGTGAAAATTTCTGTCTCCTCCTCTTCCAGGTGCAAGATAAGTTCAGACTGGACCTGTCAGATGAGGAGGCCGTTCACTACATGCAGAGTCTAATAGATGAGAGTGTGGGAGCTCTGTTTGCTGCTGTGGTGGAACAGATACACAAATTTGCTCAGGTAAAGAAGTGTATGTGCCTTATCTGAAGAGAGCCAGTGCATGGATGCTGGGTTTCATGGGGTTAATGAGTTGTTCCTAAACTTTATTTCTGTAAAGCTGCTTTGAGGCAAGATCTATTATAAAAAGTGCACCTTCGATTGTGCTGAGGGTTTCCTCTGTTCAGCTCTTTAACCTGCTAATGCTTTACGTTCTCCCCAACAGTACTGGCGCAGGTGAGAAGGTGTTCTGGTGGCCGAAACTTGGAAGTGGACAGATGTTGCCATAGTAATGTAAGCAGAAGAGAACAAATGTGAGTGGAGGGATAGAAGGGTGCCAAGAACAACTCAGTTCATGTATGTGCCGTCAACTTTCCCCCCCTGGAAACTCTGCGGTCTGGGCACTGTTGAATTTTCTGTAAATATTATACATACTCTATGAAATTATATTGCACTGTTTATGTAATTAAAAAAAAAAAACTCTTGGTCAAATATAGATACTAACTTGCAGATTTCACAAAAAAGGTGTGGTTTTGTCTTTTGTTATTTTTACTGAATATATTTTCTAATTTGGGTTCATTCAATCACAAGACAGTGGGTATTCCCACACACTCCCAACAGATAAACAATATTTAGTCCAATGAACAAACACAGACATATAAACCTAAGAAATATTAATAAGAAACAAGTTGATGTCAGAGATTAATTGATATGTTCACATCCTAATCAGACCAGGGGTCTGTCTCATGAAGCAGGTTCAACATGGACAGAGTTCCTGACTAAGTTACAGCTTCATAAAACCCTAACAAACAGAACGGTTAGTTAACTCGTTTTATGGAGGTGGTTAACAACTTTCTCTGTTAACCTGGGTTTAGATACTCAGCTCATCATTAATCCTCATGCATATGCTCATGAAAGCATGAGGTTTATGAAGAACAGCTAATCATGTGAAAGATGAACAGCTTATTTTTCTAAGAAATCTGCATAAACCTGTAGATAGTAAAACAAACACTAAAAAGACTACTGCATTACTGCTTTGAGCAGGTTATTTACCTGCTCAAATCTGACCTGATTACACTCCTCTGTTAATTGACAGGTTTAGTGGGTGTGTTTGAGTAGGGAATCTACCAAACTGCGCCGGACACCAGGACTAGCTATTACTACACACAGGGGTGTTCAACTGCTTTATATTCTGAATATCTATGTAGTATGGCTTCTTCTGCTAAAAAAAGTGATGTTGTTCATGTGACACCACATCCTGAAGTGACAGTTGGGGTCCACTTCTGTCTGTCCTTAGATCACAAACTTAAGCTTAGGCATGCAGCACAAGATGCTGATGTAGTAAAAAGCAGGCCAAGCTAAAAGTTAGCTGGCTAAGCAAGAAGTCCTGTTTTGTAAGGCTCTTAATTACATGCTGGTGTTGAAACTTGACATTTAAAGTGTACTGGTGCTGAAGTTCTTCCCAAAAAAAAAGTACAATGAACAAAATACTGGCTTCAGAGCCAAATATCTTCACCTCAAAGAGGCGATAAGGTGTGAAACGGAGTTTTAACAGTGTTCATTCAGTGATGAGTGGTTATTTTTAACATTCACATAAGGTTCTGTATGTAGCTTTGAGGTGAGAGTGACTCATCCAGTGAGTCAGTCTACCGCAAAAAAACTCAATAGAGGCACGTGTGTTTTGGTACTCAATTTTATTAATCACCTTACCCTAGAACATACAACAAAAGAATAAATGAATTATACCTAATATACTCTATATTGAAGGGACAGTGTGGCTAAACACACTGTTTACATGATAGGAAAACATACACATTGATTCACGAAGTGTATTATAGTTAAAAAAACAAAAAGAAAAAAATCAGAAAAAAGCTCCACACTTTACCCAGAAAACCCACAGACTCAACAGGTGACATCTAGACCTGTAAAATTAGTCAAACTGTATTTGTCTTTTCAGTGTATGCGCTGAAAAAAGCCACATCAAGTGTTAAACAGAGCTGCACATTAGTAAACATCATCAAATTAATATAAATCCTTCAGATTCAGGGCATCCCCCCTACCTTCTTTCTGTTACTTACACTTGTTTTGCAGTTGTTCTCTCGTTTGTCATCGGGTGTTTTTCAGGCCTGTGGGTTGTGGCTTTATTAAAGCAGCGCTTGTTTCCTCTCTCTATCGCTCTCCTGCCTTTGAATTTGGTCAACTTGAAACTTGACATTTAAAACACCGGTCTTTAGTGTCGTGAGATTTGGCATCTCCATTTTTGATTTACACATTGCATACTTTAATCTGCTGGTGGAATAATTTGCTGCAGGCTTCATCACAAAGGTCATAGTGGCATAAAACCATAAAACCCCTTACTGCCAAACGACAGAGCAGCAAATCAGCTGATGTTTTCCACTGGATTAATCAGCATGAAATGGAGCAGAAACCAAAGAGCAATTTGAGCTCAAAAACCTTGAAAAGTTCAATGCACCCAGAAGTCAAACAGTTTAGTGGGGGGCAAAATACACAACAGGACAATCATAATTAAAGCCAAAAATGCACAGTTTCTCAAAACCCGCTTGCTCTTCAGAGCCTATTCTGGTTTTCAGACCAGATTTAGCAAAAAAGTGCACACGTTAGGTGAATTGCGCTACATGGGCCACAGAAAACGAAGCCATGACAGGCAATGTTGAGTCAGTGAGTTGAAAGATGGGGAAAAAAACACAAGCTATAGAAATCCAAAAGAGTGTATGCCCCCCCCGCTAATGTTTGCCCATGAGAACGTTTGAGTTCACGGGGGGGTTCGAACCCAAGGGGAGAGAATTTATAGCAGCCTACAGAAATGAGTCACACAGCTGTATGGGGGTATCCCAAAACCAACAGCAAATCTGGAGTCCATTAACAGTGTCCAACAGATCGAGGGCCTTTCCATTTACCATTTATTTGATTTATTCTTACATAAAACATACTGAGCTGACACATACACAGTAAGCAGAAAATGACTCCATATGTACAAGGTCATGACCCAACTCCCAACTACACAAAACAGACTGATGGTCATATATGATGGAAGGTTTAGCTCACAATCAGTATTCTGTGAAACGTGTACACTTTTAGCAAAAAGTAGCTTTAGTTCCAAGAAAAGGTTATTTGACCTGACTGAACCATATACAACAGGTTACGATCACGAAGAAGAACCATTTAAACAGTCAAATGGTTCTTTGAGTCATTATGGTTTCTACACTGTACTGTGGAGAAGTCAGTGACCACACTTCATTTATTTAATTTCCAGTCAAAGCATTATTCATTTTGCTGATAATATTTCTGAGGAAATTATATATCTTTAAATTGGATATTAGATATAAGTTACCTAGACAGATAAAATAAGTGGGGGGAGGCAGAGCTTCCAAAAATTGTTAAATATTAAAAGATACAGAGAAAATGGGACTAGAAGGCATTACTGAGAAAAGGAGTAAATCTCTGACTTTAAAACCACCCTATTTTATTCCGATTCTTTAGATTATTCAAGCCATCATGAAATCTCAAAAATTCATGATGTGATTCATCTCTATTATTTGGGTGTTATTTATAATTATTTAACAAAAAACATACAGTCAGTACACAAACTGTTTAGTAGTGGAATATAGACTAGTGGAATATGGATCACACAACACACCAAATGTTGGATTTTGGCTTTTGAAAATAGCCTGAGACTTGTAATTTTGTCTTAAAATGTGAGCAAACTTTACTGATTTTTAGTTTCAAAAATCAAAGCAGTTCAATTACCACCTTCAGATTCAAGAATCTG
Source organism: Colossoma macropomum (assembly GCF_904425465.1). Classification (NCBI taxonomy): domain Eukaryota; kingdom Metazoa; phylum Chordata; class Actinopteri; order Characiformes; family Serrasalmidae; genus Colossoma; species Colossoma macropomum. The sequence continues at coordinate 30,033,847 of NW_023494805.1, read as the reverse complement.
AATGCATTTTTATACCAGAGAAATCCTCCTTCTCCGTCTCCTTCATGAGAAAGGGTAAGAGCCATCCATTCATATAATGGGAGACGGTGATCCTGTGCAGATAGACTGGACCTGTTTACTGTTCTTTCAGTATGGCCTGGATCAAGCCAATGCCCATCCAAGTTTGATATGGAAAGACATCATTAAGTTCATTTTCCATTTTCCATGATCTCCATCAGCCACTCACGGTGAACCACCACGAATGTTCACTTTCATAAGTATTTTGGGGAAGTCATCCAGCTCCATCTCTTCTTTCTGAGCCCCGGCTACTCTCACAGAGCTCAAAGGGATGCATGAATCACCCTGATGAGGAGAGGCTTCCTGTGAACATGCTGGGCCTGTTGTGTGAGTTTGATCTGACGGCCATAGATGCCCTGGATAATGATCTGGAGATGCACCTCCATCCGTTTCCACGTTAGACCCCCCATCTCCGTCTTCATCAAAAGCCTGGTGCTGCAGAATGGGTGAAGCGTAATACCCATTCCCAAGACTGTGGGAGTGGGAACGGGTCAACTGGGTCTCTGAAAGAGTAGACAGGTTGGAGAATGGTACAATGGACAGGAGAACCACTGAGTTCTCTTCATCTTCTGGTGCTGCTTGCTCAAATTCACCCACAAATGGGGACTCATGATCCATATTCTGTAGAGACATCTGCACACACATCCACAACATAAAAACTAAGGAAATATTACAAATGTACACTGTTGAGCAAAATTCAGGGAAAAGAGCAAAAAACAGAGATTTAGCAGAAACTTACACAGGAGCCTCAAGAACTAACCAGAAAAATCAGCTTTTTCATTGTTTACTGTGAACCCCTTTGCCTTTATTACAGCATCTATTCTTTCAGGTATTTTGCTACACCTCCAAAGTTCAGTCTTAGTTAGTTGTTAGTTGTTAGTTGTATTTTCTGCTTCTCATGATCCTAGTGATCCCAATTACAGATTTAGAGTAATTCACCCCTCACGTCAGACGTTTTTTGCCCATTCTTTTCTCAGTAATGCCTTCTTGACAGCTACACATCCTTTCAGACTTGTGGAGGGATGTTTTAAGGAAGAAGTGTCTTAAAGTCTGAAAATCAGTGTGTAACATTAAGAATTGTCACTACCGAAACATGTTTTTTTGCAATTTAAGAAACTTTTTGTACTTTAAAGAAAAACATTATGATTTTATGTGTGTACAGCTGTTCAAAGCTTTGTTTGCTAGTCATTTACTGGCTAGCATTTTTTTAAGTTCTGCTCAAAATTAGCTAAAATTGTCATTACCGAAACATTTGGCAAAGTTTCCATAGTTATGATCGTTTTTGTTAGTGACAAAATAGAATGTTCAAACCCATTTTTTTAATTAAGGCATAGGGTCACTGAAAGTAAAAGAATTGCAGTCTAAAGTCCAAATCTGAAATGTGTTTTGGACTCTGACTTGACTCTGACAACCAGTTTTATTAAAATGAAAAACATAGGCTTTAATTCACTCAAGGTTGTGCATTACAGTGATTTTACCATCTCTAAATTTCAGACAGAGCCTCCTCGGGTGGCTTACTGCTTGATTAAACCTTGCTAAATGACATATTATTTGCATTATTTATTTTGCTGTGTCATAAGAGTACTGTTACATTGTGGTAGACCAGGCCTGCAGAGCTGATTCAGATCTGCTCTTCAGATCTGTTCTACTAAAACAAAACTCTTGTGTGAATATAGTACCAGAGATTTTGGGAGTCGGGTGTCTGATGACGCACACTGTCTCCCCAGTACGCACACTGCAATGAGAAGAAGAGCAATGAGCACCCCACACAGCGCCGCTAGGTACAGGCTTTCTGGAAAACATGCACAGATACCAACATCCATGTTATTCCAAAAAAGTGCTGTTTTGGCTATTGTGATAAGTTATGACCAGCCAAAAAAAGCATTTACTGCCAAAAAGTCCTAATGCTTTTATTGATCATTGAAAGCGTGGAATATGCAGGCAAGTGTCTAACTGAGGACACAGCAGAGAGCATGATTTACCTGCTGATGAGACATGAACACACTGCGGGTCAGAGGGGGGTGAGGAAGCAAAGCGGGCCACAGCGCAGTATTCCTGACCCGCCACCAGCGAACCAAACTCCAGACTCTCCTGACTCCTCTCAAACACCCTAGTGAGAGTCTACAAAAGAAATCAGGGAGGAAGCAGAATGATGGGTAAAAAAAACAAGAACAATAGAGTTTCACATGAACAATTCCCCCATATTAGAATTTCAGAATTCATTTCTGAAATATAACAATATAATTGTCTCCCAGTTTAAGTCAAGACACTACAGGCAGAAGTAAAATGCAGCTTTACAATGTCCTACACTCAAAAATATCAGACCCCACAGATTTATGGTTATTTCAGCATGTTTTGTCAATTTATCTACTCACATCTTCTACCTGTATTTTCCAACATTAATCTAGACTCAGTTCTGCCACCCTTTATACAACCATGACATCTCAGATATCACCGAAAGGTTTTTTCCTTTAGAATCTAAATAGAATCTAAGGAACATTCAAATATGTCTCTTGTCTTTGTAATAATGACAGCATGTCCACAAATGTCTTCTGAGATCTCAAAGGGTAAAGCAGTTCTGAAGCCCAATCTTAAAATCATTTTTCTCAAAATCAGCCTTTTCCTATTCAGACATCTGCTTCTGGAATACTTGCATTCATTCAATTTTACAATGCTCATTTCTAACCCAATTCTGAAGGACATTATACACACACACACACACACACACTATTACCATTATTAACTAAGTCACAGTTTTAGTATGAATGAGAATATTCTATTTAACTCAGAAAGATGGTGGGAAGATGGCATTTAGTGGGGATCAGCCCTTTAGTTACATCTCAGTGGATTTTTCACATTGGTAAAAAGGGGTTGCCATATTTCATTAAATCTTAGAGTGGAACCTTTTGAAGTCAATCAAATACGTTCAAGGTTAGCATGATACAGTGTATCCCTAATGCAGAAGTTGCATTATTGATGTAAAAACAGTGTCAAAACAAAACTAAAGTGCAACAAACTGGAAGTTAAGAATACTGTGACAGTGCCCATATCATATAATGGGCGTCAGTACAGAATTCCTAGATGAAGACAGAATTTGTGTCTGTAATGCAAATTTCATTCAACTTGACCTCATCAGATCTTAATTTGGAAATAAAGATAGGAACTTTCTGTTATAAGGCCCCAGGTTTTTCGGCAAAAACCCCAAATACTTATAAATAAATAAATACATGTAAAGGCTATCAGTTTAGAGCCAAGACAGCACCCCTGCATTTACATAAAGCTCCCTAGGGCTGTACTGGCTTTCTTTCGTTATTAGCAAGAGCAGCATTTCTGGGTAAAGCACTGCTTTAGAGAGGAAACAAAAGCAGAGCAGAGTTTTGACACCTGAGTATCAGCTGTATCGTGTTTGTTGTAAAGCGTCACTGTGATATTGGGTTTGAGGAAGTGGGTGAGGGGACAGCAGCTCAGAGCTGTGTTTTTGTCATCTTCCTCTTCCTCTTCCACGCTTTCACAGGCCACAGGAGGAGCACAAGGCAAAGCCACCTCTACCTGCAGCCTGCGCTCCTTCAGAGAGACGGAGACAGAGGGAGGGCTGAACCTTGCATCTGCTGCACAGCCACAGAGAAACAAACATCACAAACTCACTTTTTTGTTTTACTTATAATAAATACTTTGTGAGAATTTATTGCTAATAATATTAATCATCATCATCATCATCATCATCGGCTTTATGTAAAAAGAACAAGTATTAAGCATGAAGGTCACTATATTGTTTGAAATATTACTAGATAAAAATACATCTTCTCCAAATGTACATAATACAATCCTGTCAATTGATTTGTGGTAGCTATTTGCTGTTTAATTGTTATATTAAACAAATGTGGTTAAATATTTCAGCTGGATGGTTGGATGATAAATATGAGCTGAGAGCTGTGAACCATATTCCAATTATTTATTTTGTATACACTGTGATAGAACCTTCTAAGTCAGTTCATTAAATTTCTGTCCTGCTAGAGCTACCCTGGTCAACTGTAAGTGATGTTACTTGAAGTAGAAAGGTCTAGGAGCAAGAAAAGCTTAGAAGTGGCCCAAGCTCACAAGAGAGGAACACCAAGTACTAACAAATAGTGTGGAAAAATTGTCTGTCCTCGGTTGTGACACTCACTAACAAGTGCCAAGAACTGTGTGTACGGAGCTTAATGGATTGGGTTCAATGGCCAAGCATCTGCACATAAGCAAAAGGTCACCATGCACAATGCCAAGTGTTAGCTGAAGTGGTGTGAAGCACAGTGCTGTTGGACTTTGGAGCAGTGGAAATGCTTTTCAGGAGTGATTATGATTTCACCATCTGGCAATCTGATGGACGAATCTGGGTTTGGCGGATAGCGCTACCTACTGGAATGCATAGTGCCAACAGTAAAGTTTGGTGGAGGAGGGATAATGGTCTGGACTGTTTTTCAGAGTTTGGGCTTGGCCCCCTAGTTCCAGTGAAAGGAAATCTTAATATTAAAGCAAAAAATGAGATTGTAGAGAATTGTTTGCTTGCAAATTTGTGGCACAGTTCGTGGAAGCCCCTGAAAGTAAAATGAAGAAATATTCAAGATTCTGCACTATTTCAAGGTCGCTATTCAAATTTAAGCAAATCTGTGACACTGTTGAGGCCTTTGTACAAAAATATTTGTTGTCTTATTCCTTCCATTGAAACCCATGTTCAGACAACTCTAAAGCGGATTTGTTGTACTGATCAGAGGCTTTTGCACAAACCTCTGAAGTCCGTGCCTGCTCGAGTCACGCTGTAGCACAAATTTGTGGCACAGTTCATGAAAGCACCTTTCCTGTTCCAGCATGACAATGGCTTCCGTGCACAAAGCAAGGTCCATTAAGACATGATTTGCTGAGTTTGGTGTGGAAAAATCTGAGTGTCCTGCCCAGAGCCCTGACCTCAACCCTATCCAACAACTTTGGGATGAACTGGAACAACAACTGTGAGCCAGGCCTTATCGTTGACCATAAGTACTTATTAGAGACCATAAGCAATTATGAATATTATCATTATTATTATCATTATTATTATCATTATTGATATTATTATTATTATTATTATTATTATTATTATTATGTGGATGTATAAAAGGTAACATGTACAAAGAGTAAACAGCATAGTAAAGCCCTGGTACGTACAGTCTTTGAGGGGGTCGCAGAGCTGTGTTGAGGTCCGCTGAATCTCTCCATGTCCATGGTTGATTTCCAGTCTGATTAAGTTAAAGACAACAAAGTCTGTGAAAGCCTGAGACACATCACAGCTGTAGGAGGAGATCTGGAAACACTCAGACACATTCTGCCACTCTTCCCTGCAAAACAAGCAATACAGCACAATGTACACAAGGGCTGTAACTATCACCTAATGGTTATTTTGATGATTAATTGAGTATTCAGAGGTTTGCAAAAAGCCAAACAAAAAAAATTGACTTAAATCAACAAAAACAATGCACAGCCTTTCAAAGATATCAGAATACTTTACTGGACAAAGATAAATGGTGCAGAGAAACTTGGAGTCAGAATTTCTTTTGAAACAGTGATGATAGGAACCAGACGTCTGAAGAGTTTAGTGGTCTATGTCTAAAAGCTACTTCACAGAAAGTGACTACATTAAACAGCCTACAGCCTGAGGAGAAGGTGTTGTAAGGAAAAAGGGAACCCAAAGGAAACTTTTTTCACCAGTATCATCATCAGTCACTGTCAAAACAAAACCTCATATCTAAATATTCATGGTTTTTCATGAATTTACATACTTCTAAAATGGCAGCCGTCACCCACACAATGTCAAAATTAATGACGAACAGACTAACAGAAACGGTCAAAAATGGCTTAGAATAATATACATTACCCTGAAACTTGGTGGTTTGCTTTTTCATTCTCCTGTGATGTTACTTTTTGTTTTGAGATAGGAGGTTTTATTCTGACAGCGACAATGTGAAAAGTCAGAGTATGTAGGTTCACTGATCATTTTGGTTGGCAAATAAAATTGCTAGATTTGTGTTCAGGACACTGTAGTTCTTATCACCACCACTGTAAAGAAATCTGAGTACGTATGTTTCTGTACAATGAACAATTTCACATCAAAAGCTCTAAAAGACTTTGTTTACATCTCAACGACAGAAATACTCAAAAATTTTTAAATCTCCAACAATGAGCGTGTCAGTCAGGCAGGACGAGGACTTAAAATATGCATCATCAACCAATTTGCTAACTAACTACTAAGAAGGTACATTTTTAATGTTTTTTTATTTGATAAGCTGAGTTTAATTAATTGTGACAGCCTTACATACATTTGCTGACCCTTAAGTGATTATTCATTCTGCAAAGTTCTTGTTTCTTTGGAGGAAAAAGTTGCAAATTCACTATACCATCTTCACTCTGAATTTGACTGATTATCTCCATTTCCTCAAAAAAACACCCTCATTTGAACTGCCTCCACTTCAAGCAGACAGGGCTGAGTCAAAGCAAACTAATGCGAGTTTCTTTTCTTTTTGGTTTCTGAGACAACAGGAGGAGAGCAGGTGCACACATATGTACTCAGAGACACACACAGGGATGGAGCCCACGCTGTGGCTTTGAGCTAAACCACACGGCAGTTTCACAGGAGGCTGAGATGCACTGTCAGTTCCAGCTCTCGCATCACCTCACCCCCCTTTCTTTTCCATCATTCTCTGTTTTTCATGTGCGTGGTGTATTGTTACCAGGGTAATGTGCATTTATGATTAATCAGACGTTGACTGACGGTGGTGCATCCATTACAGCATGCGGGTGCTACACAGCCAGATTTTATGTGGCTTATCAGCTCACGCGATCACAGTAATCACAGTGAGAAAGAAACTGTGGTTAGCAGTTTGCCTGTGAACACACACACACACACACACACACACACACACACACACACACACACACACACACACACACACACACACACACACCCTTGAGCCATCGTCTGGACGGTGAAGGTCGTGCTGGAGCTCACATCAGAACAGTTCCACTGTAGATGACAGCCTAAATCCAGTGTGCTCACACTGGGAGTGCAGGACGAGAAAGAGGGCCCTAACACACACACACACACGCACACGCACACACGCACACACACACACAAAAAAAAATCATATTTTCATTTTCACAACATTGATAAATTCAAATATTTATATATACACACAGTGGGGTACAAAAAGTCTGAGACCACAATGAAATTCTGGGACTTTTTTCTTTTTTTGTAATGTAAAGTAAAATGAAAGTAAAATTAAGAAGAAATATTCAAGATTCTGTGCTATTTCAAGGTCGCTATTCAAATTTAAGCAAATCTGTGACACTGTTGAGGCCTTTGTACAAAAATATTTTTAGTCTTATTCCTTCCATTGAAACACATGTTCAGACAACTCTAAGGTGGGTTTGTTGTACTAATCAGAGGCTTTTGCACAAACTTCTGAAGTCTGTGCCTGCTCGAGTCACGCTGTCAGTAAAGCACAAGAAGGATGTATCAAACACTAACAAACACTGAAACCCAAAATTTAAATTTTATTAAATTAAACATAAAAAAAATGGACATTTCAAAGATTCTACTTTGTTTTATTCAATTGTTATGCTAAAAACAGAATTTGTAATGAAAATCTTTGTATCAAGATAAAGAGAAAAACAGAAGCGATGTGACTATTGTTCTCAGACTTTTGAACCGCACTGCGTATTTCAAATTTATACTTAAACATACATCTCTACACAGTACTGTGCAAACGTTAGACACACTCTTTGTTAATCTAATGAAATTACCCTCATTTAATGAAATTAGACCTCAAAAACTGGTTTACATTTTTCAGTATTTACTGTTTTCACCCTTTGCTTATTACAGCTTCCATTCTTTTCTGGAGACTCTTTTCACAGAAAACTGCAGCGACACTTTTCCACACCTCCCAAGTTTTGGAGTCTTAGAAGTTGGATGCATTTTCTGCTTCTCAAAATCCGAGTAATCCCAAACACATTCAATGATGTTGAGGTCTGGGGTGGTCAGTCCATTGCTCTGAGAACACCAGCAGTTTCTATGTTTGATTTGTGAATGTTTTTTTTTTTTTTTTCGTCCATTTCCCTTTCTCAGCAATAGCTTCTTGTCAGCTACGCATCCTTTCAGACTCCTAGCGTTGTCTTCTCACAGTGGAATGATAGACAGAAACACCTGTGGATTTTTTCAGATCTGCATCAAGAGTAGAGCTAGATTTTCTCCGCTCTCTCAAAGATGAAAGCTTTAAGTGCTGTTTATCTGATGGGGACAGTTTTGGTGGTCTACCAGGTCTTGCAGGGTTATTAGGAGTCCCATTTTCTCTATATCTTAATCATTTCTAAACAGCAGTTGTTTTTCACGCATTTTTCTTTAATTTCGTTCTTCTGAATGCAAATGGATTATTTTATATCTAATTCCTGTGAAAAATCACCTGAAAATGAATAACTTGTACTTAAATTTCTGTTTTGACCAGAAACTAAATACATTAAGTGATTTTTTTTGCACAGTACTGTGTACGAATGGTATCATCTGACTTATCTAATTCAATTCTAAAGTTCTAAAATTGGCAAAAAGTGCCATATTTAAGTGTACTCTCTGTAGAGGATGTTAACTTATTTTCACTTAGAAAATAAACACATCACTTAACCAGAGGTGATCAAACTTTTGCATACGGCTATACTGTGTACAGGTGTTATGAATGAAAGAAGCTTAACTCGCACAACTAAATAAACATGCTATCATTTTTATCAATTTTGAAGGTGGTTCTGCATCCTCACACAATCTTTTTTTTACTTGTATGTTCTATAAGAGACAGGTAGTGAGAAAGACAAAACTAGAGCCATTCTGAAAAACAAACACACTCACCCACTCTCAGCATCACACAGAGCAGGCCGAGGGCTGAGAGAGCAGCTGGCATCACCACAAGTACGCCAAACCCACGGGAATGGAACGTTTTAGCCAAATGATCACACTGCTGTTCAGATATGGAACATATTCAAACACAGTCACGCACAACTTACACCAGACACCACTCAGCCAATACAAGTGTAAAAGTTATACTGACAGAAGCACAGCACTTCAGTTCAACCGCGAGAGTGAAACAAAAGTAGAGGGTTTTGGCAAGCTCACCTTCCCCAGGATGGAGGTCGAAAAGATAACACGACCACAGTATAAGACTCAGTGTACAGCCACAAAACTGCCACATATACGTCAGAGTGCGAGAGCGAGAGAGAGAGAGAGTGACAGACAGAAAGACACAACAGCTCTCTCTAGTGGAGTTACCAATTATATTTTAATGTCATTTACTTTCAATTATTAAAATAATACATTTCAACAATTTTTTACATCCTCTGAAATGTTGCATTCTTTATAAAGTTCAAAATAGTAAGCATAACAATAATCAGCACCTCAAGTGCCATTACAGAAAGGCAAGGCAATAAAGACCAAACAGAAAAGAAAATAAGTTATTACTCAATATTTAGGGTTTCTCACTCTCTCCACATACAACAAAGTAAGGTGCACAACTGAGCAGCACCTCCTCGTTTCATGGTTGATATCAACAGCTCAACTGTGGTATCAGAAACATTACAGTAATTCATATTTACAACAGTCCTCTAGGGTTGGGTGGTATCCTCTTGTTTCATACCTTAAAACAATTTCCAAATATTACTGTGGTACAAGATATTACCAGTGGTTGTGGTGGTGGTGGTTGGGGGGGGGGGTTGACAGAAGTGACATAAGAGCATCTGTATCACTTTTGTGGCATCCTGTTCTGCATTATTTCAAACAAAAAAATAATCAAAAACTTTAGTTTGCGTACATGGTCACCAGATAACAACGCATTGCATGATTTTCAAGCCTCATTCAATGAATGTCAAACCATCTATCTAACAATTGCTAAATGTTAGATGCTGCTAACTTTGAGAGAGGAGCTGGTTAGCATCAGCTTAGCTAGCAAGATAAAAGCTCTGCTCACCACAAAACATATTTGATTCTGTCTAACTAAAGCAGAAACACAAGTCTTCGTTATAATAACTCAAATCTGAGGGAGAGAAGTTGAGCAACTGGTGCTGAAAGGACAGAAATGAAGCCCGTTACTTGTTGTGTGGGCCTGCAGCCTGACTGGTTCCACCCACCACAGAAACAAGTGCTGAAACAAGTGTAGACAATAAAAACGAATGTCAGAGAGAGCAAAAGATGAAGAACTGGTGTTGGAATGACGAAGCTGAAATCTGTTTTGTGGTGTTTGGGACTGTAGCATTTTGGCTAATGTAACATTAGCATAGTTAGCAGGCCAAATGTGTCACACAGCACAGCAGAGGTTTGGTTCCAGCAATTGATGCTTAAATGACACCAGTTAGAGGATATCTGAGAGTGACTGGTGTTAGAGTGACAGTCAAAATCAAATGTGTTCTGTGGTGTTTGTTGCTCTTAGCTGTCGCTTAGCCACTGTTATACTTAGTTTTTCAATGGTTTTCCTTGCCTGGACTTTCCTCTCCTCTATCACTGCCACCCATCAGTCAACCCACACCACTAATCAGTAAGCCTGATCCAAAAATATAAACAGGTGCAATGTGTTTATTTGGCTGTTCAGATGTGAAATGGAAATGACACGTTATAATTTCATAATTACGAAATACTGTCATCATTTTTAAATACTGCAGTATATCTTATGACCGTTATACTACCCAACCCTAAATAAGACATCATTTGCTTAAGAGACTGTCCAACCCCTGAGGGCCAGTGGACACATTCAAGTTAGAAGACGGGGGCGTTTTTATTGAAACATCAGCTCGCTAGACAAAACATCTGTCACATGCATCATTTCTTCTCTAATCCTTGGTTATGTGTCCCCCTTACCTTAATAACAGCATGAGTCATTTCAAGTAGGGATTACATCAGTCATTTAAGCAAGTTCCAGTCTATTTTAGGCTACTCTTCCACTAGCTGGGTGCACATTTCAGCTATATTTATGTGCGCCTATTTCAGTATTTTACCTACTTCTCCAGACTGTGAATCTGACTGGAGGCCTGGTGATTTTGCTGGTCATTCAAAATGTCCCAGTGTTCCATCATGTCTGCTGATTCAGTCACATACAGGCACCCTACAGTCATCATGCTGGAATGTGGGAATGTCAATGCTCAGACAGCTCAGACTAAAGCACAAATTTAGTGGAAGAATTGGCTAAAATGGACAGGATCTCAAGAGACTGGTGTAAGCTTTACCAGACAGGATTGGGGCAGACATTAAAGAAATTAGATACTTAACCAAATACTTGAGAAGAAAAGATGTATGCGAGTATTTTTTGTCTGTGGAGATTATCACTAAGTGACCCGTCACGTTAATCAACACTTCTTCTCTGCGCAAGAAGCCATAGCATGAATTTGTAAGGTGCCTTTTGGGTTATGATCAATGATAAATGACCAGAGTCCACCTTTATGTGTGCGTGCTGGGCAGAGCGAGGCCAGGCTCAGCAGGAGAAGACAGCTGGGCTCTGCACAGCAGCCTCTTCGTGGCCGAATCTCTGTTTAAGTTCTTGTACGGGTTCCGGCGCATTCCGCGCATGCACATGGACGGAAAACTGAAGGCTGCCAGGCAGCAGCCAGAACAGGCTACAACTTCTTCTGGTTCAGGGGGCGTCAAGGGAGTCGTGGCACCACGGCTACCATTCACAGCCAGGCCCAAAGGCGCCACCTCACTGTTGTTGTTGTCCAAATCGGGTAAAGGGGGTAAAGATGGGGGTCCATTCAGTATGGGGGGGCTCCAGCCATTCGTGAAGGTCTTTGGATCAGGTGAATCAGGAACAACGCCATCTGGAGTATTGGAGGAACTGCTGCAGTCCATTCCCTCCTCCACACTCTCCTCAGTCAGCCTGTCTAATGACATTAACTCAAGCTCTAGGGGAAGACCTGAGTCATCAGCTGGAAGGCAAAAACCCTTCATCTTAGTTTCTTCTTCCTCCTCCTCCTGCCCCTCTTCCAGTTCTTCCTGAATGGAGTCTTTTATAATAATTTCTCGTACATTTCCTCCCACCTCTGGTGCATCCAACAGACAGTTTGGTCTTTGGAAATCATGAGGAGATCCAGGCCCAATAGAAAAGATGCTGTCTGTGGCGTGTAGGATGTGTGTGTCACCAGTACGAGTGTCTGTTGGAGTACTGAACACACTATCATGTTCAATCTCAGTGTACATGTTGACTACACTGTCGCTGTCCATATCTCTTAGGTTGTGACTGTTAGCCATCTCCTGATTAACTTCTGGGTTTCTTACGATAGGGTTGCACTCTTGCGCATCACTCTCATTGCTACTTCTCAACGACTGGATGTCATCTGGAGTGCAGGGCAATGACTGGCAGCGTCTGTGGAGCCGGGGCGGGGCTTTCCTGCAGTGGGTGGGGCTACAAGGGTCAGGTGGCGGGGGCAGGGTGAAGGTGAGAGAGATGACAGATTTGCTCGGTGTGTCGAAGAGTTTGATACGTCCGCCGTTGAGGTCGTGCCGCTGGGAGAAGGGATTGACCCGGGTTGGGGTGACCTGGGCAGGGTGAGGGGGGAGCAGGTCTGATTTACTGCGGGACAGGCGACCATCTGCCGGGGCGCCCAGAGATGACCTCCTCCAGCTCGGGGATCGCAGGCTTGGGGAAACAGGTTCTGCTGGGCAGAGGAATAATACAAAACAAGAAAGAGCACATATTACATCATGGACCAGCAACATGTTTTTGAAAGGAATAAACAATGTGTCAACATTCCTGGATGTGCAGTAATCTTGGGAGATCTGACTCGTCTGGAGTAGGACTGAGCATTATATTATGTTATATTACATATTATATTATAATAACTATTATGCACAGAATATTACAGGATGTAATGAACATTTGTACAGCTGTACAAATAACCAGTATGTTACAGAGAAGTTACACTGTAAAACAGCGAGGAAGATTTGTTGGTTTTAGTTTAAAATTAAAGTACAAGTTGTCCACTGTGGTTAATAAGCTTCAACTCTGAGGAAAAAGCTGTTGGCATGTCTGGCTGTGCTGGTTTTGATGGCCCTGAATCTTCTAGCAGAGGGAAGTGTCTGGAAGAGGTCATGTCCAGGATGAGAGGGGTCAGCTGTAATTTTGCCGGCATGCTTCATCAACCTGCTGTTGTAGATATCCTAAACGTTGACAGACTACATCCAATGATCCTCTCCGCTGTTCTAATGCAGTGGAGTTTGGCTCGTTCTTGTGAGGTGGAGGAACCCAAACAGATGGTTATGGATGATTTGAAGATGGACTTGATGATCACTGTGTAGAACTGGATCATCAGGCTCTGTGTAGGTTAAATTTCTTCAGCTGTCTGAGGAAGAACATGCTCTGCTGTGCTCTGTTGGTGATGAAGACAGTGTTCCTCTCCCATTTCAGGTCCCTGGATATGGTGGTGCCCAAGAACTTGAGTGGAAACCACAGGGCCTGTGATGTTGATGGTGGAGTAGGGAAGCAGGGTGACGCCTGAAGTCCACCACCATCTCTACAGTCTTTTGTGTGTAGAGCAGCAGGTGGTTGCTGCTGCACCAGGACACCAGCTGCTCGACTTCCTTTCTGTAGGCATCCCTGCTCTGAGGCTCACCAAAGTGGTGTCGTCAGGATCTACACAGCTTGTTCTATGGAGACACACTCATTGGTGTGGAGACTGAAGAGAAGGGGTGGGAGTATGCAACCCTGTGGTACTGCGGTACTGAGGGTCCTGGGATCTGATGTGTGTTTCCCAAGCTGCACCTGTTGTTTCCTGTTTGTGGCAGTTGGGATCTGGCACCAACAGCTGGGACACTTTGACCTGCAGCAGCTCTGGCACTATGGTGTTGAAAGCCAAGCTGAAGTCCACAAACCGTTCAGTTGGATTAGGACCAGCCGTTTAAAGACCTTTACGACTACAGACGTCAGGGCTACTGGTCTGTAGTCATTAAGTAAAATAATAATGTTTTTTGAAGGGACTGGAATGATGGCTGAGGTTTTAATGCAGGTTAAAACAGAGCAAAGTTCCAGTGATTTGCTGAAGATGTTTGTGAAAATCTGGTCTAGCTGTTATAAAGACATAAAGAACACTAGCCTATCTTGGACTGCCATCAGAACCAGAATTATTGGCCAAGTATGTTGACATGTACAAGGAATTTAGTTCCAGCCATTGGTGTCTCTCTAGTATTATATGCAATGTACAGAGATGTATATATAATTTACAGACAAGACACAATATACAAAATACACAGTTTGCAAGCAATGTGCAGATTATATAGGGACAAGCAATATTTGCAAGTGTGTGGTTATTTTTATATTGTGTCTTGTCTGTAAATTATGCCATCTTATGCAATGTACAGACAATGTACATGTAATTTACATATACATTGCCGGTACATTGAATATAATACTAGAGAGAGCCTTGTATCGCATAAACTCTTATCAACAAATGTTTAAATGAATGAAATAAAGGGTTAAACTCCCCAAATTACTGAAACCACACAGAGGGAGTAGATTGCTGGACAAAAGCTCAGCCATCAGCCAGAGTCAGAGTCACCTTTATGTTTTACATTTCATGAGTAAAAGACAATTCAGTAGATATGCATGTTGCTGACCCTTAGCAGGCACTGTGTCCTCTGTCTGCTGTCCAGCACTCATTTTCTTCTCCAGTTCAGCCACTATTACAGCGAAAGGGGGGCGACTCTGGGCTTTCATCTATGAGAGAGAGAGATGTTAAATGGACCATATGAGATCTGTATAAGAGACAAATGAGTTAAAAAAAATCTGTGCGTTAGAAAATCTCTTACACTACAGCAGGTAACAGCTAGGCTGAAGAAGGCAGGAGGACAGTCTCTGACCATGTGCTGGAATGCATCCACATCCAGACCAAAATCCTGCATTAAAAAGAGACTATTTTATTAGATTATATGTTCATTTTTGTTTACACAAGGTGATGAAAACAATAAAATAACATGGATAAGCCAGAACTATTATATAGTATAATTAACTGTCACCAGGGGGCATTATAGTCCACATTTAAGAGTTTGTAGTAATTCAGGTGTCCACTAGGTGCACACAATCAGTAAGCAGTACCTAAATGTCACTATTTGGTGACACTTTTACATTTGGTGGTCCTCATGCTGCTTTGCAAAGTCTTTATACTGAATTCTAAGCAACTGGACATTCTATGTTAAACAGTAAGGCTGCTTTTAGAATGCTTGTGCGTACTTGCATGACTGACTGGGACCAGGTTTGCATTTCCAAACATACTCAACTCCTCATCAAAGTTCAGAATTCCTGACGTCAGACCATCAGTTAACTTTGTCCGAGTTTTAAAACCATGTGTAGGCAAATGTGAAGATTGAGTCCAGCAGTGGGCAGATGCCCTCAATCAGATACAAAGTCAATAAAGTGCTTTATCAGATTACCCTCATTATATAACACCATACAGTGTGAGCTGGCTGAACATTCAGATATGTGTAAAGAGTGTACGTTTCAACTGGCACACTCAAAACTCTGATTAGACAAGACTATAAAAATTGATTGTCCTTAAAAGGCAAGGCCTGGAAGCCTTATTTGCTACATGATGGTGCAGGCAGAACAACATTGAAAATCTGAGACAATATAAATCGGGTGATTCTGTGTCACACTGATGTTACAAGCCTGGCCAGTAAAGACATTTTAAACATGGGCTTGCATGTTTCAGAGAAATAAATCAAAATTTGTGAATCCATTTAACATCTGATGTTTGTTAGCATTAAGTTCTTGAAGATCACTGAAAGAAAAGCACATCTATTCCTTTTTTCTTTATTTTCAATGATACTGTGATGGTTTGACCCTGTGACGTTTTCCAAATCAAATTATTAGAATGTTCTTACTGTCCTTATGCCATTAGATGGACGGTAGATAGCCATGTTTTGTGTATTTTGCTGATTCCATGCTGTAACTCAACCCTGTTACTCTTTGAAAGGGCCCATATCGTAGAAAAACTATTTGTCCTCATTTTTAAAAAAAAACAAAAAACACGTAAACATTATTGAATTTCATCTTTGTCATAGCTGCTAAGGCTGAAATTTGAGGATGTGTCCAAAATTGCTAGACAACACCAAACACAACAATGTGGGAGTACAAAGTACATGATCCAAAACGCCACCACCACAACCACCAGCTACAGTGAACAAAAATCTACTCCCTGCTGCAAATGCTCTCTTAAAATGCTGACAGCTTTTGAGATGAAACTTGCTTCTCCTTAAAAACCAAACTAAACCAGCTGTTCCAATCAAAGCTGATGTGAACAGCACCAACTTTAAAGTGCAAGTTGTCTTCAGTGTAGCGTTAGTCAGCTGTGGTGAAATGCTGACAAAAACGTTTTTCTTTTTCTATTCAAATGACAAATTTATTCCTTCATCCCTCCTAATTGCACAAACCCATTTTCCTCTTGTAATCAGCTGAGAAGCCATCGGAACTGATAGGTTGTTTTTTGCTTCAAGCTCAAGCACTTGGGTAAGCTGAACAAGCTCTTATTCTTGGACTCAGCCACTGTTGTTACGGTTGGATGTTTTAGAGGAAGTGGTGTAACCCTGCAGCGAGTACTTCCAGCAGAAAAAACACAGAAATGTGAAAAGGGCATATTGAGCTCCTTTAAAAACTCCTCATTTAGGTTGCTTTAAAGGGAAATTTCAATTTCTTTTTAAAAATGTTCAGTTTGATTCAATCACTGGGATGTAAACAAAGTCATTCATAGTGGTCTGATGTGAAATGATTAATGGCAGAGACACTTACTGACTTAGATTTCTTTACAACAGTAGTGAGTACAACAGGTAGTACAACAGGTCACGATGTCAACATCGCAAATATAGCTATTTTATTTACTACCCCAAATGACAAGTGAACTTATGGTCTTTGTAATTGTAATATTGATAATGGTAAGTATGGAAAAAAAATTCGTAGGGAACTATTTTGCCAATACAGTACCTCTCCACCATGAAAGTACAAATAATTTAGGCCAAAATGCTAATAACTTTCTGGTACCCTTTTGAGACATTATATACCTTAGACATTCAGTTCCTATGAACATCGCTGTGAACAATTCTGTGCAAGTTTCTCTCCAATCATTTCACATCAAACCATTCCAAATGACTTTACATCTAAATGACTGAATTGTGCAAAAATTTTGGAAAACTGGTGGAACTGCTTTTTAAATCCATTTTCAATTTCACCCTCTGGGGTTTAAGGGTATTTTCTTGATTATTTGCATATATTCTTAAATGTACCTTTAAAGGCATTTGCATAAGACATGATACCCACATGTTATATAACAAACTGTTTAGAATAATCTCAGGTCTCTCTATAATAAGGCCTCTTTGACCTGAAGCACTGTGTAAAGAGATAATTCGGCCCTAAATTTGAAAAATTTTAGACATGATTAATATATCTTGCGAGAAACACAGCTTTACTCATGTGGATGAATTGTTTTGATGCTTGAAAAGTCTCAGATTCACAAACGTAATGGAATGCATGAATAAAACAGTAGATAAATGTTACGTTACCCTCATCACTACTTTCCAAACCTGCTGCAGCAACTTCAGCAGTTGCAAACTTTTTTTTACACACCATTTCACCCAAATAAAGCCTATGATGCCTTTATGACCACATTAGCTCAGTTATATGAAAAAAACTGTCCTTTAAGAAAATTTACAAGAACGCATAAATATGCCGGTAAACCATGGATTACTAAAGGAATAGCAAATGCATGTAAAAAGAAAAATGTATTGTACAAGAAATTTTTAAAACAAAGAACAAAAGAAGCAGAAAACAAATATAAAATGTATAAAAATAAATTAACAAGTCTTATGAGATTTAGCAAGAAGGAATATTATCAGAAATTATTTGAGCGATACAGGACTAACACTCATTGAGCATGGAGTGTGCTATGTAACATCATTAAAAAGGGTGCAGGAAGAGCAGACACTCCAGATTATTTTGTAAAATTCCAATATAATTATAAGTAAAACAAAAGAAACTGCTAATGAATTTAATGACTATTGTGTAAATGTTGGATTTAATATAGCAAAAGAGATGGCGGAGCCAAGAAATAAGTATGGTCTAGATGAAGACATTGTTCATAAAAACCCTTACTCCTTCTTTATTAGGAGAACTTTCGAAAAGGAAATTCTGGATATTGTAAAAAAACGTGAAAATAAAAAGTCCACTGATTGGACTGAAATTGACATGTCTTTAGTTAAAACTATTATAGAATGCATCGTGAAACCTTTTACACATATCTGCAATCAGTCTTTCAAAATAGGTATATTTCCTAATAATATGAAAACAGCAAAAATTATTCCAATTTATAAAAGTCGAGACAGGCACCAGTTCTTCAATTATAGACCAGTTTCTCTGCTCTCCCAGTTCTCAAAGATTTTAGAAAAACTATCTGTAGGCAGGCTTAATAGTTTCATAAAAAAAAACACAACTTATTGAGTGATCATCAGTTTGGTTTTAGAGCAAATAGTTTCACCTTGATGGCAGTGATGCAACCAGTAGAAGAGATATCAGCTGCAACAGACAACAAGGAATATACTGTTGGGGTGTTTAATAGACTTTAAAAAAAAGCATTTGACACTATTGATCATGACTTACTAATGAAACTGGAAAGATATGGTTTTAGAGGAGTAGCATACTCATGGCTCAAGAGTTACCTTAATAAATATCAATATGTACAAATAAATAACATTAAGTCTAAAATACTGAAAGTCACTTGTGGAGTTCCACAACGTTCAGTGTTAGGACCCATATTGTTTACACTGTATATAAATGGTATCTGTAAAGTGTCTAAATTGCTAAAATTTGTTTTATTTGCTGATAATACTAATTTATATTGCTCTGGGAAAAGTTTGGAACAGCTACTGAATACAGTAGAAAGGGAATTGAAAGCTTTAAAGAAATGGTTTGATATTAACAAGCTATCCCTAAATTTAAGTAAAACAAAGTTTATAATATTTGGAAATCAACAAACCAAGCATAAAGTTAAAATTATGATTGATGATGTTGAAATAGAAAGGGCCTATGAAAACAAATTTCTGGGTGTGATAATTGATCATAAATTATGTTGGAAACATAAAATAATGTAAAAATAAAAATGTCTAAAACTGTTGCAATATTATATAAAACTAAAGATATCTTGAATCAAAATTCATTCTATATACTGTACTGTTCCTTCACAGTTCCATACATGACCTACTGTGTGGAGGTATGGGGAAACACATACAAGACCAACACCTATTTTCATGCTACAGAAGAAAGCTATAAGAATTGTAAGTCGATCAGAATATTATGAACCAACCGATAAACTGTTTACTAAATTACATGCTTTAAAATTTAGTGATCTAGTCGACCTTCAAACTGCACAGACAATGTACAAAGCACAAAACAATTTACTACCAAACTGTATTCAGAAGCTGTTTGCAATTAAAGAGAGCAAATATGGACTTGGGGGAACACGTATGTTTAAAAAACCAATAGCAAGGACAAATATAAAAAACAGATGTATATCTGTCAAAGGGGTATGTTTGTGGAATAAGTGTGATAAGGAACTAAGAATGTGTAGCTCACTTTGCAATTAAAAAAAAATGTTTAAAAATAAGGTGGTAAACACTTATAAAACTGAGGAATGATCATTATTATGTATGAAATGTTCTGAAATGTTGATTGATTTTCTTTCTGTTTTGATATTTCTCTTTATTGTTTAAATGCAGGATTGTATATGATTTATAAAGGGTAGTCAGAATAAGCTATAGCGTCAGACCATACCTTTTTGGTCAGTACTTGTTTTTGTATCTATTATTATGCCCATTAATTTTATACCTATAAGTTTTCCTTTTATTTTTGTGTTACCTATTACTATTATTATTTTTCTCTTTTATTTCTATGGGTGTAAACACATTGATAAACTGAAATAAACGTATTAATAATAATAATAATAATAATAATAATAATAATAATAATAATAATTTTGTGTCTGTGTCTGAGGTGACTGAACTAAAAATGAAAGGATTCTGACGTAATGGGCAAGGCCTTAGTGATTTCCTGAGTGTCCATTGGTCAGTTTCACGCAAAATATGGATGAACACACCAACTGTCCAAATATGGAAGAATCCACCAATTACAGGCGAGAGGCAGATGACGAACACACAAATCCACCAGTTACACAGAGTGAGAGGCAGATCAGGTTTATTTCAACTTGTCTGAATTGGCTCATAACTCTGGATGTGAGTCTCGTATGATCTCGCAGACTCTACAGACTCGGGAACTGTCTGAATCATATTTCTGCGCTGTATTATGGCAAAGATTTTAATAGAAACACAGAGAAACATGTAAATTTGAGGCGCTGGTGCTTTTGTCGACCCCAGAAGGGTTAATTAGAGCCAATTCCCAGAATGTCCTAGGTTTTTACATTCTACTGAATGGTTCCACTGCTACACTGGAGGACTGCAAATCTTCAGCTTCTGCTTTTTTTGCTGTTTCAAAATACCCGTAAGAGAAAACAAATGTTTCTTTTTTAATTATATGAACTTGTGTGCTGGGCTAACAGGCTGCTGGACAAAGAAGCAAGAAAGATTTGGAAAGATTTCTTCCATATAAGGCACAGTTATTAACATTCTCATCATTCCTGGTCACGGACAGCATAAGACACAGCTGGGACTGGAACGTGAATCTCTGTGGCAGGCTCATCTCTGTACCTGGGAAGCGTGTGTGGAGATTTAGTGTACCTCTGTGCGGGGCAGGAAGTCTGGATCTGCCTGAATCCGACCAATGATCTCACAGAGGATGATCCCGTAGGCAAAAACATCCACCTGTACACAACAATAAACAGCAACATCAATAAAAAGACGATGAGTGAGAGGGATTCGACATTTGGGGTGAGGAGTCATACTTCATGAGCTTTAGTGATAAGCGATAAGAACATTTTCAAAGGGTTTGCAGTTTCCATCGAAACAATCTTCTGATATGTGAGTCAGGAACACTGACTCATCCCACCTTTTCGTCATACTGCTCCCCTCGCAGTACTTCCGGGGCCATCCAGTAGGGGGAGCCCACGATGGCCAATGGCTGCGTCTGAGTCCCATCACTGAGTGGAGAGAAAGAAACAAAAACAAATTGTGAGCTGAACTTACACATTTTCATCATTCACAGGCATCACCACCTGTAGCTGCAATGTAATCTCATGCTTCTTTAGGCTACTAATATGTCTGCATGTTTTGTGAGCATCTGTAAGTAAGTGTTTGTGTGAAAAGCCAATAAAAACAGCATAACTGACGAAAACAGTCAGCTTCTTCCACAGGGACGTTTCAGATGGGTACAATAATACAGAGCATAAATAGATTCAGCAAAAAAGGCTTGAAAGAGAAAAGGAAGTGGGGAAAGAGGAAGAAAAGGGGGGGCAAAAAGAGGAAGAGAGATTCATAGAGATAGAGATAGAGAGAGAGAGAGAGAGAGTGCAAAAGAGGAGATAGTGAGAGAGCAAAAAAGATAGAGAGATCAAAATAGCAACAGAAAAAGAGCAACAAGAGAGAGATGAGAGAGAAACGAGAGCAAAATAGAAGGCAAAAGAAAAATATAGAGAGCAAACGAAAGAGAGCAAGAGAGAAAAGAAAGAGTGAGACAGAAGAGAGAAAAGAGAGCAGAGAATGAAAGAAACAGCAAAACAGCAAGAGAGATGAGAGACGGAGAGAGTAAGGACGAGCAGAGAAGAAAGAGCAAAAGAGCAAGAGCAGACAGACAGAGAGAGAGAGAAAGAGTGTGAGAGAGAGGGAGAGACAGGGAGAGAGACAGGGAGAGAGACACATGGAGAGAGAGAGACAGGGAGAGAGAGAGAGACAGGGAGAGAAACAGAGAGACAGAGAGAGAGAAAATAAAGTGTGTTAAGTGTAACAAAGCTTGCAGTGTAAACACCATTTGGGGAAGTGCTGGTGGAGACGCAGTCAGCAGCAGCTCGCTGGAATAGTTTGACCTTATTAGGAGAGCTTTCCAAAAACCTCCATCTAACACTCCAACGAGCGCGTGCACACACACGCACACACACACTTCAGGACAGCAGTCTGTCTGTCACTTGAGACACCCTTAAATTATGTATATAGCCAAACACCTGTGAACCAATAATGGGGGGGGGGCAAAAAAAAACACACAAGGCACCAATTCAGTCCAGCATGTATCAGTATCAGTACTGCCACGCAAGCACGCACACACGCACACACATACACACACGCACACACACGCACACACACGCACACACACGCACACACACACTCTTGCTCACGCGCACACACACACACACACACACACACACACACACACACACACACACACACACACACTCTTGCTCACGCGCACACGCGCTCCAGCTAAAGCATAACACACACTTATGGAAACATTAGGAAGTTGTACACAAACACAGAACGGAAACAGAGCACCAGCCACACTCAAAACACTCACTCTCACACAGGCAGCTGCCCGTGTTTAGCAACACTGTTATATAAGAGTGTGTGTGTGTGCTGGTGCACGTTTCTGTTGGAGCGTTAAAGGGGAAGCTGAAAAACGAATACAGAATAAGGCCACTGCAAGTAAGTTGTCAGTATCATAAACTAACACATCACATTTTAACATTCACTGAGCAGTAGATCATTCTGCACAACAGGCCTGCGCACAGATATTTACGGGGGGGCTGGGACTCAAAAGAAAAACATGAAGGTGAATTAAGATAATTACAAATTACAGCATATTGCATATAGAGCATATTTTGAAAGCAATCAGGAATTTAGCTACAGAAAACCTGTGGCAAATCACAAAGTATTATATTTTCATCATTCAACCACTGGGATACATGCAGAACACACAGAAAGTCGTACACTGGGAAGCCACTAGCATATTTTTTACTTTGCATGCTGAAGCTTTACAGTTACTGGATTAACCTGTTAGCTGCTTAGCAATATTCAATCTTAGGTAGGGTATGCCGACTACAGTTTGGGCCTTTTACTTGATATACAGAAAATTTGTGAAAAAGTTTGCAACTGTAAACATGCATGCATTAGTGATATCCTGCAATTTCTTACCTCTTTCAAGCTGAGCTATGTCAAAATATATCCTACTTTATAATGTCTCTGGGTGAAGTGATCTTACATTAGGGGGAATGCAGAGCCTATATTAAAAATCCAATTATGACATTTTGTGAAATCGATTCATAATCTTTCAAAAGAGATGCCTCATCCCAAAATGGCCAAAAACCACTAGCATTATTTCCTAAGCAGTGATTTGAACCCCAATCTCCAGCATGCAAGGCTGTAACACTACCCACTACTTGCTTTGAAACAGTGAGCTCCACAGTCCCTTAAGTGCCACTTTACAAAACTTTAATTTAGTAAGTTATTAGCTCCCCTTACTGCTAACATTATGTTTAGTTGTGAATTATTATAAGCAAGGAATCAAGAAATGTGACACTTTCTTAAATAGATTATCAGTGGTTTATCAGTGTGATTTCAAGTGCTGTGGTGATGCATGC
The DNA here is from genome assembly GCF_904425465.1 of Colossoma macropomum. NCBI lineage: Eukaryota > Metazoa > Chordata > Actinopteri > Characiformes > Serrasalmidae > Colossoma > Colossoma macropomum. Next base: position 30,010,207 of record NW_023494805.1, on the reverse strand, counting down.
ATTCTTGACAGTTATTGAAGTGATGAGGCTTGTAGAACCTGAGCTGATCCACAAGCTCTAGGCTAGGCCGAGCCTTTCCTCGTTGAAATGGATCTTGAAAATTGGCCACATGAAAATACAGTTATTATACATGCTTAAAAAGAGGGCACCTGTACTGTCTAAGGGCAAAAGGGCAGGGGCTCAAGCCCCCCTTGTGGTCTGTCTGTGCATGTGCCTGCTGCACTGCATGGCTACATTAAGGCTGCCTTTAAGACTGCAAGCCAGATCAAGTCTGCAAAAAGCAATCTACACTGATAAAGCACCCAAATGACGTGTACTATGTAGATATCAATCACACTGCTGTGATAAAGACCAAAAGAGTGCATATGTCTGCAGAAAAGCAGTCAAATCTTTCAATTTCCCCATCTCTTCAGAAGCAGAACTGTAACACAATCTTGAAAAATAGCCTCTTAACGGGCCTCATTTACCAACCGGTTTTAAGAAGGAATTTCTTGTTAAAGGCCACTCATGCAGTTTTCACAAGGATTCTAACATTCACCGGTGTTTTCTTATTTGGGATTTGTTCTTAGGTAAGAACAGAATCTCCACACACTCAAGAGCACATAGGTGAGAACAGTTCTGCGGTTTAAGAACATGCCATGAATCAGACGTTGACTTTTTATTAAGACCTTTCTTACGAACAAACTTATGAAAAAACTTATGAAACATATTGGTGAATGAGGCCCAATGTTAGTCCTATTCCCTCTCTGTGTCATTCCAGCCAAAGATGAAGACAACAGAAGAATTTACTGACCTGTAATCTGGAATTTTCTCTGCCAAGCCGAAGTCGCCAACAACAGCAGAGCAAACGTCATTCTCCCATCGCACCAGACAGTTCTACACAGATTCAGACAGACATACATGAGGGCATCCTGTGGAATCTGACCCAGCACTGCTGACTTTTAAAACATTATTTCAGTTTGAAAAATGAATAACTTGTTCTTAATGGCTGGTTTGACTGGAAAGTAAATAAATGAAGGGTATGTGTGTATATTGTTAGGTGTAACAATATGAGGTTGCTGTGGACATCCAGGATTGCTAGTGTATGTATGCAAGAGTGCATGTGTGTACCTTTGAGGTCAGGTCTCTGTGGAATATGCCTTTACTGTGGAGATACTGCAATCCTCTGGCGATGTCCAGACCCAGCCCCATCCTCACAGACCACGACAGATACACATCGCTGTCCAACAGCTGCTCCAGATTTCCACCGTTGATGTACTACACACAAGGGGAACACACACAGACCATAAACACATGTATGTAAGACAGATACACACGCTGACTGAATGTTGACATATGGCAACTTTTTGTGTCTATCATATTAAAGAGCTCATATCCTACTTTTTTTTTTGGTAGTCTTTTTTGTCCACTTTTAACGTTTGTGTGGTTTTATAAACAAAAGACAGTTGTAGTTCATTTTTACATGAAGCTTTTTCAACCTCTGTTTATTCCTTAGAATTAAACAGGCTATTTTTGTTTTTGTGCCTTTAAGACTGGGACATGTAAATGACCTCTGTTAAGACTGGCTGCCTTTTATTGTGCCTCACTCAAAAGGCAGTTCAGGCCAAAGCACTCCTCACAGCCTCAGTGTGAGTGGACGGAGTTAAACTGCTGTAGGCTGAACAGGCGGATATATGTAAATGTGTTTTCATGACATCACAAAACAATGTATTTAAAATTGACTATTTTTTTTAGTTTACATATATGCATGATAAAGATTGGGGAGAACTGTATGTTTTCAAACTTTTACAGTGTTTATATACTATACCAAACTTTTTTCTTTTAAAGGAGGAAAAAAAAACAGAAAATTTGATGATATGCCCCTTTAATGCAGAACTTCCACTTCACATGGCAACTTTCCTTTAACTTTTCTTCAAGCTGGTATTATTATGAAATGTCTGAAACCATTGCTTCTGCTTTCTACATTGTACCACATGTGTGTGCTTCTGTGGAATTGAACCATACCTCAGTAAGAGCATGGAGGTGTCCCTCATGTACACACACTCCCACAAACCTAGGGGGTGGTGGGGGGAGACAACACATGCAAACAGAAACAAATAAGTTGATAAAAAAAGTGCATGTACACAATAATACCCAACACAACTGAAGCAGATAAAACAAAACCTCCAAGTTCTTCTGACCAAGCAGACAAGATGAGGATGCATAAACCACACGCATGCACCAAAACATATTTCAAAACATATTGCGACACTGCGAGCCGTAGCAGGTCATGTGGATTCTGCATTTCCAAGCTAAGCTAAATGTTGTCTTAAGGCAGCTGTGTGTCTGGGCCCATCCCAGTGAAAACAGTAGTCCTGAATGTGCCAGGTAATGAAACACCCTGCAGTGCACTAGGATAACAGCAGAAACACAGCAAATCCAATACAAACCACTGACTGACAGGATTCCAATATCAGACAAATATTCAAATACGTCAACTAGGGTGGAGAAAACTGGCAAAAATGTTAAAAAAAACATTTGTTAATCACTTTCACTAGTTTGTTTAAAGGAATAGTTTGGAAAAAAGTGTCATTTAAACATGATTCATCACTTACCCCAGTCGATCAGCCAAGACCTGTTTGATATGTTGACATGCTTGTTTACAACAGGAGATGCTAGGCTAACACTGCTTAAAAAAAAACACTGGAGCAGGAATGTCACCAAACACCTCTGTTAATGCATGACAAAATCTTGATTTATTTTAATAAGATAAAAACTATTTAGTAAAACGCCACAGACCTTATACCTTAGACCTTAAACATAATCTAAAATAGGAATTACCCTATCATCTGTATTATGCCCCGCTCTGCAGTACTCCTTCGTCACCACACACGTCATGTGTGTTTTTAGTACAGCTAGGTCTCCATAACTGTAGGACAGTTAGCTAGAAGCTATCAAATAACAAAGCTACAAAGTGAGATGTGTCCCATTTTGTATAAACTGAACAAAGAAATCCAGGTATAGTGTATTACCACTGATACACTAATGATGCAAAAAACATGCAAACTGCTTTTGGCAATGAACCATAAACTGGCAAGGGCTCCATTCAGTAAAAGTATCATCACAATGCTGAAGTTAGCTTGTTCTTCACCAGCTGCTTCTTCAAATTTTCCATTCTACCCTAAATGGCGCAACACAAAATTTAGCTGACAAACAAGAATCCATCTTCAGCCTCATCAAAAACTCTGTGTACACAGTGATCATTTCTCACCTGATGATCACAAGGGAGGTCATGGGATTTTCTAAAATCTGCAGCTGTTCAAAGTAAATGTTTACAAATGATAGGTGGATTTAAGGTAAGCTTTGTGTACTTTTTCTCCATCTTCACTGTCCGTTCTGTGCCACATACAGCTAATTTGCTTGATAAACGTTGCTTTATGCAGTTTGACTGTAAAAATAAACATCCATTTTTCGGTTAATGCCGATTTGTTCAAGCACTGGCATCAACCACTCCCACTTCCCACGGCAGAGACTCTCCACCTTAGCTGGAATCAGCTGGTATTTTCCACAAGCAAACAAGTCATTTTTGTCGTATGAGGAGCCACAGATATGTTTGGTTGTTCCGGCATCCGACTAATGTGTTTCTTCAAGTTCTAACATACACGGCTGAAAGTGAGATCATCAAAATCATAACTGTTTTGATCCTGAAAGTACAAAAGCTCAGCTTCTCTGCCACTTTATCTTATAGTACATCTGTGCGTTTAGGTATTCACGTAGCTCCGATTTTGGTCATCTTGCGTGGAAAGATACCACAAACTGTGCTGAGATAAAAGTGGTTCTGGTTACTCACAACAGCTGCCCCACTGTTCACCTATGTTTTTGTCTTTATAGACTAAATTAATTCATAACGTGTTTTAAACCACATCGATGTGTCTGTGCAAAACAAATGAAGATCTGGATGTGTTTTGAGTGGGTTGAGAGTTGTTTTTGGGCATGTATTTATTTAGAGGAGTTTGGTGACAATCCAAGTCCAGCGCTTGTTAGTGATGTTAGCCTAGCACCTTCCGCTATAAACTAGAGAAGCAGATGTCAGATATCAAATGTCTTGGATGACTGACTGAATCTGGTTTAAGTGATAAATTATGTTAATTTGATTTTTCACCTAACTATTCCTTTACCACAGACCTTTTGATGTTCCAACCAATTTAATATGATAAGTGACATTACAACCTTTACTCATCCAGACAAGCAGTGCTGCCTGGAGTGAGGGTGCACTCATGAATCGGTGCACAGACTGTTTTTACCCTTTCGTGCTCTCCCACTCGCTTGACAAATGTGTTTAACTCTAGCATTGTACAAATACTTTTTGCTAGTTTGGACCACAATTTCAACATGTGGTTGCAGTGTGAGAACTCTATGAGACTGTATGACTTCAGAATGGAAGAAGACACTCCTCTCTCTCTCTCTCTCTCTCCCATATATTATATATATATATATATATATATATATATATATACATATATATACACACACACACACACACACACACACACACACACACACACACACACAATATATTAGGGGTGCGGGAAAATATCAATTCTTAGATGCATCGCAATGCGGACGTGAACGATTCTGAATGTCAAAAATCGATTTTCTAAATATTTAATTTATAACGTAATGTTGACGGAACACAAAAGGCGGAACTTGTAAGCGCGTAAGTGCAGCGCCCGGACAGTTGTTATGTGGCGGCACATAACAAAAACACTACTGGATGAGCGAAAAATCCGACCGGCTCCCTCTGCATTAAAAGCCAGGTTAGGTCAGGAGTCACAACCCAAATGATAAGAAGAGCCATTTTGCCTTTCAACAAAAATCAAACCAGCTTGGGAGCCGCAACATTTGATATCTAGTATGACTCAGTATGTGTTAATGTCCTAGTATAGACTAAACAATATACACGAAAACGCAGATTTACTTCGCTCTGCTTTAAGCTTCGCCTATAGCCGCTTTCCTCCCATCTCCGCCAGAAAACTTTTCCTCAGAAGATCAGTTAAATGTCTCTCAACGTTCGACTGTTTTACGAGGCTGAAGTCGCTTCTTATTCTCCAGCTTCTTGTTCGAATTTTCTCGTTCCACCTTAAATTCTAACTGAGGCGCCGAATGTAAATGCGGCACCATTTAAGGTGGACCGGGAGAATTAGAAAGAGAAGCTGACTTCAGCTTCGCCACTTTTTAGTGTGTGACAGTCTCTCGTTGCAGATTTAACGTACCAGGAAACCAACTGCGCTGCTTATAAATGCAAATAGCGCATTGTTGCTAGGTGACCTGCAGTCTGCACGCCGGTTCTCAGTCGTTGCGAAACAGGGCTTTCGCGCTATGTTGCACACGACCCGTCTCAAAGATACTTTACTGACACAGCGATCCCCCCCGTCTCTACAACGAGACCAAAACCGAAGTTATAAAATCACTAAAGAAAACGGGTAGAATAGCTGTAACGTGCTGCGTGGACATCCATTACCACTGGATCTTATTTCACCGTAACTGTGCATTTTATCGCAGATGAGTAGCAGCAGCTTCTCATGCTCCAAACAAGAGCGCTGAATGAGAGCCGTCTAGTTCACTTGCCACATCACTTCCATTTGATTTATTAAAAAAGATATTGGAAGTAAATTCGTTATGGATCATTACAAATACTTTGCTTTAAAAGTACCAAGTCACTTCAAATAACAATACCACAGAGTTACTTAGTCACTTTAAAATGTATACTGTCTCTATATTCTGTATATATTTGTGTATATTTAATATATTTCAGTTGGTTTTTCTTGTATTTTTATTTTAACTTATTTACTGTCTGTAGAGTGATTAGCTGAGCCTCACCACAAGCACTTCAATGAATAAATGTCCTGACATGTTGTGCAAATGACAAATAAACTTGAAACTTTAACTCGAAACTTGAGCTCACACAGTGAGAAAATATAAATGCTATATAGAAAAAAAAAAGATGCATCGATAATCGTTTTATAATCGCATCGCAGCCCTCTGAATCGTAATCGAATCGAATCGTGAGGTGCCTAAAGATTCCCACCCCTAATATATATATATACACATATATACACACACACACACACACACACACACACACACACACACACACGCACACACACACACACACACACGCTCAGAGTTGAGTTTGAGTTGAGAAGTGGTCACTTGCGAGTTTCCTTTTCTGATACCAATATTGAAATCTTGAATATCGGCCAATACAGATCTGATTTTTTCATTAAAAACTACTAAGCTTGATGAGCTATTTATTATTGAAAAACTTCACTCAAGATGAGCATCTAAAAGCATTTTATGCTGTACCTACTCACTACTGTACCACAAGAAGAAATACATACATAACAGCATTTCTTCACATCACACAGTTTGATATTTCAGGATTGATTTGTTACACGATTGGACCTCTGATTTATTCTTTTCTTGCGCTTAATGAGCATTGTTTCCTTTATCATCCCCATACTGATACTAGCGATGAGCATTCTGACTTCTTTTGATATTTGAGGCTTGACTTATTGAGGTGATAGCACTTGTGTCAAACATGTTACTAGCACAACCATTTACTGGCACAAAGAGGAATTCATTTTTAAATGTTTTATTATTTGAAAAAAAGCCTATGGAAATCAGTTGTTTCGTGTTGGCTGCCTCTTCAGATGTTGGCTAAAACTACAGCTAACTGAATGCTGATGAGGACCTATTGACTTAAACAAGGTACCTTCTCTTTAGTGGACAATGTTCCAAAATGCTAATTTGTAAGAGAAATACATATATATAGTTTTCATCAGCTAGAGTAGTTAGCCTAGTTAGCAATAAAGCCGTGCTACATCTGACTTCTCAGTCCTTAACAACACACTCACTTTTAGGCACTTGTGTTTCAGAATGGCACAGTGTAATATTTACTTACAAATACGATCAAAACCGTAACATTTTAGAGTCCTGTTAAACCAGAAAAGTGGAGTTTCATTGAATGGTTGGTCTGTATATTTACTCCGTCTTCCTGTGATGAGCGAGAACCTGAATAGTGATAGTCAGTATAAGAATACTGACACTCGAACCAAGTACTAGAGTACCCACACACGGTTTTAGATCAGTGCCATCTCTACTTGCAAATTTGTAAATATACACTTTATTGTTCAGTGTTTAGTAAACTAACCTGAGGATGTTTGGGTGACTGAGTCGATTCATCAGCTGCACCTCTTTCAGCATGTTAGCCCTGTTACTGGCCAGAGTGTTCATCTTCAGTGCCATGACCTGCCCTGTGATCCTGTGTTTTACCTAGAGAGAGAGAGAGAGAGAGAGAGAGAGAGAGAGAGAGAGAGAGAGAGAGAGAGAGAAAGAAAGAGAAAGAAAGAGAGAGAGAAAGAGAAAGAAAGAGAGAGAGAGAGAGAGAGAGAGAGAGAGAGAGAGAGAGAAAATGAACTGAATCTTTCCTGTCACAGACAGACACTTTAAAAGCAGCTCCTCTCCTCTGATCCATTGATGTCTACTGCAGCTGGACCAAACACACTCACTTGCTCTCATTCATGCACACACACACACACACACACACACACACACACAAACACACACACACACACACACACACACACACACACACACACACACACACACACACACACACCTCCTTTTGATTCATCCTGGACTTCAAAGAGAAACAGTGCTGAGACACATGATGCAGGAAATAGACTAAAGTCTGATTCATCTGAATCCAAAGGCTCTGCTTAATGTTCTAGAGCCTCCAACAGGGTGTTCTAGAATGTAGATCCATTAAGCGATCTAGAATGTGTGATGCATTATGAACTACGTTCTCAAAAATCACTGCCGTCCCACTCTGGGGTAAATAAAAAGTAGACGTGTTTTGCCATATGCAACTTTCTCCTTGACGTTCCATTGGATCCTCTGAAATACGAGGTCGTCAAGTAGTCGAAATATGAATATTACTGCATGCCAGCTAACGCAGCTGCACATAGACCTCTGAAGTCATGTGTCACCTTAGGAATATTCTGGATCTAAGCTGTTTTTTCTATGAAAAAAAGTACAGCGTTTTTTCAAAAACACCGTGTCACATCCTGTGGTAAACTAAATTGCCCCAAAGCTGAAACATTTTGTCCTGTGTATATTTCCTCCAATATTTATACAATCTGCCCCTTAAAGCAACATTATGCAATAACTTTACCTTAAAAATAACAGCTTCAAAATCATTTTGATGGTACAGTGACTTATAGTAGGGAGAATGCCTATCTATCTTTGCCACTCTGGACCTGGAATGCCTGCTATAGCGCTATGTAACTTTGGAGGAGCGAGCACAAAACTCTTGCAAGAACTGTGTAACGCTTTATGGCAGCATGTCACGCACCAACAACTATGGCTCTTCAGCTAGCTATAAGAAACTAACTGTTTTCTCAGCATGGGCATCATGGCAGAGGCTATGAAGAGACCCAAACTGTTGTTAGAAGGAGCAAGGGAGAGAAAAAGTGAGTGACTGAGCATAAGTAAATCTCTGACTGGCTTTTCCTCCATGGCAAGATATAAAAGTATGCAGGACAGTCACACGGCTAACAGCGTCATGCCAAATTATGACTCCACAGCAGAATATGACAGAATATGATTCCCCTTTGCAAGCACATGCATCACGCAGGCATACAGACACCACAGATTACACTTTACGTGATGTGTTTTTACACATAGAAACAACCAAAATCGCAGGCGTAATCTATAGCGTCCATATGCCTGCGTGATGCACATGCACACGAAGAGGAGTCATAGGGGGGCTCACAACATGAATTGCATTTACAACAGTGGTGTAAAAGTGAAATACCAATTCTTGCAAATTACTGCTTTAATGACCTCTTCATTCGGCCAATCCAGCGACATTCACAGGAAAAATGTCCATAAGGCACAACTCTTCAGAATATTTTAGTTTAACACAGAAGTGATTTTCAAAAACAGAATTCATTTCAGTCATAGAGAAAACCAGCTTGGATAAGTCCGATCCTGAATGTTTATCCCTAACTATCCTCTCCTTTATGAGGACATGAATCAGCAGGACTCGAGTGCTTGGTAGTTTCAGTCTGGGGACACTGAGTGTGTCTACTGATATTTTCACAGTGTATCTGTGCTCATCAATATGAGATGGACTTTCAGGATACTCTGAGACTGCATACACTCCAGCTCTGTCAAACTGTCTGGTTGTCAAGGCAACACCCTGCTTCCAGTGTGTGAATAAAACTCCCACTTTCTCTCTCTCTCTTACACACTCAAACATGTCAGACTCAAAACCCTCCTCTTCTGTTTGGTGGGGGAGTGTGTGGCTCTGAGCATGTCCTGAAGCAAATGTGGGTGTGTGGTGGTTTGTCTCTTCTCTTGAGAGCAAGATCACTACACAGCTCCCTCAGCCTCATTCTCCATCACTCAACAGCAGCACAGCAAGAGCGAGACTCTCAGCTAGAGGTGTCCAAAAACAAATGTTCATTACTTTAACACAACATGACCAACGATTCAATACTCTAACCTCCAAGTAGGGATTAAGGCCTAATCCCATTTCTTATTTGTGCCCCTACTCCTTGTTTTCGAGTGTCACCTTGCCCCTTGGAACAGAGTTACAAGGAGTAGTGGCTGAAATCTTCCCTATGAAATGGGACAACCCTGAAATAAAAAACATTACTTCATTAACAGGTCACTGTTGATCTGTAGGCGACGCTGCCAGTCTTCAGTGATCACAGAGGAGGGTAAGGTTCAGCAACCTCGCTGCTGGGCTTTAGTTACATTTAGGGCATCATATGCCTTTAAAGAGGGCAGTTAACTAGCTACTGAGATATCAGCATATTACTAGTGATTTTTCATGCTTGTTATAAAGAAAAGGACCATGATACAGTGAAACAACATTGAACTAAGATAATATGACGGTTATCTTCATTTTTAATGGAGAAAATGCTCACATTTGTGGGTTTCTTTAGCCACTTTTTCCAGTTCTTCTTTTCTCATAACACTCCATTTGGGGTGTGCCTCTGAAAAACCTCTGTTTGGAGGGACATGTAGCCCTAACACTTCGTCCTACCCCTCCATCTCAATACAAATCGGGACACCTTACCCCTAGACATGAACGCACAAAATGGAGGGGTAAGGGCTAAGTGGTAGGGGCAAGGGGTGAAATGGGATTGGGCTGAAGACTGTCGTAATTATCACATAATCGCCTCATCATATTTTTTAAAGCTGATCATAATTACTTTAACAGTTCTAAGCTGTTTACACTGCAACAAACCGAACGTGGATTGTGTGTATCTTCATCTGGGTTAATAAATCTGAATTAAAGAGAGCAGAAAACACATTTATTGAGTAGAAAACTATTCCAAGAAAACCTCATGCAGCTAATAAAGTTCTTCAGGAGCATCTGGCAAGCACAGTGAGGTGTGTTGGGTCAGTGCTGGAGTGAAGTCAGCTGATTGACAGAGTTACAATCACTCACACCCTTCACACTGCAGCCGCAGGGTCAAACTATTGTTATTTTGGTCTGTGCCAGCTAAAAAAATGCTGATAGAAGCAATATTCAGAGATTTATGAGTTCAATAAGTATCACATGTTTATCAGATCTATCTATATTAAAGAGCCTGCCCATGCATGCATCAACTCAGAACAGCCATCTGCAACTAGGGATCTACTGACTGAGCTCTTCTTCATTGACACTTATTGAAATACCCAAACTTGGGGTATTTGTCAACACCAGTGCGCTCCTAAACAAAACTCATTTTCCTGTAATCCTTCACCAGAGTTCTGACTTTCGTCCACTTCTACATCTTCCAAGTTTTATGTCATTTACCATTTATGTCGCTGTGCACCAGTGAGCAAGGAAAATAATACTAACACATATGTTTCAGGAGAAATCAAGAGGAAATGCTGAGCTAACTCAGACATTCATGCATTGTACTCAGAAAAAAGTCATGATTTCGTATTCAAGTTCATTTGATGTTTCATAGTTAATATACCTTAGTGGAGTCCTACAGCAATAGTCTTATAAAGACTATGGAGACATGTAAATTATATTGTTCTAAAATGTTTCTAATATTGTTAAAGTTTATATTGAAAAAATAATAAACATGGACCTCAGGGCATTTCTGCATACATTTTACTCTTGCTTAAGTGTTTCTACTTACTACCTTAAACAGGCCAGCATGTGAACACTGTATTATTTAAAGTTTATGCATACTAAAAACTCTTAGATGTTTGAAGCTACAGATTGGTGAATAAATTGGCTAAAGTGAAAATTAAACTTGGAGAGCTGATAATTAGGCTATTAACTTAAGTTATAGTTTATTTATCAATGATCTGATGATTGTTATCATTGTTACTACAAGCTAACTAAACAGATATCATTAGTAAGGTGGTGTTTCATTTGTTGTTGATCAGGCAGTTCAGATTTTAAATGTGCTGCTGTGGATCGGACTAAGGCAGAAAGTTCTGGAGCTATATTCAGATTCAGAACAAAATTTAAGACCTGATTACACCAACAACAGCATCTCAGAACTTACATTACACATTAACATGTGCAAAGCTTCTGTTCATACGCCAAGTCACTCAGTGACCAGTTATACATCCTCTTATCTGATATTACACCTGCTTGAGAACTTTGGAGTGCACTTTATGAAATCTAATCTCCTTATTCTACAGCACAGATGACCTTATGAACCATGACAACTCATACAGAGCGCATCAATAAATAGCAAATCCACACGCAGCTTTATGCATTTATCTCCTTTCCTCTTCTGCAGTTTGGTTATTAACAATACACCATAACATTAAGTGACATGATGAATCGTAACTGGCAACATTTAAGGCTTTAACAGAGCTCAAGTTCAAAAGCTGGCGAGGTTTATTTTAATTCAACATTGATCATTTGTTGTTTTCTCCATCTTTGGCAGGGTTGGTCAAGCCTGTGTCCACACCGTCACACACACCCTGATAACAGTCAGTTTCGCATGAAGTATTCCCCCCTGTTACACTGCCCCCCCCACACAAGTTCAGCATAATGGATTTAATCAGGGCTGTTTCATCCATTATGGGTGCCGGAGCGCCGCCCTGCCGGTTACCATGAGCAAAAAAGGAGAAATAATAATTATATATGAAATATATAGCTACTGTTGGCACTGATCTTTTGGAATAACGCAGCAGCAGAGCTAGCAATGTAGCGAGAGTTGATGACAGAAGCGGACCATCCAAGACCGTAATCTGTACTGGGCTGGTCTGTGTTAGTGTGTGTGTGTGTGTGTGTGTGTGTGTGTGTGTGTGTGTGTATAGTCTTATCAAATGTAAACATAGTCTAATTACTGTATTTGCATTTCTCAGTCCAGATACTGCAGACGCCCAACACTTTCAAACCTCACAGCCTCCTGTGAAAACAACACTCACCAAAACACTGAAGGATAAAGACTGACTGATAACCTGCTCACCCTCCATCCCTCTCTCTCTCTCTCTCACACACACACACACACACCATAAATTCCAGGCTGATGTGAGAAAAGGTCAGATCTGTGCAATAGAACTGTAGAGTGATGACATAGAGCGAGAGACAGAGAAAAAAGAAGAGAGGAAGAGAAAAAGAAGAGGAAGAGAAAGAAAGAAAGAGAGACAAAGAGTGAGCAAAAAAGAGAAAGGAGAGAGGGGGAAAGAGAGAGAAAGATTTTTTTCTTGTTTGAGAATAAATATAACCGATCAGCTAAGACAAGCTTGGTGTCTGATGTTACTGCTTGGTTACTACTTGGTGTCTGACATTAGCTTCTTCAGTTTTAGCTATGCAGTTAAGCCCTCAAGGTCTTCTAAGTGTAACGATTTCTGGGAACTACAAAAAAAAAAAAACATGCTTCATTTTAAGTTCACTTCAACAGCATGTTATATTTAAACTCTTCAATTGTTAAAACCAGCCAATGGCCAACGGAAAACTGTCCAGTCAGAATTTTCCCCGCTGTAGTATCTAGGTTTTCTGATACAGCAGAGTGAGCTCTCCTGCAGGTATGACTTACAGTGGGCTCTTCAGGTTAACCAACAATATAATTAGGAACTGACTGTGGAATCAACCAATCATCTTTTATCCATGGGACCAATTTTGTTAGAAAAAAGAGAGTCACTCTAGGTCTTCTGGTAGTGCTGGATACTTCACTGACTGACAGAAGAGCCACAGTCTAATCATGTTCATAGCTCTAAGAACCATAGTTCTCCACTGCTAAATCACACACTTGCCTTAAACCGACATCTTCCATTACATGCTGGCTACGTTAGCCTCACAGCTCCAGTGTAAAGCTAAAGAAGTAAACATCTCGGCTGACTGAATACATTTGGGTTGACGGAAAACTGGGTTAAACCGAGTTAACCCTCACTTAAAGGGCAGAGCAGAGCTCTTCCTGTGAGGATGCTCCTCCTATATCCTTCAGTCCAGCATTCTGTGATTGGCAGAGTGGAACCCAAACAAAGACTGACCGTGTTTGCAAACACCAGACACTGAAAAGCCTGAGTGTCGCTGTGTGTGTTCTGCACAGCTCTGTGTCAGCACGGTACTCATACTGCTACTCCAGACTGTTTAGTCTGAATCAGAGAGAGAGTGTTATACAGGGTAGAGTCACACCCACCCACACTATAATCACACTACACTCCCAGGCATATTTTACTGCACACACACAAATACAGTGAGGAACCAAAGTCTGACATCACTAGTAATGCTTCTAATTTGCATTACCAAAGTTTTCATTACAATTATCAGTATAACAATTTGAGTGAAAAGTAGAATCTTTTAGAATATTTACATGAATTTTAATTCATTTTATTCTGTATTTGGTCTCCCTTTTGCTTTAATGACTGTACACTTGAGCTGGCATGAGCACCACAAGTTTGCCCAAAAGCCTCTGATGAGTAGACCAAATCCATCTCATAGTTGTCTGAGCAGGAGCGTCAATGGAAGGAATAAGACTACGCTGATCCATTTGTAAAATATATCATTTTATTCCTACAGTTACAGTTAAGGTGGACCGCTAACTACCGAGCTCTTGTAAATGAAGTTAATTGCTTAGAGTATTATACTGCAACAGGTGGCTAATACAAGTACCAAGCAGCATCTAGATATGCTACAAAGAAGCGTGTAATAAACCTGCATAACACGCACTGTTAAATTTAGAAAAGCTTAAATACGCTGTTTGCTGGGAGTTTTGTCTGTGACTCAGAGCAGCAGGAGAGCAGTGACTCTATGTGAGGGAGAGGAACAAGAGTAGCTGACGTACAAATATTGCTAACTCTGACTGGTACTTTGGCAGATCTGACTTTACCTGCCCCAAAATTAGTCCTGCCAAACTCAAATCAATCAGAAGTGCTAAAAAATAATCCAACAACCTTCTTTCTCTGCCAGTATATAATAAAAACATCATAAAAAATGCCCATTATAGTTAGCAGAAAATCATGAAAATGAGTAGACAAGGGCTTTCAATTTTTATCCTTAAACCTGTTTATTTCCAGGTTTAAATGAAATAAAATTTGACATTTGGACACCACTTTACAAGTGTGAACAGAGGTCAACACGAGACACTGTGTTGCATTCCACTGTACTCAGATATCCGACTTCTAATCTAAATGTACTCCAGTACAAAACATGAAACGCCCGCAGCAAATGTTTAAATGGCAAATCATGGAATTTGATAACCATCCTCAGAGGACCTACATTGATGCTGTTGTTACAAAACATTTTTGTGACAAACAACAAACACAGTTTCAAAAGGCAAAAACGCGACAGCCGTAGGTTTAATGTTCACTTAGGTGTTGACTTAGGTGACCATTTTATTGCGCATTCTATTGAATGCGGCATTAGAATACGCAGACAGCCTCTTCAGTGCTAAAAACATGAAGCACAAACACAGCTGGATATGAAGGGGAAGACCCCCGCCCCCCCATCGTCGTCATTCGGTCCTGTGATCCACCCTGATAATTACACAGCCTTTATATAAACTTTCTGATGCACCCTGAGACGTCTACTACAGATACTCTACATATGCCAACGACATCCATTTTTTTGCTTTACATAGTAAGTTGGCTCAGATGTATTGGGAGTTCTTCATTTCAAACCAGCAAGTTATGATCAGAGAAGTGCATGTGTGTTCTAAGGAGGGACTTCCGTAAAAATGCGCACATTCAGTGTTTAAAAAAAAGTTTTAATACTCTAGTGCTTTGCTCAAAAGGGCAGTCTAATTACAGAATAAGCCCTCAAAGCTCATATGTGCACTGCAGGTAAAGGGTAAAACAATGTGAATATCTGTACTAACTCTAATATACACACTCCCTGTATACAGGTCTGTACAAGCCTGACTCGTCTGATCTACCGCTTAGGTTTGTTCACTAAAGAAGTAATGATAATCATCTAAATGCTTGTCAGTGATATGCGTTTGCGGCATTTTCAATAAAATGATTGTGCCATTCTCTTCCTCAATCCGCTATAAAAGACACAGCCTTGTGTTTGATGTAAGTCTAGCCATTCACTCGCAACATCACAGAACAGTTCGGAGTTAGTAAACTAGCTGTTTTAGCACTGAAATTATGGAGAATAAAAAAGGCTTCGAGAAAATGTCTTGCAACTGGGGAAAAAATGCCTACAGTTCTCTGCAGTTACTTCTTTACTATTTATCATTATATCACTATTACTTTTGTAAAGACAGTTTTAAGGTAACGAATGCTGAGTCATGAATGTAAAGGGCCAGTAATAGTGCAATATCTTCAGTTTTTAAATATATGTATTATTAGTATTATTAGTAGTAGTAGTCATAGGTATAGGGTTCATAATACAGTTCATACTATAACTGTTGATTAGAGATGGTATGATACCACTTTTTTTCCATACACAGACAGTGAAACCTTGAGCACAGGGTCAATACAGATATTGATCTATCTAGACCTGATCTATTTTCTTTAAAAACTAATAAGCTTTAAGCTGTTGTAATGTTTTCAATTGAAGCACTTCACTTAGGATGAGAATCTAAAAGTAGGCTATCATACTCAAACTACACAAACACTCTACTACCCCACAGGAAGAAACACACAGTTAGCATCACCACACAACATTTGTTACACGATTGAGTCAGATTAATTCTTTTTTCCCCTCCAATATCTGATTCAGATTTTTCTGCTGATATCAGCTCAATGCTGATACCCATCAATACATACCATTTCTATCACTGATGGTTACAAATGTCCAACAATATAGAAAAAAAATATGTCTATAATGCTGATAGTATTGATACTTTTAGCCATTTCTCAGTCCTGCTGCCACCCTGCACAGTTCATCCTCAACCCTAAATCTAACAGGCTGAGCTGTAACCCTTGTGTGTCAGACAAGGACTGGAGCGAAACCCTGCAGGCCGGAACTGAATTAAAGAGTATTAAAGAGAACAGCGCAGAGACAGCCCTAACACACAGACAAAGACACAGACAGAGACAGAGAGATAGAAAGACAGACAGACAGAGAGGAGGAAATACTACACTGACATTTAAAACAAACTCACACACCCTTCTGCAGCAGCACCATGACTGACAGTAGAACATGTCCTGACAGAGAGAGAGAGAGAGAGAGAGAGAGAGAGAGAGAGAGAGAGAGAGAGAGAGAGAGAGAGAGAGAGAGAGCGCGAGAGAGTGAGAGAGCCAGAGAGAGCAAGAGAGAGCAAGAATACAACAGAATGACACTGAAAGGCAGAAATGCGCTGTAAAAACATTCTGCTCTTCATGTCAAAACTGGTCCACAAATTGTTTCAAACCTCAGATTCTCCTGCCAATCACAACAACTCTTTAACCAACTGCACTGCACTGCAATCTCTTAAGCAAACCCATTACCATACACACGCATACACCCGCATACACCCGCATACACCCGCATACACACGCATACACACGCATACACACGCATACACACGCATACACAAGACTGACTGGAGCACCGTGTTTTTTTTCTTCATATAAAACCCCCTACTTAAAGTGGATCTAACTCGCAATTTAAAAGAGCACAATTTTCAAATTACAAGAGCTGCTATTTTTATTACGTTTTAAGTGGAGAATCTTAACCTAATAACGCAGAGCACTATATTCAGCAGTTCAGCCTCCTGCCTGATAAATGAATGTGCTGGACTTCTGGTCTTGAGCTTAATTTAGAGAACACAATCACATTTAAACTGCAGTTGTAAAGCTGGTCAGAAACATAACGATTGGCTTTTCCCCCCCAAAATCGTTCAGCTCTATTCCTGCGTTTATCTAATGGACAGAGAGTCAGGCAGGCCAGATCGGGAAGCTGACCAGTCTCTCTCTTCCTCCAAACTACATTTATGTGACGTAACTTTTCCTTTCTGTCTGCTGCAGTGTACACACACACACACACACACACACACACACAGAGCACTGTGCAGCTTCAAATTCAGACTGCACACAAGTGTCCTCTTCAAACTGTCACAGAGCAACGTGCACTGAACCCACACAACACTGCCCAGTCCACACACTCTGCTGACCAGTCCTGCTCCTACACAAACACGATCAGCAAGCCTACACTGTCATCTCACTTTTCTAATTACTTTTATACAAATTAGTATGTTTTCTTAATCTGCAAAAACATTAAATAGAAATCAGCTGAAACTATTTTTCTTTGCAAAAACTGAAGAACTAAATGACAAAAATCATTATCTTGGGGATAATGTGAAAGCCCACTCATTTTATCCCCTTTTTGTGATGTCAGCACTCATCAGCACTTACATTTTTTGGGCATATGTGCTTTTAACAACAGTTTTGAAAAGAAAACTGTCAAATCATTTTTTAAGGAAACCAGCTCTTCATACACAGCAAGAAACTTTGAAGATGCTAAATATACCCAAAGCATTAACACACACCTACAAACTTTTGCAGTTATTATTATCATTTACCTGCCTTGTATGCGTGTGTGTTTTCTAATTTTAACATGTCAGCTGCCTTTCGGTTAAAATTTCATGATGAATGAAATATAACAATATGAATGCCCAAATATTAAATGAACAAATGTTCCATTAACTTCCATTTACAGCTAAAAATGATTTTTCCTTCTCCTGAAAAAAAGACAATTTTAGAAATACAAAGTTGTCACACCAGTGTTGATATGCATGTATGTATGTATGTATGTATGCTAGCAAGAAAGCCACTCACCTCACATTTAGCAGGTGAAAGATTCTCCACAAGGGGGTGCTATTAGCATTAAAATCGTTTTTGGTGCTTTGAATTAATGGCACTGTGTGTCCTAATTTTTATCTAATTGAAAAGTAGGGAGGCACTGATATGGGAGCTTTTTATAAAATGTAGAAGGGGATGTCTGGGGACTAAATGTACCTGGATTAGTATTACAGAGAAATGAATTATCTGTTAGAAACACAGTACAATGAAATAAAAATGCAGACATTTTAACACAGGAGCTCAATATCGCCTAAATGTTCCAGTGCACAATAGATATATAAAATATAAATTTAAAATATCACCTACAACACCTGTGCAACGGCAATACCCTTTACGTAAACATCTGCCCATACCGATATGATTCAGAGAACATTCTGCATTCCCATTTGAAAAGTAGCAGTGAGATTTCAATTTTTTACAGGAAGGCAGGGTGCCCATAAACTTTTACAGGTACTGAGCTCATAGAGACTCATTAGCACAACTTTCAACTACATCAGAATTCAAACGTAGAATCACTGACAGTGTGCTGAACATCTCTGCGCTTCCTCACAGCTATTCTGTATTTTTCCGCTCTCTTCATTCTATCTATAGCACCTCAGTGGCTGACTGGGAGCTGAATTACAGACAGTTGATTTAGTTCTGTGTTCTCTCCACAGACGGTGGACACATTTAACTGCCTCTGCATACTGCAGCTGTATACAGTTTCTTCCTTCATAGAAATCTGAGATGCAGGAAAACACTGAGAAGCATGTGATAATTAGCCAACAGAAACAAAGAACTATTCTCACAGATGGAACTTCATGTCCTTACGCAAATAAACCCTTGATCATCAGTCAGACATGAAAACAGCTAAACTTAAAGCCCTGATTACAAAAAAAGAAAAGCTGCGTCTTCAGGCACGGCACAGACAGACACAACAAGACAGACACTGATACTGAATAAAGAGAGATTAACTGCTGAGCTGTGAGTGATTCAAGTGTTAATGGGAGCAAATCCTCTAACCTTCTGGCTTTTATTAGGATTTGATTACAGAACATCACAGTAAAACAGGAGCAGGAGGTAGACTTTTCTGTTTGTGGACAGTGTAAAGTGGCCTTGAGTTTGATAAAGTCAATACATAAAGTCTATTTAAAGGCCTCCTACTTTATCTTTTGTCAGTATTTTGGAATCTTTGAAAGACTGAATATTGTTTGTTATTGTTCAGGTATGTCCAGTTTTAGTGTTTTATACAATTTTTTGGTAAAAATGTTTCAGATCATCAAAATAATTGGTAGATTACTCAATAACTAACATAACTGATAGTGATTGCCCATATTATTATTAGTAGTAGTAGTAGCAGTAGTAAGTAGTAGCAGACTAGCATTCAAAACTTTTCAATACCGAAACCTCAACTTCAATCTTTTAAGTACAAAAATATAAAAAAACAGTAAGTCTCTACATTAAATTTGAAGTGAAAATTTCAGTTTTACAAAAGGAAAACTGACACTGTTTAAAAAACATCTGTATAAAAAAAGTAAAAAGTCCAACAACAAGAAGTCCAGAGCAAATCCATTAACAGTAGATGTTCTCAGTTAGAGTCAATTAATTTCTTAGAAATACAACCTTTTACTGTAATTGTGAATGAGGCAGTTTGTTTGATACAACACGTATCAATTTTCAATGCCCAGCCCTAGCTGTGGTTGGCCACATGTAGGTCATATTTACATAATAACCTGACCGCAATTTTTTGAGCAGATCACAGTCATTTTCCACAGTTAGCTTTTGCAGTCGTTTATGCTGTAGCAAACTGTAAATTTAAATTTCAAAATGTAAATTTTGTGCATTTTTTCTATTGGGTTGAGGAAAACACAGGTAAATAAAAGCAGTGGGTCTTACAAAAATAGCAAATGTTCTAACTCCTAACTGCTGCAGTATGTAGTGAGTGAATAATGTTTGTTTATTTGAGTCAGTTAGGAGCTACTAACAGTTGACAGCTAGGAAGCAAGATAGCTAATCCACCAGTTTAGTCACTTCGGCTTTGATTTTAAGTCACATACAATAAACAAAACAGATGAATTATTAATCGTAATTATTTATATGGACAACAAACTGTCAGCTACAGTGTTATGCTCATGACAGACCCAGCTGTAGTAGCAGTACAAGCTCAGCATACTGAAAGCCTCACGAAAACATCCAAGACTGGGTGCCCAGTTAGAGTTCGACCTAAACATTGTAGATCTCCAGTAGTAGGGCTGACCAGCCCGTTTACAAGATTTCAGTTAATCATAACCCAAAAAGTTTCCGTAAACTTCTTCTAAACTTCTATTGTTCTAAAGAAATCTGGAGGCCTTTACTGAAGAAATCATCCCTCTCACTCCTCTTCCTCATAAAAAAGCCAAGAGACATCTAATCGCACAAAGGAAGGCAAGAAACGCTTTCAGGCCTTTTTGTGGTTTTCTCTCATTAGAGCTGCAGTCTTTCAGTGAAGTGAAAGAAAGGAGAGACAGAAGAGAGGAGGGGGGGTCTGCAGTGATATGCCCTCGTGTTGGAGCAGGCTGTAACTCAAGAAAACAAACACTACCTGAAGGATGTGTCGTGACAGGCACAGTCACAGAGAGAAAACTCCCTCGCTCCACTGCAGACGCACAATCTCTTTCAAAATCAAAGCCATCAATACCACAGCAGATAAAAACCCTGATGAAATGGAGGGCTGCGATGCGCCAAAACAGACAATAATAAATCATTTAAAATTAGCCGATGGCTCACTTGTAGAGCAGATCTACGGGAAATATATCAGAACAATAGACAGAATTATGGAAACATCCTTCATTTGAAGGCTGACAGAAGAGAACAGCTTCTCCATCACATTTGCATACATATGAGCTCATTTACAGTGACATTCTACAATGAAGGGTTTCTTATTGACAGTAAGTCATTAACTCATTCAAACGGAGGGGTCTCGTCCCTCTCTCTTTCACAAACACACACATACATATACACACTAGAGCTGCGCAATACATCATTCGTTAATCGTGATTGAGATGCTGACAGTGTAACCAATCACAATATTGTTAGTTTTATATCAGCAGGTATTTGCTTTTAGTAATCCAGAAGAGCAAATGTGTGAAAACATTTCTATTACATTTATTTTACTCTCCCTCTCTATTTTACCTTTCTCTGTACAGCTACTCCAGGTAGTTGCGCTCCCAAATTCTGCATTATTTGAAAAGTCCAGTTACCCTTTGCATTGTATTAAAATTTCTTAACAAACAGGCCAACAGAAATGGTCAAAAAATACTTCGGAAAAAATCTAGTTACATTAACCATTACAAGTGAAGAATGGGCCTTATTCAGCAGTATCTTCCTAAGTATGTTCTTAAATTTGTTCCTGAGAAAGGTCCTAAGTAAAAGTCTACGACAGATTCATGACGAGTTTGTAAACCACAGAACTGTTCACACCTTTGTGCTCTTGAGTGTGTGTAGGATCTGTTCTTACCTGAGAACAAATAAGAAAACATTGGTGAATGTCAGAATGTCACAATCATGAAAACTGCATAAGTGGGTTTTAAGAAGAAATGTATTTGGGGAATGAGGCCCAATGTTTTTCCCTTGTTCTGTTACCACTTTGCAGATACGAGCTTTTGTTCCAACAGTGATGTTATGTACTACCTTCAGTATCAGCAGCAGCAGACATGTGCATGAAAAATACAGGATACTGGCATCAGCCCACAATTCCCATACTGATGCAGTCCTAACATTTTTTTTTACTGTCTGCTGTGAAGATCTTGACCGATCACAGTCCAGATGTATAGACATAGTTCCTGTTAAGACCTTGTATTAACATTTTCATTTATAGCATTTGGTATATGCTATTACCCAGAGTGGGTAACAATTTGATCAATGAGTGTTTGATCAGACGATTGTTTCTGTGGGTGTTTTGAGGAATTAAGTCATGGATCATGAATCATGCAGCCAAAAAAAGTAAACTACTTTTTATTGAGAACAATAAAAAAGTCCTTTTAGGACAGTCTTTCCACTAAGAGGTAAATGCCACCAGCAGTTATTTCCAATCATACAAGGCCAGGCTCCTAACTACTTGTATAGGGAGAGAACTATGAACCTGAAACAGATAACCAGGCTGAGGTTTTTAAAACCATTTGAATATTTGATCACTAATAAAATCAGACAAAAATCACAAAAAATTCAGGGTGTTCCAACTACTATGAATGTGCATGTCTCCACAACGAGGTGGGCTGTTTACCGCCTTTGCCTTGTAGGAATGCACTGATGTGGGAATTGTGGGCGGATGCGGATATGTGATGTTTTCCCACATACATATCTGCCGATGGCGATATCCAAATATTTATAAAACACAGAAATTAGCATTATATCTACCTGGTCTAGCACAAGCTCGTTTATTTCTCCTGCTCCTGTTATGATGAACTCTACAATAAAGCAGGCTAACTTTTATTATTATTTATTACTATTATTTCTTATATTATTTTATTATATTATTATTATAACACATTATTGAATCACCAATTCTTTTTATAAATTGCAAGATGCATCACAATTGCACTACCTAGCAATATAATCATAATACAAGTACTGTGTAGTCCTAATGCACAGACACACGATAACGAGGTAGTGTTGAGTGTCCAGTGCACCTGCATGTCTTGTCATCAGGTATCCATTTTCACACCCTCAGTGACCTGTTACCTTTACACAGGTCATACACTCAGTAAAAAGACTGCTGTCATCATCACTCCCACTTCACTCAGTAAATAATGAAAGCATGACCTTCATCATTTTATAAAAAAGAGCATCAATATGGTCTGCGTATGTTTTTTGAAGGAGATGATACACCTTTATGGCATCCTCTGTGACTGATTCCTGTGGCACTGTGGACAGAACGATGCTCTTCAAGTCTTATTTTAACTGCAGCCTTTTAAAACTGCAGCAGTAATCAGCATTGAGTATAAACAAAAGCAGATAAGAACTAGTTCCAATTATTCAGTTCAATGTACTTTTTAAGGAAAGGATTCTACTGTTTACTCGACTCCATTATAAACAAACAGATTTTGTTGCAAATTTGCTTTTTGTGTTTAATGTCATTCTGTTCCTTCTGACTAGCCACACTTCTCACTCAGAGCTTTCATTTTAGACCAAAAGGATGCCAAAACCATAAAATAGCACCTTACAAACATTGTTGATATGTTGATAGGTGCTGGATGTTCTAAGTAGTTCCTCAAGTACTTACTCAGCACTTAGGAATTCTTGGTCTGATGCTGTTTAGTTCTACTGAAGTTAATTTTTGAAGCTATTTTTAACTCCTAGTTGAGTCAGTATTCACTAAACTAAGACTTGTACTCAAGGTACGTGATTGTAGGTTTCGGCTACTCCAGCCTAACCCCTAACAGCAGAGTGGAGATGGTGAAGACAAGATCCTCTGCTGAGAGGTGCTGGATGTACTAAAAAGTTCCACTGCAGTAAAATAGAGAACTCAGGATTTGGTGTATTCTGGACAATACCTTCCATTTTACTGCAGTCTATCAAAACCATCCATTTCAAAATGCCCTGAGCCTTTTACATTTCATCACTTCATAAAGAACAAGTCCTACAGAAAATGGTCTAAAATGATGTGGAAGGAAATGGAAGGTAATGTACGTTAACTCATTCATGTCCAACAAGTAAACTGAGTACGATGAAAAAACTCCTCAGAACTTGTTCTAATGCATCTAAAGTGATAACATTTTGTGTACATACAGTTTAAAAGAACATCTAACAGTAACTATTTTAGTTTTTTTATTATTATTATTATTATTATTATTATATGTAAGTTTCTCTCTTTTTATTTTTAAACAAGTAGTCCTGTCACCAAAATAATTTAATAGTGGAGACGGAATTTAAAAAAAACTCACTTTTTTAGCCAGGTAAACCTCAAACCTCAAAGAACATACAGAAAGTATGACATTTCAGATATGTTCTTCTATGCGAGTCAATATTTGACTGAACTACCAGGCCTCATACCTGTGTGTGGCTTTTCAGGTGAACTCCAGTCTAACCCTCATCCATCACACTCTCTTACCTTGAACACTTCTGAGAAGAAACCTGAGCCAATCTTCTCGCAGGAGAAGTCATCGATGCGCGCCAGGCTGGACACGGCGCTGCGCAGCGCGCGGTACGATGAGGGTCTGACGCGTGGAGCTGTAGGGGCTCCATGCCCAGGTCCCTCAAGGGCCTCAGCCTCGGGCTCCATCACAGGAGCTCCTTTTGTGACAAACATTCAGTGAGAGCTTTACATCTCCACAAAGCAGAGAGATACGGAGACGTGGAGGTTGGGGGCATTAACTTAATTCCAGTTACAGGGAGCTCTGTGTAATGTTTCGCTAGGGGAAACGATCTTTGATGTTTTGCTGTACGCAGGCACTTCCCTAAATATCCACTTAACACAGAGCAAATCTCTCGTCTTCATGAGCTGCACGTTCCTCCACACCCGCCACAGTCTTCACGTTTCATGCCTGCTGCGTTCCAGTCCAGTCTGCAAAGAGGAAGAGAAACAGTGGGTCACTGTATTTCTTCTGAAATAAAGGGCATTAATAAAGAATGTGTCTTTATATGTAACAGCAACAACCTCTACTCTTCTGAGAAGGCTACACTAGATGTCAGAACACTGCTGCGAGGATTTGATTGTAGACCATCACAAGAGCATTAGTGAGGCCAGGTACTGATGTTGGATGATTAGTTCTGGATCACTCCAACTCATCCCAAAAGGTATTGGATTTGGCCTGATCACCAGAGAACACAGTTCCAGCCCAATGCTGGAGGGCTTTATACGCCTCTACACACTTAAAAATGGTTCTTCAAGGGTTAATTAGTAAAGGCAATGGTTCTACTTAGAACCGTAAGTTCTGTATAGAACCATTTCATGCTTAAATAGTTCTTTGCATGGTGAAATGGTTCTTGAGATTGATGGAGAATGTGCTGCATATGATTCTGTATGGAACCTTTGGAAAATGGTTCTATATAGGACCAAAAAAGGTTCTTCTATTGTTACAAGCTTGACATCGTTCTAAACAGAACCACATCTAACGCAGTCTCCGTCAATTTGAAGAAACATTTCACCATGCAAAAAATCTTTTAAGCATGAAATGGTTCTACTTAAGACTTTTTTGAAAATGGTTCTAGATAGCACTAAAATTGTTACAAGCTTGACATCATGGCAATAGAAAAACCCTTTTTGGTGCTATACAGAACCATTTTCAAAAAAGTACTACAAAGTACCATATAAACCACATTCTCCATCAACCTGAAGAACCATTTCACCATGCAAAGAACCAATTAAGCATGAAATGGTTCTATATAGAACACATGGTTCCAAACAGAACCATTGCCCTTACTAAAGAAGCACAGCTGACGCATGGAAGTGTACATGGTGACCTTAGGTATCTCTCTGCGCCTGTAATGCACTGCATGGCCTCCTGTCCTGCTCGCTGCTGCAGTGGTCAACTTTGCGACCGCTAACTGCAAAGCCTGCTAGTCAGGCTAAGACAGCCCGAGCGCTGGGCCTGCAGCGTTTAGCTGGAGAAGTTGCACTTTTCCGCCCCGCCGCAGCACGGAGAGCGGAGGAGCAGCGCGTGCATCTGCTCATGCATTATACACGGAGCTCACCGAGCTGCTGCTGCGGCCACTGCAGAGCCAAACACGAGCACGAGCGAGTAAACACGCCTACAGCACAGCGCGCGCAACAGCCCTATCTTCAGTTCCGATTATTCTGGCCTTCGCGAACCGGATAAGCGCGAGCGTGTCTTTACCTGCGCTGCGTCCTTCCTACGTGTCTGAGTCTCTCGGTCCGCTGCGGCGTGTAAACACAGCTGAAACTCCTCAGCTCCCCCTCTGCGTGCTGCCCCTCCGCGCTGCTCGCGGAGTCTGCGCCGGTAAACTCGCAGGAAAAGCGGCGCGAGGCGGCGGGGGGATCTTATTGGAGGCTCGCGGCGCGGGGGCGGGTCCCGGGCGAGTGCGCGGCGCCGCCGTGCGGGGGCGCGGGCGCCAGAGCCGCTGCACAGATACATGCACACACACCTCAACCAGGGCCGCTGTCTTACAGTACACAGTAAAGGGGTTCTAGATAGTACCACAAAAAGGTTCTCTGGCTTGTAACACTATAAGGTAGCATTTTAAATGGTTCTTTAAAGAACCATGTACGACATGTTTCTCCATCATATAGAAAACAATTTAACAAGGAAAAGAACCAGAAAATGGTTCTGGAGTTTTCATGGTTCTGTTTGAAGCCATTACTAAAGAACCACTTTTTAAACAGGTTAGCCTAATCTGTAATACTCGTATAATACAGTATCCTGTAGTAGTAAAATATTAGGGTTCTTCAAGGGGTTCTTAAGTAAAGGTTGTAACTGGTTCTATACAGAACCATGGCAACTTAAAGAACCACTTGAATGAAATGGTGCTTTGCTTGGTTAAATAGTTCTTTACCAGTACCTGTTATATACAGTTCTCCAAAGAATGGTTCTATATAGCACCAATGGGTTCCACTATTGTTACAAGATTGTTCCAATAACCTTTTTTGGTAATGTATGGAGCAATTTTCTAATAATTGTCTGAATTTACTATAAGATTCTTATCATAATATATTATTCAATATATACATTATATAATTGTATTTTTCATAAGGCGAGGCCAGCAGGGTAGCTCTCTATTATATGACATTATATGAGTTTATTCACCCTTGAATTTTTAATGTTTTTTCACGATCAAAATGAGGGTGGATCATCCAGACTGGTCAGTCATGTGAGCAGAAACACAGAGGCTGCACAGAACAATAAAGGATGATGTGAGAGCTCACAAAGAGAGAGATTTTCCAAACCGATGCTGAAGGATTACAATTAGCACCCTATTAGTAAGTCTTGAACATTTGGCTTATGAGGCCATGATGCAGTTTTCTTACATAAAAGTCACTGGAATCATTTGTCAGCAGAAAACAGGAATCAAACGTCTCCAAAATGTACAAAAATAATAAGTCTGAACTCCAATCTGCACATTGAGAGTGAATTAGAGTGCTTAGCTAGTGCCGCTTGTTGCTGGTAAGCCACTCAAAATACAGAAATCAAATAATACGCTCCAGAATGGTTATTGTGTCTGAAACCATAGTATTCATCAAATAGTGGAAGAAACATATCCGGACGCATCCAAAAGTGTGCAAACACTGGACATTATTTGATCCCATTTCCAGAAGTACAGGGAATAACTTCTGTGATTGGTCGAGAAGATGATGGAAGAAGGTGAAGCTTTTTTCCAATCTGACTGTGGTTTTCCACAATGTATGAGTGCTGAATTACAAGTGTGGCATTGCTTTAAATAGCTGTGCTAACCTACAGTATATCTCCTGTGTTATGTTTCTGGTAGCTAACTAACAGCCTGCAAGCAAACTGTGATTTGCATTCATCCTATGGTAAATGAAAAAAAAAAAATGACATCAAAGTGCATCCAGACAAAGCGCAGCTGAGCACTGAGGGACTAACCTGCATGAAACTGAATTACACTTCAGTTGCATAATGTAAAACATCCTTCAAATTTAGTTGCAGCAGATGCAGGTGGCCCAACTTTGTAAAAAAAAGGTTCCATGAAACAGCCCATCAAAATGCCAGTAAAGCATCATATGATTGTGTCCAGTTGCATAAACTAGCTGGCTAATGCTAACAGCTGTTTAATCGGCTGATTGTGCCACCATTTATTCTTCTAACCTACAGTTATTGTGATCTGCACAACTAGATACACTCAGATTCATTTGCAATCTTAAGGATGGAAATGATGAGTGAGATGTGCTCCTCAGGGAACTTGTGTGAGTCATTAAGCAGCCTGACATCTACTAAAACAATATTTCTGAAAGGTTTAACATGCACACAAGAGGTAAACACAAATATAAAGTAAAGAACCCTAGTTATATAAATAAAGTACAGATATATAGATTCAGAAAAAAGCAATGACTGCTGGGAAACTATACAAAGATGATGACAATGCTTTATATAGGTACATTACATCTCACAGATAGCTTCATCAAAAATACCAGCTTCTAATTTGGAGAACTAGTGGAGTTACTGAATGTGTTGTGTGTAACTGTGAAGTTGCACAGAAATCTTGTTGCATGCAATCCAAAATATGCAACTAGTTGCATGAAAGTTTTAAAGCCAGCCTAAGGGGTTTACACTAGCCAGCATTGTAAGAGTACTAAACGATTTTAACTGTATTGTACATTTGCAGACTTTGTTATACTCGTCAGTAATCTTACTCGAATGTGCTAGCTAGATTAGGCCACAAGCATAATGAGTGCAAGCGCACCTATAGTGACAAAGCCACATGCTTCCATTGATGTTTTGGACTGGTGTGGTCTCATTTAGGTGGTCAAAGATACAGCCCTCATCTGATTGGATAAAACAGAACACTCATTTAGCATACTGACTTTGACAGTAAACAGTAATATGCTCTTCTTCCATTGATCTGAACCCCTTTAACTCTATAACAAACCGAACAAAAATCCTAAAACACTAGAGGCAGCAGAGAATTTTGAACCCACAAGAACACTGGAAGAATAGCTGAAGCCAGACAGTTTCTCATAGCCTGGGTGCGAGGCAAGCCCCAAATGGGAAGTTTACTTTGCTCATGACTTTTGCAGATGACTAATAACCGATGCTAGGCCAACAAATCTGCAGAGAAGAGTCTCATGATGAATTGGAGTTAACAGTGCACCGCTATATATCACCACACATCCACATGCCTGACATTATAACCTAGCCTAGCAGTACTTTGGCCCCTGTTATTGCTCAAGGTGCCATTCAAAGTGCACACACGGATAACACACGGCGTGTTCCTGTATCGCGCCAAGACCACTATATATTATTCATTGTCTCCTTTATTGGCTTGCTTATTCACGGCTTGGTGGCTTATAAAGGCAATGTGAGAAACGTAATGCCAGGGTGACACCATTGTGTGGACAAAGCAATGACGTTTAAATTATTAAACAAGGTTGTTAAGTTATTTATCACTTCTAAAATAGTTTTCATTTTGGTGATGAGTCAGAATGGAGAGAACTGTGTTTTGACCTCTAAACTCTAAACGAGTAGAACTCAAGACTAGTATTATAACCTCCAAGAACATGAAGGAAACCTTTGAGGTTCATTCTTTTTTGTTGTGCACGTTATTGTATAGATGCTGGGTCATGTGGTGTGACCTTTTCAACTCACGCTGTTGTTATTATCGACTCCTATGTAACACTAGGCCATCGTGCTGAACAATTCACAGCCCTTACACAGGCAGTTAGGATGCCAAACCACAATTAACAGCCAAATAAAGATGTCACGTGTTAAATTAAGCATGTGTCTTTGCTGTCTTATTAACATGAGACAAATGCGAATACACAGAGCTCATTAAAATGTTCCTTTAGGTGTTAATGGCTGCAGCAGGTTTGACTTTGGTTCACTGAGCAAGTACATCCTTACTGTCACAACAAAACCCTGTGTCTGTGAAATGGTGACTTTGAAGGAGAGGAAGGAACCATGAACAAGCTATTAAGAAGCCTAAAAATCCAAACAGAAGTCAGGACATTCTGGAAATGCTACAGGAGTGGGAATCAAATCAACGGCTTGTAATATAATAATAATTTTGTGCAATATCTATTTGTCCATTTATCATCAAATTCTCATGCAATGAGCAGGAAAAATGACATTTTAGATAAATGTAATCTTCCCTACTCATTTATAAATAAAAATAAAACAAAAAAAATGCACAGCACAGTAAAAAGTTTCTACAATGTCAAAAGAACAGATCACCTGCTGTGTCACATTTTTCAGTATTTACCGTGTCCACTCTTTATTTTTATTACAGCTTCCATTCTTGTCAGGAGACTTGTTTTCTGTTTTTTTTATGGAAACTGGGAATTATCCCTCACCTCCAAAGTTCGGTCTTAGAACTTGGTTGCATTTTCTGCTTCACATGATCCAAATTATCCCAAACACATTCAGTGATGCTGATGTCTGTTCATTGTTCTGAGAACACCAGCAGCTGATTTTTAAAATGTTCTTCTTTTTTGCCCTTATGGGGCCCTTTTTTCCTTATGGCTTCTTGACAGCTACACGTCCTTTTAGACCCAAAGCACTCAGTTGTCTTCTCATAGTGGAAGGACGGACAGAAACACCTGTGGATTTTTCAGATCTGAAGCAAGAGTGGAGCTTGATTTTCTCCTCCTTTAAAAAATGAAAGCTTTCAGTGCTGTTTATCTGATGGGGACAGTGTTGGTGGTCTACCAGGTCTTGCACGGTTGTTAGGAGTTCCAATTTCTCTGTATCTTTTAATCAATTTTTAAGCTCCCGTTTTGAAAATCTTCTTTTTTCACTTAATTTCCGTTGACTTTCCCCTTTCTTATTTTAAATCTAAGAAATCAGAATCTCCCGATAAATGGAAAATGTATATGATTAAAATTGTATTTGATTAGAAATGAAATAAATGAAGGGTCCTCTCTGACTTTTGCACAGTGCTGTAGACTCTTAAACATTATAGTTCTTCAAGGGCTCATTGGTAAAGAAAAGAGCTCTATATAGAACCATGAACAATGGTTCTTTAGATTAATGAAGAATGTGCTGTAGATGGTTCTATATGAAACCTTTTTGAAAAGAGTTCTTCTAATGTTATGATGTCAAGCCTGTAACAAAAGAAGAACCCTTTTTGGTGCCATATAGAACCATATATAACGCACTCTCCATCAACCTGAAGAATGCTTTCACGATGCAAAGAACCCTTTAATCATGCAAAGGGTTCTTTGTGTGTTCATGGTTATATATAGAACCATTTTCTTTACTAAAGAACACTTAAAGAACAATCTTTGTAGTTATAAGCTTTTGTATATGTGACTGTAAGTGTTAAATCTGTGTGAGAGAAATGCTCCTGTTGGAGAATAAATACAGTACATATGTGTGAGTAAATGTAAGTGATAAATATGTGTGTCAGATGAAGTGCTGACTGTATGTGTGTGTGTGTATGTGTGTGTGTATGTGTGTGTGTGTAGAGGACTTCCTGTGGTTTCGAAGCTCCAGCTGTCTCAGACAGACACTTGAGGGCCCCGAGGGAAGGCTGGGGGGAGTGGGAGGAGCACCTGGAGGCTGCTTATCCCAGATGACCCTGTTCTCCCCCGGGACAAAGTCGAAGAAGAGATGATGCTTCACTTAGGCCTTTTTACATATACTGTCCTTGCTTTTTTTAAGAAAAAGAGTTTGAGGTAGTACATAAACATTATTAAAGTACCAAAACATACTGTTTACTCCATACATTACTCCATGCTATCCATGGAAGAAAACTAAGATGCAAAAACATCTGATTTTAAAGCCACAATGCTTGTGATGTCACACCCATGAACAAGTTTGCCTATGAATAACAGTGACGGCCTACCGTTGTTTAGGCCACCCACTCACATCGAAGTGAAAAAGAGTTTTCTTATTACACAGTCTATAGCAGAGTTATTAGAGTGGAAAAATGTGGGGAAAAATGATTAAACGTTGTGCTCTTCTTGACTGTCAGGAAGCACATGTAAAGATGTAGTTTACTAGAACTTTATGTTTTCCCAAGCCACAGAGGATTTCAGTCCTAACCTTACATTTATTCTACATTTCAGTCCAGACTGCTTTTTGGATGAGGCATAATGAGAAGCAGAAAATCAGAACAAAAGTAATTTAAACATACCAGTTTTGAAAACACAGGAGCCTTCTAAAGTATAAAGAGACAAGGTTTAATTTGTAAATGATGAGGTCTGGGAACACTGCGCAGTGATGAATCCAGCAAGTCGTTGAGATGGCTAAGGTCCCAGAATAAATTTTAAAAAAGTGTGAAAAAAGGTGCATTAGACATGCAGCTCAGTTTGATGGTTCCTGATAACACTGAATCGTGATAAAGAGGTTCCTTATCTTCAAATACCACATGGGTTTCCCAAAAGCTAAACAAACAGCTTCTAATGCGTGAGAGGTTAATGAATCGGTCGAAATCAGTGGTTTTGCTCAGCGCTGCTGAATTCTTTTGAGGGATGACAAGTCACAGCAATAGTGGCACATTTGCAAGTGATAAACAGCACCAGTGACCACTTCTGTCATGGTGCACGCCCAAACAGAAGTTGCAAATGAAAGTGTGTACAGGCCACTGTGTGAGGTGCCTGGTATTTTTAGTTAACATTTCACATTTTGCAGAGTTATAAATATATAAAGTTATATCCAAAGATTTGGGCACCCTTTATGTAACGTAATGTAACATGCTTTCATGCAATGATCTGTGAGATGTGCATCTACATATATATATATATATATATATATATATTTATATATATACGTATATATATATACACATACAGGGAGATTCACTTGAAAGAGGCCCCGAATATTCTGCTGTAACTCCTGTTAGGATGACCAAAAAAATACACTACATATCTTGACATATGTGTAATTGATTGCATTACATGCGATGCTGGAAGTGATCTCCATTTTCTGCCAGACACATGAAGGGGTACAGGGATATGCACCCAGAAGTTGCAAACAGAGGTTAAGCGTTGCGACAGCTGTCCAGTACCTACCTTATCGCTCTGACAAAGGTGTATCAAACTGTAGTGTAGCGCTTCTTTAATGGCATAATGAGAAACAAGCAAATCTTTGTGATCATGATGAACCCAGTTAAAATAAAGTGTCATTTGTTAAGAACTTACACTCAACACTTAACAATTCACACTCTAACTATACCTGTAGAGTAAATGTTGATAAAATTTAATGTCATTCATTACAGACTAATATAATCTAAAGCACTATACAGCTCTCAGGTGGAGTGACCTGTAAAGCTCAAAGGAGGAACTCTGAGATTACTACTAGAGAGCATGGTAAACAAGCATTATTAGTTATTATTAGCAGGTTTGGTCTTCCAGCACTGTTGTGTTTGAATGTTGTTGTCACTGTAGTCTCAAAAACTGAAACCGCAACTACTAAAAACTGTGGATCCATCACCTGGGTTATCATTACAGGGCATTGAAATTAAAGGTAATGCATATTAGGGCAGTGTCTTGTTGACTGTATGATTGATAATGTCTTAATAGGCCCAAATCATGTTAGACTGAGCTTTTCTTATTTTTTTTTAGAAATAAGTGAGTTTGCTTTAGTATGTAAACAATCTTAAAGTCCATATAGTACGTATATAAAAGCTAAGCTGCAAATATGTTTAATTTGAATGAATTGTTCTTGTATGTCATTTAAAAAAAAAAACAAAAAAAAAAACAATTAATTGTTTTTAGCCATCCACTCATGTTGAAGCTACAGGGAGTGTTTCATCCTGGACTACTCTTAGAATGAAGCAAAGTAACAAAACAGCCTGTTTCAGTCCAATGAATAAAAACAGGTTCAAAATGGTCATGTAAAAATGAACTATGACTCTTTTTGGCACATAAAACAACACAAATGTCCACACAAATGGGCCTCAAAAGCTTGCACTATTGCTTAATACAAACCCTTGACCACTGTGTCTGTATCCCTTATCACAATCTGAAACAGTCAGTCTCCTCTTACGCATGTCATAAACAGGCTTGATACATTTGTGCAATATTTCGTAGTACTGAAAGCCAGTGTTAAAAGCAAGGCTGAATAAAAATGCAGTGCCTTTAAAAGTGAACAAAACAGTGCATAATTAATCTAATTGTTAATTCACTGACCTGAATTTCAGAATCCTTAACCAACATATAAGTTAGCTTTAATAGCAGTGAGTTTGTGAAACTGTGCTGCCCCCTAGTGTTATCATTCAGCACTGCCGGTTGCCTTTTTGTCATTGGTGTGATAAAGCTTCCTTAAATAGGAACTCCACCGATTTTTCAAAAATTCTACATAATTAAAAGGTTAAGAAAATCGAGATCAATTTATTTTAATATATTCAGGGTGGAGGGATACATTAAGACATTTGTAAGGCAAAATAGTCTCCCCCGAAAAGTATTTTTTCAGTTTTATGACAATTTTACCAACATACAAGTTTCACTTCATAAAATTGCTATATTTGTGCTGTAGACATTGTGACCCCTGGTTCCTATCACCATCACTGTAAAGAAATCTGTAAGTCTCTCTACAATTAAGCATTTCACATAAAATCTCTCTGAATGTGTCTTTTTACATCTCAAGGACTGAAATAGTCACAACTTCTGAAAAATTAGTGTAATTTCCCTTTAAATATACAAACAGTGCCATTGCTAATGCACCAACATAAGAGCCTTACATGTAACCTTAAAATTAAAATGTCTAGTACTCAAATCAATGGATTAAAGTCGTTTTTATTCTGTGCTCTGTTGCAGTAAAGGAAACATCTGTCCATCAAACAACTCTATCTGTCACATGCTTGAAAATCCAACCAGTAATGCACTTTGATGTCTAACATATCATTAGGGTATAGTATAGTACAGTATAGTATAGTATAGTACAGTATAGTAGTGTATAGTATAGTACAGTATAGTAGTGTATAGTATATTACAGTATAGTACTGTATAGTGTAGTACAGTACAGTATGGTATAGTATAGCATGGTACAGTACAGTAGTGTATAGTACAGTATAGTACAGCATTGTATAGTATAGTACAGTATAGTATTGTATAGTACTGTATAGTAGAGTACAGTATAGTATTGTATAGTGTAGTACAGTACAGTATTGTATTGTATAGTATGGTGCAGTATAGTATTGTATAGTATATTGCAGCAGACTGCAGTATAGTTGGTGTACAGTGCAGCTCCAAATGAACGGGCTCGTTAATAAATGATCGTTTTGCTGCCTTTTATGCATTTATAGACCCTGTCCTGTTGAGCTCTAATGACAGGTCAAAGTTTAACATACAGGCTGACATTGTGTGCAGTGCCTCCCCGTCAAATAAAATACCCTCAACGCGGTGCATACCGGGAATGAAAAGAGTCGACACTGGACAGTGACTTGGCTCCTTTAAACTAAAGCATTGCAGTATGGGGTTAACGGTGGGCGAGAGGATCCAGAAGTGGCTCCTGCGAGCAGTTTCGGGATTCTTCTTCGCTCTCTTTCGGATGTTTTCGCGTCCACAACCTGTCAGAGCCACAAAAGTCCCTCCAGTCAGAAACCCACTGCTCACTGTTCCTGCAGTGCAGCTGGCCGAGAAAATCCGCAGGAGAGAGGTTTGGACACTTACTCACCTTCACTGCGCCGCGCTGAGGAGAGAACCGAGGCGAAATTAATGTCTGCATCGTACACTGTGATGTTAGTCACGCATTTTCTGGAATAATATAATAGAATTACAGAAGGGCGGTTGAACTGTGGGGAGTGTAGTTTTGTGCATGCGCAGACACGCCCCCAGTGCTGTACATACCTGTCTTAAAATGTACTATAATCACATTACTGCTAATATTACTGCAGATCTCATTTGTTTTCCCATATCTATTATTGTGGAGACAATGTGTCGTATTTTATACACAGAGATACAGGAAAGTATATATCTTGTATTTACAGCAATTGTCAGCTCCACTTATCATAAAGATGCACTTTTGCAGTTCTGTGATTACAGACTGTAGCCCGTCTGCTTCTGTGCATAATTTGTTACCTTGTTGATCAGTGGTGAGGACACCCACCAGACCACCACTGGGCAGGTATTATTTGGATGGTGGATTATTCTCATCACTGCAGTGCAAAACGGACACTGAAAATGCATAT
Organism: Colossoma macropomum; assembly: GCF_904425465.1. Lineage (NCBI taxonomy): Eukaryota > Metazoa > Chordata > Actinopteri > Characiformes > Serrasalmidae > Colossoma > Colossoma macropomum. The sequence continues at coordinate 29,974,246 of NW_023494805.1, read as the reverse complement.
ATTGAACAATGAGTGTAGATACAAGGTAGGTGTACCTAATAAAGTGACCCAGTGAAGTAAAGTAATAATAAAGTGAGTGTATCTATATTCAGTGGTGGTCCTGTGGGGGTCTAGATCATTGATGAACTACAATCTATAATTGTAGAACTACAAAGTGGAAAGTGATAAAAGTGACCAGTGAGTGTAGGCAAGTGAGTGCTTCAAATCAACAAAACGTGTACTTTGTTTAAAGTTTTGAATGCAACTGTATATAACATACATTATATATATATATATATATATATATATATATATATATATATATATATGTATATATATGCTGTTATCATATTATGTATATTTCTCTTTACATAAATTATGTAAATTAATAATTGAACAGTCAATGCCCTGTACACACTCACTAGTGCCATTCACTCCTTTTCGGCAGTAACACTCCACCTGGCTTCACTGAGGGGTTTAGCAGTGAGATTTAATCAGCTGGCACTAAATCCTTGTTCTTTTTTTGTTAAGGGCATAGTTATACGACTACTGGTCCATGTCCACAGCCTCTTTCTAGTCAAAGCTCAAAAAACACCAGCCATATGCTCAGACACTGATGTTCAGCTAGTAAAGCGTCAAGTTGATCATTATGATTAGACTTCATGCACACTAACAATTTAATTACAGTCAACTTCTGCACATTCTCTCCTGTTTGTCCTGAACACAGGTAACGAGTGTAGAGGTGGTGCAGGCTTATATTGACAGAATCCAGGAAGTGAACCCACTACTCAATGCAGTGGTTAAGGACAGGTGAGGACTCGCCTTTACAGGTAACGCTCCCCTCACACTGTTGCGTCTGTTTACACATGAACATGTGTAGGTGCAGCTCTTGCAGCAGCAGAGCTTTATTGGCTCAGTAAGACCCACATCAAGAGTATGACTGCACTGAAGTCAGAGGTAACACGTCAACAGTTAAACACGATTCCATGTTACTTTTGCACTAAGGCCTTATTTACATTTACTGAAAAGATGTTCTTTATATGGCACTCACAGTATTTGTTTCTTTTCTTTTGACCTTCAAATGACCAAGGGAGAGAATAGAACACAGAAGTGTGCTTAAGTGAAAATGGGTACTGTGTGAAAATATTACTCAAATAAAAGTGGCAGTATGGAGCCAAGAATATACTTAAGTGGAAGTAAAAGATTATCTACATTTAAACATAAATATATACAATTAAAAAGTAAATGACTTGATGGATAGTTTCTAAACTGTAGGACATGCTTTTCCAGTAAATGTAAAAAGCATCTACATTTAAATATAATCAATTTTATACAAGTAAAAAAATGGTTTAATAGATAAAACTAGGAATTCATGATTGAACTTAGATTTAAGTTGGCTATTGAATCCGATGTTTCTAAGCCGTTGCTATTGTATCATTGGTGGTTGTTGAGGTGTCGTTGGACTGTAGCTATGGTATTCAAGGTAGTTGCTAAGATGTAGCTAAGCTGTTTATATGGTATTCCCAGGGGTTGCTAAGATGTTGCAAGGTCATTGCTATAGTATCATTGGTGGTTGCTAAGGTGGTTCTAGGCCATACTGGTCAGTACTGGGCAGTTCTTGTCATTGCACAAAAGATGAATAAATATACTCATGACCTGTTTAATTGTATTCTCCTATACCTTTGATTGATTGCATTAATAAAAAATAAATAAAGATCCATAAGAAAGGAACACTTAAAAAAGATTAAAAATCATAAGATTTGTCACAAGTAACTTGAAGATCTAAATGAAAATGTAAGGAATAAAAGTATGTGTTTTTTCCTCTTGTAACTGTAATTATTATTAATAATAATAATAGTAATAGTAATAATAATAATAATACTACTACATGACATTTGTATAGCACTTTTCTAGGACCCAAAGACAGATTACAATTAGTGGCACAAGAAACAAATACATAACAACATACAAACAGATGACACAGCAGAACCAGAGATACATATTCACAGCACAGATGATGAAATAACATGAGCTATAATAGTTTAGGATAGGGGAAGATTGTATGCAAGACAGAAAAGATGTGTTTTAAGGTTGGATTTAAATAAGGATGGGAGAGAGTTCCAGAGGCGCGGGGCTACTCTGGAAAATGCACGATCACCAAAGCTATGGAGTTTAGAGGAGAAAATGGTAAGCAGATCAGTGGTAGAACAGAGAGTGCACGTAGGCCTGTAGGATTGGAGAAGATTCAGAGAGATAGGAAGGAGCAAGATTGTTGAGAGCTGTGTAGGTGAGAAGTATCTCAAACTGAATACGATCGTTTATGGGAAGCCAATGGAGGTTTTGGAAAACAGATGTAATGTGGTGATGTGACTGGGTGTAAGTGAGGAGACGAGCAGCAGAGTTTTGAACTGTCTGGAGTTTACGAAGTGATGAGGAGCTGATGCCTGCAAGAAGAGAATTGCAATAATCTCGATGGCTAGAAATGAAAGCATGAATCAGACTTTCAGCAGCTGACTGGGAGACGGTCGGGTTTTTACTATATTATTAATTAAGAGTACAAGTATTTAATTTCATTAGTACAAACCAAAATAATTCTTAAGTACGGTAATGAATTACTTAAATATTTTCCACCCAGGAAAATAAACGCAGGTACTTTGTAACACCAACTTCTTCTTGTGTGTCTCTACCTATTTACGACTGTACAATGTCTCTTATGCAGTAGCCTCTCCTCGTCTCTTTCAGGTTCTCTGCGGCTCTGTCAGAAGCAGCTCAGGTAGACCGGCTGATAGATGAGGAGAAGGGAGGAGAGGAGGCACTGGCAGATCGACTTCCTCTGCTGGGCGTGCCCTTATCTGTCAAAGAATCTTTCTTCTTACAGGGTAAACACAACACCACCCACAAAGCAAAGGCTTTCTTCAGCATCAAAGCCACACTCAAGACTGTCAACAGATTCCACTGAAGTTAGTTTAATTTAGGGGGTATTAACTGTTATACTGTAGTGTATATCAACAGTGAGATTAATCTGATTATCAAGCATGGCCGTCTTCCATGAAGAACATCATATTTATTACATGAAACATGAAAAACATCTCACTCTAGCCAAAATGAAAAAGTATAAGTGCCTGCTCACACATGTGGGCTCCAACCCTGGTCCTGGGGAGCTGACTTCCTGCAGAGCTTTCTTCCAACCACAATTTGCTACACCTGCTCCAGCTAATCAACCTTTTCCCCATGTCCCTGATTGGCTGGATGAGATGTATCAGCGGCAAGTAAGGGGTGGGGCAGTTTATTGGATACAGGTTGGAATTAAACTCTGCAGATAGCTTTCCAGGACCAGGGTTGAAGACACTGTTCTAGAGTGAACATTTCTTGGTTTGAAAACTGAGACATCTTTTGAAAAACTAAAAGCACTTTGAGGCCGATACTTCAGGGCAGCCTGCTAGAAATGTTTTTCCCCCAGTAGCTGGCTAATGCAAAAGGAAGCCATAGAGTTATCTGCTAGGAAGCCGAATATGACGTCTGTATTAGCTTCTACATCCAATAATTTCTTTTTTCCCTGTGGAGTGGGGAGTTAGGGGAGCATGGGGGCGGGTGGCGATTTCCAGTGGTTCTTTTGACACATTTGTGTAATGCCTGCTTGGTACTGTAGTGAGAAACTAACTAACACCAATAGACAAAAACATAAAAAAGGACATTAAATCTTGAATTCTTTCAAGCCGATGAGGTTAAGTGATATAAATAACTTTAAGTGCAATCTATCTATCTATCTATCTATCTATCTATCTATCTATCTATCTATCTATCGTTGTATGCAAAAGTATGGGTGTACCTGGTTAAATGACGTTTTGCTGATTTTCTAAGTGAAAGTAAGTTAACACATCCTTCTCAGAGAACACACTTCTGCACATTTTAATACACAATTACTGTTCATTTGCTGAAATTCACATATATATAAATCTTGGTTGGCTGCACCAGTAACTGTACCTTTTTCCTTCTCGTCTGTCCTCTCCTGCAGGCATGCCCTGCTCTGCAGGGTTGGTCTCTCGAGCTGGAGTGCTGGCCAGTGGAGACGCCCCTGCTGTGGCTCTGCTAAAAAGGGCTGGAGCCATTCCTATAGGAGTGACCAACATCCCCGAGCTCTGCATGTGGGTGGAGTCCAGCAACTATCTGTATGGCATCACCAACAACCCTTATGACACACAGAGGATGTGTGGAGGAAGCTCAGGTAGGTAGTCTGGGTGGGGCGTACATCTCTGACATATCGGCAGTTTAGTTCAATTATGACAAGTATGGCTGTTCACCATGACACAGAGTCAGTCATTTGGAGGACGATTAAGAATTAGTTTAAAAATACACAGACTATGCTATTTCTGTTTACAGAGTAGTGGAACATAGATAACACAAAATGATGATTTATTTATTTATTTGTTTGTTAATTTGTTTGAAAATAGAGTATTTTATTCTGGACAAAAAATTAACACAGACTTTTAAAACGATTATTAAAATGTAATTATTTTATTGAAACATTATAAAACAAACTGTTGAATTGCCACCTTCAGTGTGATGTATCAGAATGCATTTATGCATTTTATACTCCTAATAAACATATTGTAATAATTTTAAGTCTTACCACTGAGGTGATGAATATGGAGACATTCAAGTAATGTTTTAAGGCTGATTTCTCCAGCCTGTTCTACTCTGTAGGTGGAGAGGGCAGTATTCTGGGCAGTGGAGGGTCAGTGATCGGTATTGGCTCAGATATCGGGGGCAGCATCCGTATGCCCTCCTTCTTCAATGGCATATTCGGACACAAGGGAACAACAGGTACATTCTAACTTTGTGATACATATAAAGAATATTTTAAAATAATAGTTTGCCTGTTAGGTGTGTGAACCATGTGACACTTGACTTTTATCTACAGTACCAGTCAAAAGTTTGGCATGTTCACAGAGCATAGTGAAGACCTAAACGTTTATGAAATCACATATGAAATTACTACAAGGAGGACAAACATTTCACTAATTAACATAGTAATTTTGATTTAATGATTGAGGCTCAACTCAAAATTTCACATAAGCTCTTTATGAAAATGCATTTGTTTTTTTTTTTAATATTAAATATTTAATTTTAAAAAAATTAAAGTCATACATGCATCATTCCAACATTGTGGTAGCAAATGGTGTCCCACAACTTGGAGGCCATGAAAATGAACTCAAAATGAGAAGAAGCCACAGATCATGTCTGCATATTCTTTGTTGTGTTCAAATAACAAAAAACTATGTAAATTCTTCTTTTCGACTTTTATTTTAGTGATTTTCAGTATTGTTGTGCATGAAAAACAGCACGTGACAGCTGTGACTTTACAAATGCTCTTGTATTATTTTTATGAGAGACAACAATTTTGATGCTTGCTTTTCAGGTTAAATTGTAAAAATGTATCAAAATTATTATTTGCCGTATGTTAAAATTATTTAAAATGCATGAACATAATTTTATTTTGATTAAAAAATCTGTCCAAGATTTTTGTCAATGGTGTTACATAAACATAAAATGTTATTTAAAAAACAGGAAGGCCTTTTTGACTTACGTCCAGACTAACTCTAAGTCCACAGTTAGTGAAGTTTCTTTTGATATTTCTAATACATTTGGCTAAATATGGACATCTTCATCTCATGAAATATTAAGTGATTTTGAAATCAAAACAAATATCAACATGAATGCAATACTTGTAATTTTCGACATACAATGTGACACTGAAACTATAGTGACAGTGGAGTACATTTTAGAAAAACTTTACTGATGCTGTTCAATTACATATTAACATTCAATTACATATCAACATCCGTTTGCCACTGTAATGGTTCTTTTATAGACAAATTCCAGGCATTTAAGAATATGCCTTAAGATTATGGAAAGCACACATTTAATCAGACTTTTTGACTGAAACTGCTTATTTAAGAACAGCTGCTGTGTTGCTGGAGCTGCTACTGTGTATGTATAATTTGTGTATTCAGATGAAAGGCAGAAAGTGGGAGAAGTTAGCATTCTTGCTATGCTTCATAAATTTCTCTCTATGACTCCTGATGTGAAATCCTGCTCTTATTCGTAGGGATCGTCTCTAATGATGGTCAGTACCCTCCTAGCTCTGGGCTCCATGAGGAATTTTTGAGTACAGGCCCAATGTGTCGCTATGCTGAAGACCTGCTGCCTATGTTGAGGATAATGGCCGGAGCCAATGCAGACAAGTAAATGTACTCAGACATCCGTATTTACACTCACAGTCAGAACTGCGGAAAGCTGCACACCATCTGCTGTCGTTTCGTTCACAGGCTTTCACTGTCGTCAGAGGTGGACCTGAAAAAGCTGCGTTTCTTCACAGTAGTAGACGATGGTGGATCCCCTCTCACCTCACCTGTGGACAAACAGCTTGTTGAAGCACAAAGAAAGGTGAGGAAAACATCAAATCTATATTCCTAATTCTATAGTCCTGACGTACATTTCAATTTCCATTTCAGCTAACTCTGCTTGTTGTGAAGCACATCTAGATTTATCATTTATTATTCAGTACCTATGAATATTGAAGGTACTATGAAACTCATTTGTATGGGCCCATAGAGTTTAAACAGGAATTACACCAATTTAAAACTAAAAATCTACATAATTTAGTATTGATAGTGGTTAGATGTGAAATGGTGGATTGTAAAAAAACACAGAGCCATTGTACATCTCTTTACAGTGGTGGTGATAGGAACCAGACCTCCAAAGTACTTAATGCCTCTCAAAGCTCCCTCACAGAAAGTTATTACATGAAATGGTTCCAAATACACTGCATGATGACGGAGATATTGTTTTATAAGAGTTTTTTGTGATAATGTTTGGTACATGCAGGCTGTTGTAAGGAAAAATAATACCCAATAATGCTTTTCTCAGGTTTACCACTGTTTTCAGTCATAAACATTTTATATGAAACTCACATGTAGTTCTTATGGTCAATGATTCATGATGTGATATTAAATAAAATGGCTGTATTAGTGTTGTAGACATCACAAACCCTGGTCCATATCGGCACCTCCAAAAAGAAATGTGACTCATTAACGTTCTCTACCTCTCTGAATTACTTTATTTACATCTTAATGATTAAATTATGCAACCAAAAAAAAAAAGAAAAATAGATGGAATTTGCACCATTAAACAAATACCAAAGGAAGTGCTTTGCTGTTATTGATGTTTACAGGTGGCTCAGCAACTAGAGGCAGATCTGGGAGTGAAAGTGAAGGAGATCAGCTTCCCTCAACTAAAATACTCCTACCAGATCTGGGACACGTTCTTGGCTCTGCCCGATAAAGACGGCAAGGTCTGTCTCTAAATGTTGTGGACCAGGAGATGCACTTATGGATTTGTTAGTATAGGCTTAGCTTCCAAAAGCATATTAGTTGAGCGATCATATAAACTACTAATTAGGGGGGGGGTCCAGAGTGATATCTGTCTTACCATTACTCACTGTTTGTGTGTTCCAGCCACCGCAGCCTTTCGTGGAGATGTTGGCAGATGGAGGTCCAGCTGTGTGGCCGGTTTGGGAGCTCATCAAGTGGCTGTTTGGGAAATCTGACCACACAATGGCTGCCATTGGTAATACATACAAAATCAAAATAAACAAAATGAAATATAGACCCAAATGTTAAAATGCAGCCACTGCCAACCCACACATTTACGCACAAGCTAAAGGCCAGGCTGAGTCAGCTCTATATACAGATTATATACAGTCAGCTTCATAGTTACTGCCATTATTGACAGAAAAAGTCATTATTGACAGAAAAATATCTTTCTGGTTAATTAGCTCACTGAAAATGAGGAAAAAATCTAACATTTAATTGAAGCAAATTTAGTTCAGGAAACCTCATAAACCATGAGTCACAATTAATGGTACCTCTGCATTTAGTACTCTGTGTAACCTACATTTGCCAACATAACAGCAATCTCTGCTCCTATTATGCTTGATGAGATTGGAGAACTCGGATCATGGCCTCCTCAATACAGAATTTCTTCAGATCCTCTCTTTTAAACTCTTCTCTTCAGCTCTTCCACACCCTAGTTATTCACACAAACACACACACACACATTATCTAAGCTGCTTATCCTTCCGGGTCCTTCTGGGGGTGCTGGAGCATATCCCAGTGCTCATTGGGCAGAAGGCAGGAAAGACCCTGGACAGGTCGCCAGTCCATCGCAGGGCACCTACTTATTCAGTAAAGCTGTTTTCAATGTGGTTTAGGTTAGGAAACTGGGATGGCCGTGTCAAAAGCTTGATTATGTGGTCACATTTTTGGATCAGTCTTTTGGCTGTATAGATAACCATCTTCTTCCATTTGTTCTGGTTTAGGTTTGGCTTTTCTGGACAGCTTTCACAGCACCACACTGCCACAGTTCATCCTCCAGCAGAAAGAGGCACTGCAGCGCAGCATGGAAGAGGTGCTAGGGACTGATGGAGTGCTGCTGTACCCCCCTCACCCAGTCCTGGCCCAAAAACACCACCATCCATTATTCACACCTTTCAATGCCGCTTACACAGGTCTGTTTCTTTAGTTTTGCCCTTGGGTGACAAAACTAATGTAGCCAACAAGTAATGGAAGTGTATAGGCACCTGCTAGCATTTTGTAAACTGCATGTCTAAAGCATCATGCATCAAACCATATTGAAGCTCAAACAGACTTGCTTATGTGATTTTTGACCCTGTATGACATACTGTTGTCTATAAAAATGGATACAAGTATGTAGCATAGCTAAAACGGTAGTATCAGCTATCTTGAAGCCCGAACCATGTCTGTTCAGTTTTTATAGATAACAGTAGCTAGTAGACGTATTGCATTATAATAAAGTTTGATACAAACAAAAAAGTAGCCTGCAGTCCCTAACTCATCCGTATTATCAATGCCTTTACAGGGATCTTCAATATACTGGGCCTGCCCGTTACCCAGTGTCCTCTAGGGCTGAGCGAGGAGGGGTTGCCGCTGGGCGTTCAGGTGGTGGCCGGGAAGCTGCAGGACCATCTGACCCTGGCGGTGGCTCTGTACCTGCAGAAAGCCTTTGGTGGCTGGAGAGATCCAGGAGCTACCTGAGATACTAGAACAGCAGAGCTTTATTACTCCACCTTCAATTACAGTGGTGCTTATTAGAGGTTTACCACATCAGTTTGAGTCTGAGAGATGAGATTGTTTATAGAGGTGTACTGTAAATAAACATTATACAGTAAAATGGACTTGAATGTGATGTTGCTTTCAAACTAACACTACAAATTAGAAAGAAAACATAGAAGTCAAGTTAATGGCACCCCTATGATCAATGAAACTAGAACAAGTTTTTTGAGAATCGCTGCTTTTCAATGCTCATTTCACTGCTTTAGACAGTAGCAGTAAGAGTTAAACAAGTTCATGTTCTAATGAATTTTAAGGTTAAGTTAAAGTTTTCTATTAAACACTAATCTAAAATGTAAAAAAAACACTAAATCTGAAAAGGGAGTGTAATAAGGCCCATCATTCATTAGTCTGGCTTAAATATTGTTATTATTACTACTATTACTACATTTTACAGACTAAGCCTGCATTCTGAAATCTGGACACTGATTATTTCAAGTATTACTCTAAAACATTTCTTTATTAATAAGAAATTATGCTGGACATACAACAGATCAGATATAATTCATCAATGGAAATATGTTCATTGCAAGCTTCACTCTTGTTCACGCCTGCTACACTGTTCACAACAAAACAGTTAATGAATGCTCAACATCCTTAAAAGGTCATTAATGCCATCCATCTCCAAACTAAACAAATTACCGTGCTGAAATTGGTCAGAGAGGGAGAGAAGCAGAAAAACAGTTAGTCTCGTAGAGACCACTCCTTCTCCCCCATTGAAATACAGCAGAGGAACTAAATCATTTTTAAACTCAAACACAGCTGTCATTACTCATTTAAAAACAACACAAAGGAAATCATCAGTTAATATTTCTTGATGAATAGGCAACAGTAAGCAATCTGGATGATAATTTGGGGTGACCACAGGTCATTATAAAGCTACTATTATACCCTTACTGCTACTGTTAGCAGACTGAATATTCTGGTTCATCACTGAAAGAGAGGAAACCCACACCAGCAGGATCTCACCAGTGTATGTGTTCAAAGTGGCAAACTGTATGCTTGTGAAGTAAAAGCAAAAGTTTGCATTTAAAGGTGAAGTGGAATTTTTTTGTTCAACTAAGTTTAGGTCAGTAACCTCCAATCTTCCTCTTGGAGCTACCTTCCTGCAGAGTTAAGTTCCAGCCTGAATCCAATAAGTGCCCCACCACTTACTTAACTGCAATACATCTGATCCAGCCAATCAGGGACTTTGGAGGAGGCTGATTAGCTGTAAGAAGTGTGACAAACTGTGGTTGGAACTAGGCTCTGCAGGAATTTAGCTTTTCAGGAGGAGGGTGATAATCATACCCAGTGAAAATCAAAGTTAAGCCTCAAGTTAAAATATTTACTGATGGATTTATTCTAAAAATATGTGACTTGAAGGTCTTACAACAGGAAGCCTGAATGCTGGTCCTGGAGATCTACCACCCTGGTGATATCAGAGCCAACACACTTGGCTCTAATGTCCAGATGCCTTGAAGGCCTTCTTCATCAGGTATGTTGGGTTGGTCAGAGTAGGAACTGTTCAGGGTGGTAGATCTCCAGGACCAGGATTGGACACCCCTGTCTTGCAAACCTGAAATGTCTTGTGTAAGCAGAGCTGCCAAATGTAGTAGTAAACCCAGAGAGGGAAAGTAAATGTACGCCACTGTTAGCTCAGTTCTAACATAACACTGACATTCCCAAAGAGGCTTCTGGAAATAGCATTACTGTAACATATGCGTGGGAAAAAATTATGTATATATACATAAAATCCTAAACTCCACAATGTTCATTAGTAGATTACTTGATTACCAGTATAATCGATAATGGCAGCCTTACACTCAGTGTGTGAGCAGCTGTTGAAATCAGCAAAACCTGTTCGGGTCTGGACATGTAGCGCTTTATTTCTTCCCTTCTTCTGTGAAGCTGAAAAACAAACACATCCTCCAGAACTGTTCAAAAAATGTAACCAGCAAAGGCAGCAAAGAGCCTGTCTTCACTTGTGTTTTTTTTTCTTCCTTTTTTTGCAAATGTAATTATTTTCTTACATTCTCACACTGAAACAGATGGACATTTTTCCTGTGTTTGGACGCTGTTTATGCCTTTGACAGCTGTCAATTAAAGAAGGTCAAAGCATTCCAGAACAAGATTCCCACCTCTGTTCCATTTTCACCCACATTCTGGAATTTCTGGGGGGATTTTTTTTTTCAAAGGGCCATAAAAATGAAGAAACATTACAAAGCACAAAACAAAAAAGAAAAAACATAATAAAGAAAAAAGGTCCCTGGCTTTTGGCAATGCAGGAACAGAGACAGGAAGTGAGGTCAGCCAAAACAGGAAGTCCATCTCACTCCTGTTAAACCCACCCCATCAAAAGTTACCCTAGTGCCAGTCATTCACAATTTGGCCCACATCCTGTCTGAATGACCCAGAACATGTACTTGACTTGCCTGTCAGTGTTTTTTTGTGTGCGTTTGTGTATTTTGTTTGAAACCAGTCTTCTTCAGGAGAAAATGTGATGTGTGTGAATGTTTGTATATATGTATGTAAATATGCATGTGTAAGTGTGTGTGAGTACAAAGCCAGCCCTCCTTCACGAGGCATTCGTGATGGGTTTGTATTTTTTGAGCCGTGTCCACTGGCCCGTGGAATAGTTCATCTCAAACACAGTGTCCACCAGCATGGTGGTACTGCCTGTACCGTCTGCTTTTGGAAGAACCTCTGTGTGCTCACTCAGCTTGATCTGGATGATGTCACCCTGCTCTGGACATGGGTTCTCTAAGGGGGGAAGACCACCACAAATAAAACAAGAACAAACATTAAAGAAAGGCCAGACACTAGTCCTAGATGAACATTTATTTTACAGTGGGGATCTGTTACAATGGCTTAATCTGTGCCTGGAAAACTGACTCCGTACACCTGAGTGGCAGCACCACTCAGATGACCAAGGAAAGCATAGTGAAAGCTGAACCATGTTCAATTTAATCTTTTAAACATTGTTTTTTCCTAGAGGTCATGCTGCTGCAGACAAATGGTGGTCATACCAGGTACTAATGTGGGAATTCTGTTTCACAACCCACCCATTTGCAGATTTTCAGTGAAAAGTGTTCAATTTATAATTTTGTTTGGTATATTTGCTTTAAATTTTCACAAATAATTTAAGATGTTATAGTACTGTAGGTGAAAATGTGTGTATTAGAATGTTTTAAAGGCTCTGCATGACCTGCAACTAAGTTTCTGAGTACACTAAGAGGGAAAAACAGACTGAAGACGTTAACTAGTTTCGTATGTTTCGCCACAATACCTCTTGATCCTGCCATGAAGCCCAAGATAAGGGCTTTCTCTGGTCGAGTGACTTTGTTCGCAGTCTTGAACATTTCCTGTGCGGCATACATCTGTTCTCTCTGTAGTGATAGAAAAAAGAACGGATGTTATGGACATTACATTACTTGAGAATTGTAAGTTCCTAACCCCCTTAAGCAAGCGGCTATTTCTGCAATGGGCTATTTCTGGAAGAGGTTGAAATATAAAGATTTCAAAATGTCCTATTTAACATTTTCATTTGAATACAACCACGTACAGCGTCCAAATCTCTGTCTAAATAAAATGTCAAAGCTAATAATGCATGAAATGGCAAAAGGAAATGAAAAACGATTTTGAGTTCTCACTTTGAGAATATATAATTTCCATACTTGAATCTTGAATTCAAATGGAGACATTACATAATTATGCAGAAAAACCTGGCAGAAGAGACAGAATTTCGTTAGGGAGTTAAAGGCCAGGGCAGTTTGTAACCAACCGTAAGCGACAGGTTCTTTTTGGGCTGCGGTTGCTGGGGGGCTGGTGTGGGTGCTGGCTGAGCTGTGGTGGTGGGCGGCGGTGTGGCCGTGTCTGCTTGTGTTGCTGTGGCAGCAGGAGCGGGAGCATTGTTGAGAGGCGTGCTGGTGGGCGTGGTGGGAGAGGTAGGGGCTGTGGGGCTGGCAGTGCTGGCGTTGTACATGGGCGGTCTCTGTTTGAATTGGCCTGGCAGTGTGGCGGCAGCAGCGCCGGTTGCTGTGGACTCCTCGGGCTGCCGGTTTGTAGTGTCACGTCCCGAACCGCCGGCGTTGGCTAAAGAATGGAAGAAACAGAGAACATGATAGACATTTAATTATTCTGAATTAGTAGTAAAGATATTTTGTTGGATAACAGTTATGTCGTCTCTTTGAAAATGACAATTGACAAAACTAGACAAAAACTAAAGAAACTCGCTTTTGGACTCACACAGCTCTAAACTGTCCATAGGCCAAAAGAAACAATGCTATAAATTCCAATTTACAATTTACACCAATCATAACTGTTCTGTTTATATAACAGTTTTTCATCAATTTAAAAAAAAATATAAAAATCTCTTAAGTTATTCCCTACAAAAACAGTAGGAAAAAAAGTAATACAATCTGCTCCATCTGTTACTCACTAGCCCCACAGGATTGAGCACATTATGCACTTGCATTAGTTGTCAAATACATCAAATGTATCTGCATAACCAGAATGCACAGTTTAAACAGCTGTAACAGATTTCAACCCTGACTAATAATAATACCAATCTATATAATACTATTATTATTCATTTATAAATCATTTATCGTAACAAGAAATTATTTATATAAATAATATTCATATAAATAACTTCTATTATGAAAAGCTCTGTAAAATGTAAACAGATTTAAGTGCCAAGTCTCACCCGGCTGCGTCTCTGAGCTGGGAATGTATGAGGATGAGGGCACCATGCTGGGTGTGGCTGGGAGGTAGCTGGTTGATGGTAGGGCACTCTCGCTGTTTAAAGCCCCTAATTTCTGTTAAAGAAATGTAAATATTAGATTTAAAAACATTCATATCTGCTTTAGTACAAAAGCTCTAGGAGAAATGAAAATCCATGTCTTTGAATCAAGGTATGTGTTAATGACAGTTTGTGTGTGGAGTTACCAGATGGGTAGGATGCATCATCTGAATGAATTAGCTAAAGAAAAGAAAGACGCCAAATATTTTTTCCTATAATCATGTAACTAATTTTCACTTTACAGTTTCCTCTTAGATTTGATTGGTTAAGAACCAGATCTTTCTTACTCACTCAGCTAAATCACAACATGACCTGTCAAGGAACAGACTAAGAATAACTGAATAAATCAATAAAAAGGGATTAAACTGTTTGGAGTCTGACTGTTTTTATACTGTGAAGCCAGAGTTAAACCCAAAGCTAACTCACTAAGTGAAAAATCCTACCAAAACTTTGTGGTAGAGCCCTGAAGACTGATGGCAAACACACATAAATCAAGAACAAAAGAAAAACACTCTCAACAATATTTACAATTTACTGTCTACAGTAATGTTCAGTAATACATAAAAATGTATTTTTATTTCCATTTATACCTGTGTAGATACCAAGCCGGCAGCATAATCTGGTGTAGCGTTCTCCACCACTGCCTCCTCTTTGGCCGCTTTCTCTCCTGCTTCTGTGTCTGAAAAAAAGGGGCATTTCAGACATTATAAATCACACTCAACCTATTAATAAAGCCACTGTGAAATGATGTTAGGACTCTAAAGGCCTGTAACTGTAATTACCCAATGTCTTTCTTCTCCTCTTGGCTTCTCTGCCTGCTCCAACCATGTCCAGCTCTGAGATATCTAATAACTAGACAAGAAAGTGAAACAATACAGCTTACAATAACACAGCAAGGGGCTGAATTTTAATCCTTTCTAAGTCTTTTTCAGATGTGTTTGCTCAAGTCCACCCCCCCCCCCAAACACACCCAGCAAGTCTGACATTTGTCTATTTGTGAATGTCAAATACAAAGTCAACAAAATGTGTGAGGAACCAAATGTGTCAGCCCTCCCTGGGTAAACACTAGGCCTGTGGTGCAATGTTGCTTTGATGGATCACCTTCACTCCTCTCTCTTTGCGCAGGGGCGTGCGTGCCGGGGCGATGGGCGCTCTGTTGCTGGGGGGGCTGAACATGCTGGGGGTTGTGGGGCTGCGGAATGGAGCCTTGGGGATCCCCTTTAGTGGTGCTGGGGCAGAACACAGGAATTATTACAGCTTGTCCTGTGTGGGTGTACACAGGGGGATGTACACTGTGTCAAACGTTTGGGGACCCACTGACTTCTTTACAAATTTTTAAATGATTGACTTTACACTTACACTTTTTAGATAAGCAAGAAAAACACCTGCAAATGTTTTACAGTTATTCACTGATACTGTGGATATATTTACTTTCATGTTCATTAAAGTGTTTTCCTTGGTATGAAGAGCAGGTTTTGCCTGAATAGCAATTAAGACAGATTTCTTTTTCAAAAGACTGTTTAAAGCACACAAACACTTTTGTCCCCAAATGTGGTTCAAGTACCTGGAGTGTTTGAATACTGATATTTCAAGCAGGAGATAAAATGTGTGGGCACCGTCTTTACTACCAAGCTAACAGGGTCACAAACATCACTAGCATTTACAAGTGTGAATGTTTCACTCAAGATAAACTTGGTTATTGTTTAATAATTTGAATTATTTCAAACAAACAAAACAAGCCCATTTGTATTAAAAGCTAGAGTATGTAAATGAAAGGCATGAAAATGTGTATTCAAACTAGGGGTGTGAGGGATGCCAGTTCTCTCATTTTGCCGTACTGTGGATAAGCTCAAAAACAGTAAACCACAAACAGTGCCACCCTCGAAAAAACGAAACATGATCATGAACAGCTTAAATAACTCAAAAGGGTGTTTCGGTTTTAAAACTGCATCACTGAGTGTAGCTCAGTCGTTACCTAGTTAATCAGTAAAGCGTTAATATGGTTACGTGCACAAAGTGAGTGTATTGTTGGGTGCACGCCATGTGCATGAATAACCACAAAGACATTCCCTTCTCCCGTGTCAGCATCTGTATAAGAGTTTATAACCGCACTTGTTTTTTGTTTTATTGCAACAGATTTAACATAACTGTTGAGCATGTGAAGAACAAATTAGCTCCTAAAATCTATTCAACATGCAAGAAGTAAACTTAATGTGATAACTTAGCAAGTCTGGAATAACGAGCTATCTTCATTAGATATACATTAGAAACACACAGTGAAATATTATTTTATACACTAACTACAAGGTGCAAAATGGAATATGAGTGAAAAGGTGAAAAACATGAGAGGAGGCTTTAGGAATGACTAAAACTGGTTTCACACAAGGGAACTGAAGAAGCTACTGGAGTTCATAGTTCTACAAAATAAAGGACACTTTTTTAGTTGCAAACACTCAGTATTTGTTTGCTTTTTTTTAAATTAAGAGTGGACCTTGTATTTTTTATCTTTGTAGGCCTCTTTATTAAAAATTGCTATAAAAATAATAATAATAATAATAATAATAATAATTAACAGCAACAATAATAATAAATATAGCCGCAAGCGGCAATAAGCGGGTTCAAGAATGCAACAGCAGTACTGCAGGATTAGCCCATCAGGCCTAAAAAGGCCTCAAGCTGTGGGTCTTATTTATAGGCAGAGTGAATCGAACTGAAAGGAAGTCAGTTCATCAAAAGGCCTTCAGTTGCCATAAACAACAAGCAGTGGTCTTTAAACACATTATAGGTTTATATTCATATGTACTGATCTACACTGGTTTGTAGAACATCCAAGAGGTTGTCAACATAAATGTCAAAACTACATGACTAATGGCCGCATTTCTCACACAGTAGCACTTGCAAAGTGTATTGGTTGTATATTTAAGCCATTGATTTGATGTAGGCCATAATGAGGCCCAATGCACTCATAAGAGGCCATACTGGTGTGAGGAGCTCAGTGAAAGTGGGTCAGAATTAGTGAAAAGGCCACAATATGGTTTCACTCTTGATCAGGGACCAAGTTTTCACCAAGTTTTGTCAGAATGACCTTTTGACCTTTGTATAATAAGCCTTTGTATAGTGAAATCTTTGAATGAATAAGCCAAAATAAAAGACAAGCAGTGCAATTTTTAACATAACATGTAATTAGAAAGTTGTTCATAAAAGTGAACTGAGTCACATGGCACTATTTGTTTATCTGTCATAATAACATTGTAATAGCATTTTAGTTGATTTTTAAGTTTTTTTGAGTAAAGGTCAATCTGGACCAAAATTGGCCAAGACCATTAGAGTCCTAATATGTAAAATTATTGCAAGTTTGGAGATGATCTGACCAATGACTGTTGAGTTATAGCAAATCAAGCTAGCAATGCCATGTTTGCAGTAGTTAATTGATTGATTCTCAATACACTCAGTGGAACAGTCAAAATGTTTTCTGATAATTATTGAGGATCAGTGTCTTCTGAATCTTAAGATACTAATTGGATGATTATTGGCCAAAAATCCAGAGACTAGTTTGCAAGAATAGGTTTTTCACGTTATGCAAATTAGCTCAAAAACTAAGGGGGTGGGACTGGGGGTGCACTTGCTCAGCAAGTCCCAAGGAATCAGCAGAAAAAAGAATTTTGTCTCTATCTCACTCTGATCAAAAGTTACAGGCAAAAATATGAGTAAAGTTGAAAAAGATGAAAAGTTGAAACAGAGGACTAAAGTAAAGTATGAGTTCAGTGAAAGTGGGTCAGAATTAGTCCTCAAGGCCTCAATATGGTATGATTCTTGATCAGGGACCATATCCTAAGATGTTTACAAAGTTTTGGTCAGACTGACCTTTTGACCTTTGTATAAAAAGCCTTTGTATAATGTAGTCTTTGAATGAATAAGGCAAAATACCAGACAAACAGTACAATTTCTGACATAACATGTAATTAGAAAGTTGTTCATGTGAGTGACCTGAGTCGTATGGCACCAACTGTTTATCTGTCGACCTTGTAATAACATTGTAATAGCATTTTAATTGATTTTTAAGTGTTTTTGAGTGCTAAAGCGCCCCCTAAAGGCAAATCTGGACCAAAACTGGCATACTCCATTAGAGTCTCGAATTGTATAAATACCTAAAGTTTGGAGATGATCTGACCAATGGCTGTTGAGTTATAGCAAATCAAGCCAGCAATGAAATGGCCGCAGCAATTAATTGATTATTGCATACCACAGTGAGTAAAAACTCAGCATGTTTTTGATCATTATTTACCTTCAGATGCCAAAGAGTGATGCTAGACCAATTTCGAAAAGTTTGGATCAAAATCCAGAGACTAGTTTCGAAAAGTATGGTTTTTGAACAGTTGACGATTACAAAAAAACTGTGTAGTTTTTTAACAAACATACTTTTGCAAAATTGTTTGGGATAACGTACCACAATGCATTCATATGGGTTTTGAGTCAAAACTGTAATAATTCAGTAATGACATGTAATAATAACTTTATTTTTATGAATAGCGCCCCCCAGTGGTCAAATCTTTTGAAACTTGATTATTTGTTAGGAGGTGGGTACATGTAGATATCATTCAAGTTTCATGATGATTGGTCAATGTTAAGCCTGTGAAAAGCCTGCTAAATGCTGATTGGCCGATGGCGACCACAAATTTCGATGTACCAAATTGTTCTTACAGGATCACTTATAGTATGGCCAGTAAATGCTGAATGCGAAGTTTTAGCTTGATCGGATGTACGCATGCTGAGAAACAGCCATGTAGCATTAACTCCACCCCCTAATTAGATATGCGCATAAAAATCGAGAGGTCACCTCAAAAACTTCTGCTGAATATGTTTGTCAAGTTTGAATTTTTTTGGCTAAAAGATTGTCAAGTTACAGAATTTTAAATTTATTCTGAATTATTTTGGATTTATCCAGA
Organism: Colossoma macropomum; assembly: GCF_904425465.1. Lineage (NCBI taxonomy): Eukaryota > Metazoa > Chordata > Actinopteri > Characiformes > Serrasalmidae > Colossoma > Colossoma macropomum. The sequence continues at coordinate 29,955,347 of NW_023494805.1, read as the reverse complement.
AGGGTTCATTTGCATATGGCAGCCATGTTGTTTGTAAAACTTAAAATGTTTTATAATTATTGACCTTCAGGCTCTTCTGAATTTTTTGACACCAAATAGATGAGGATCGGGTGAAAATTGTAGGACTAGTTCGCAAAAGTAGGTTTCGCATATTATGCAAATGAGCTCAAAATCTAAGAGGGCGGAGCTAAATGGTCCCAATTGCAAAGTTGTTTGTTTGGACCCATAGAACCAGGGAAAAAAATGTCTCTTGTCTGGGAAAAATCTAGTTTAGGAGTTATTAGGCAAAACTGATTTTTCTGCGCTATAGCGCCCCCTTGTGGCTGACTGGGCTGATTCCGTGTGCCTGAGTAGCGGGAGGGACTACTACCTATTGACCAAGTTTCATGTCTCTAGCACCTACGGTTTGGGCTGTGCGTTCCGTTTCATGCATGCTTGAACCCTAATTAACAGCAACATTAACAGCAGTACTAGTACTAACAATAGTAATACTTATTCCTGCAGTGTTGTTTAGTTATTGTTACCATAATAAATGTATTAACTTTTCTGGACACTGTGATATTAATATTGTTATCGTCCGAGTAGAAAATACGCTTATAGAAATTTTAGTTAATATCGCCCAACTCTAAACCAAACTCACTTGTGGTGTCGATCTTCTTGACTAGTCCTCTTCCTTTAGCATGGAAAGGCACTCCTGCAGTTTTTTTTAACTGCTGTGCAGTTTCTGTAGCTACAAAATAAATACAGTGACACAGCTGTTAACTCAGACAAACACTCTTACTCACCATAAACAACAGACACACACACGCACACACACATACTGAACGCTAACAACAAACGCAAAATTCTGCTTTGCAAAAACTCTAAACACATCAGCTGGGATGCAGCTGTCTCTGCTTCACTCACACAGATGATCACACAGACATACACTTACATTTCTGGAGGAGCTCAGCTCTGAGGGTGGCGCTCTTTGGTTTTCTCTTGAGCTGGAAGTGCTTGATGGGGGGTGTGAGGGGTCCCACCAGTGTGGTCAGAGCACTCTTATTCAGATACTGACACTCAAGAGGCAACATGGCAGACGCCTCACACTCACTCACTGAGGGGCGATAAATACACACAACACAGCACAAACACTAAGTCTACAGACTCTGGTCAGTTCAAACTTGGTATTAACATCCATCTGCAGTAATCTGACCATAAGTGGACTGCAGGACGTATGACTGTTTCTGGTGGCCACGTGATGGGGTTTCATGACTGGAGAAAGGGTACCCGCACATTTACTACATCTGTACTATGTAGTAATGTAAGGGTTGTTACAAAATTTTAGACTGCATCGACTTTTAATGTAAAAGGCAAGTCAAAGCAATAAAAAATGTGAGGATACAGCGTTTTAAACGTTTGTCTACAAGTAAAAGCATCGCTAAATATGTAAATGAAAGGTTTTTTTATAGGGATGCATGATTAAATCAGAAGCATATTGGAATCGGTAGATTTTTGCTTTAGATTTGACTGATATTTCAAACCAATACTTACTATAATCCAAAATAGCATAATACTTGAGTGACTGTAGAGCTGCTGTGCTAAATTGTCTGCATTTTTTTTTTATTTACTCTGCAAATAAATGCATTGTTTTAAATGTGACACTACTTTGTTTGGATGTGCTATCAGATGTCAGAAAAAAAATATCATGACATACTGTGTATGTGTACAAGTATCATGATATTACATTTTTGCCATATCCCCCAGCTCTATTGTAGACTCCCTTAAATAAAACATTTCCTTTTGGAGGAATAACTGCCATAAACGACAATATATAATACAATGCAATATCGCAATACTTAGCATATCACACATCATTAAGCATGGCTCAAGCACCATGACAAATCACGACTCTCATCCCAAACCCGCATTCATGTAATCAGGCAAAAATTTATTTTGGTCAAAACTACCCAGGCCAATCTTTAACCACATGACATGACTGATTCACCAATCCAGCTTTAATATAAGCCAGGGGTGCACAACTCCGGTCCTGGAGGGCCGGTGTCCAGCACAGTTTGGTAGTTTCTCTACTCAAACCCAATAAACCTGACAATTAACAGATGAGCTGAATCAGTTGTGTTTGAGCAGTTAGATCACCAAACTGTGCCGGACACCAGCCCTTCGGGATAGGAGTTGTGCACCTCTGACATAAACAAACTGCAAAGAGAGAGAGGGGGAAAAAAAAAATTGTTAAAAGAACATCTCTTGACCTTTGTACATCTCATGAGCCTGAGCTCTTGCTGACCTTTTTCTCGAAGCTCTCCCAGGATGTCCTGCACGTTGGGGTTCTGCTCCTCCAGGTCCAGATTGAGAGACCCCGTCTCAGGGAACGATTTCAGGATGTCTGCCACCATCAGCACCCATGGCTCTGAGTCTACAGTGGCTAACTGAATAATCTCCGACAGAGCTTCCTTCATCTGGGGGAAGAAAACATGATTTTAAAAAAAAAAAAAAAAAAACAACTGTAAAATGAAAGATGGTGGAAGAAAACCACAAAGAAGAAGAAGGTCTTGTTGGCTGCCTTATATTTGCATTATGACATTGATGACATCACAGGGAGAATATTCTGCCACACTAAACAGCAAGTGATCAACATCAATCATCACCAACCAATGTGTGCAACCAATACAAAAGCAAGTCTGAAATACACCCACTTATTCATCACTGAGAGGGAGCTGCTCAAAGAGAAGGCGCAACAAGCTATCAGGAGCCCAGACTCAAACAGGTTCCTACAGGCCACCTGCTCATAAAATTGCTTCCAATGACACAAAAACTGATGAACATAATCATTTCAGAAATCCAGTCTTTTTCTCCCTCGTGGATGTCGTCACACTCTACTGAACACATGCGCTACATCAGTAGGACATGCTGCCAAGCAGGGATGTCTGTATCGTAAACAGAGGGGCGTGTCCAATACATAGGCCACTGGTTTTTTTTGTTTTTTTTCCCTCTTAGATCCACTTGCTATCTTTCTGTGAGATTATGTACCAGCCACGAGTGCTTCTTCATGATGGTTCTCCAACCTCTCTTCTTCCCTTAGAATTAAACAGGCTGTTTTTGAACCTTTAAAATAGACATATGTAAATTATCCCTGTTCTGACAGGATTCCCTGTGTTGCGCCTCATCTAAAAAGCAGTCCAGACTAAAACACTCCCTCAACTTCAGCGTGACTGAGCGGAGCCGTAGGACTAATAGGAGAACATCTGTAAATGAGTTGTGTTTTGTGACCTCACAAAAACAACAAACGCAAAACAGAGCTTAGTTTCCATGTGTGGATTGTACGGACTGGAAAGTGAACGGTACGTTCTCAAACTTCAACAATGTTTACAGATTACACACAACTTCATTTCCAAAAAGAAAATCGAAAGGAGAACTCAGTTTTCCACGATATTGATCCATTAGGTTAAGTAACATTACTGTCAGTAGAGTCTGTAAGACGAGAAACTCGGCAATCTAGCGAGGTAAATCAACTGGTGTTTACATCCAAGTCATTTTACACAAAATAATGCTTAGAAAAGCTTACAAAAAGTAAATTACGGAAGACAAAACCGCTGTTGACAATCTTCTCAGGCAAAACTCCGCCCAAAAGCACACCTTGTTGACTATCCAGCTGTAACCAACCAATATTTACGCGCGGTTAACTCCTCCAGCACATTAAAAGAGCGGGTACGACCAGCATGCGCTAGCTTAGCCAGCTAGCTATCCACTCCTTCACTTTTAAACATTAATACCAAACAGGGCGCATTAAACTTTTTAACTGATCAGAAACGGGTTAGAAAATCACTTCCACTCGCGTAGAGAGCATTTGGTCCCGCTCTCTCGCCAGCTGGCTCCGCGGTTGTTAACGTAACGTTTCTTTAGCCAACTCGGCTAACCCAAACTTCAACGCTAGGGCTGTTTTACCATTCGCTTTACAGAAAACTGGCACAAAGCAGACAAAACTACAGCTCCCTGATGAATGTTTAGGTTTTCAGACAGCAGGGAAGGTGACTGTTGCTTATGGAAGAAAAGAAAGCCAGCTAGCCTTCGCTCAAACTCCAACATTAGCGCTGCTTTTGCACTCGCGCTCCTTGGTAACGCTGTGTTCAGGGCTAAATCTCAAACGGCACCCTCATCCCTACATAGTGCACCATGACACTCAGACTTTTAGACCAAAACAGCGCACTATTTGTCCAGTATGTGACTGTACACACGTGGCGGAATCCCAGATAGTTATTTGTTAGACATTACACGCACTGTTTGGGTGCATGAGCAAATATTTTAAGACCTACGTAAAACACTAAGTAGGGAGTAGGGAGATATTTGAGATTCAGCCCTAGCTACTAGGCTTTTCAGGGGCAGTAAAAGTGGGTGTTGAGTACGAAAGAGGAGAAAGGCACCTGGCCTCCGTTAGCTCAAACTTCATGTGAGTTTGAGCAAAGGCTAGGTGACTTTCTTTTCCTTCGTGCACACCAACAGCCACTTTTACTTCTCTTGCAAAAACCTAAACACTGCTTTGACACTGCTCTGGAGGCAAAAGGCAAGAAGCAAGCAAAGCTGCAGCCTCCTGTTGAATGTCTAGGTGCTGTAATAGCAATATAAAGCGTCTGTTCTAACGGGGCTCAAACTGGCTACACTATTCACCAGCGTCCCTTTTTAAATATTCCCGTTCCACCTTAAATAGTGCAGCAAGGCTCAAGTTGGCTACCCTATTCGCCAGCACCTTGTTCGAATATTCCCGTTCCACCTTAAATGGTGCAGCAGTTACATTCTGGCGCCTAATGCTGAGGCGCCAAAATGTAACTGCTGTACCATTTAAGGTAGAACGGGAAAATTCAAATAGGAAGCTGACCTGAACTTGGTTCTGTTGTTGGAGTAAATAACTGTAAAGTGCGCTGCTGTAAAGTCCATGTGTGTGTCTGGCTATGCGGAGTGGAGTCGAGCCGCAGCCCCACCTCGTCCACGGTCCTGCGCGGGAGGTGCAGCATGCCGAGCAGCAGCTTCAGCTTCACGGCGGGCGACAGCGTGGAGAAGCACAGCCGTATGTTGTCGATGACCGACACGGTGAGCAGAGAGCCGATGCTGGACGGCGTCCACAGCTCGTCCGTGGAGCCCAGTTTGTTATGAAGCCACAGGCCGGTGTCGCTGTCCCTCATCGACGCCATCTTGGAGAGAGACGAAGAATCGGTGCAGGCATTTTAGCGGGCCACCTAAAACCCGAACGTATACAAGCCGTGAGGACCCATGTGACCATGGCAGGCTTCATGCTTGTTTTATCGGCTGTGTCTCAAATAGCTCCTTACGCCCCACCTAGTGCATCACGTAGGTCTTAAAATAAAGCCCCCTGCGCCCCAACAGTGCATAATCTGTCTCTTTGACATTCGGCCACGTGCGCACAGTTCCCTACTGGACTTATAGTGCATTATTTTGGTGAAGAAGACAAAATTAAAACTTCTCGCGTAGTGCACTATGTAGGGAGTAGGGAGTCATTCGAGATTCAGCCCTAGTTTAATATTGAGAAGAGAAATGCTTTCTGCTGCTTTGCAATAGATTTGGAATGCCCCTTTATCTTCTTCTTATACTACTACTACTACTAATAATAATAATAATAACAATTATTATTATTATTATATTGCAGTTGATTATTATGATTCATTTTTTGCTTTTTTGTATTATCTTTTCATTAATTTATTTGTCTATGCCTGTATTTATTTATTTTAGTTTACTTTCTTCTCTCACCCATATACACACTTTTCAGCACACACTTCTAAGAAACGTGAAAACATTTTTAAATTTAGTTTTTATTTAAATTGAAGATGCTACCAATTTTATATTTTTTTCATTTTTACTTCATTTTTCCTTCATTTTATTTTATTACTATTTTTATTTTCTATCTGTATACTATGTGTGTTCCTTCTTTTATCTTTTTAAACTTCATTGTTAAGGCAGCTGCTTATGCATGACGTTTTCTATAAATTATTATGATGACAATGTGTTGTAGTGATGTGTGACTATATGTTGTAATTGTTTTTAATTATTGCACTGACCAGTTTTAAAAATAAATGTTTTACGGAAGTTGAAGACATTAAGTTCCTAAGATTATTGTAGCTCTCTCACACCAAGGACCTATCACAATGTAACAAACTAAATGACAACAAGTAATGTAATGTAAATAAAATTTACATTATAAGACTGTGTGATGTCATCTGATGTCATTAGGCATTATAAGACTGTGTGATGTCATCTGATGTCATTAGGCATTATAAGACTGTGTAATGTCATTTGTGACAGAGTGCTAGGTATTGTAGGCTAGTGTATGAGGTCATTCAGAACATTAGATGCTGTAAGACAGTTTATGATGTCATTTAGAACAGTGCACTGTTCTAAATGACCTCATACACTGTTCTATAATACCTAACACACTGTTACAAATGACCTCATACAGTGTTTTATAACGCTAAGACACTGTAACGTTAAGTCCTTTCCATAAAACTAAACACATTTCACTACAATACTTAACACACTGTACTGAAATACTAAACACACTGCCTCATTGTACCCAATCAAGGTCCCATGATATCTGAATCCACTCTGCCATTTTCAGTATCTTCAGCTGGGATCCACAGAAAGCAAAGCAGGCACAACAACTTTTTTAGACCAACTGATATTTAGGCATCATTTCTTCAGAGTCACAGCTAAAAGCACTACATTATTTTATTTACATTACATTACTTGTTGTCATTTAGTTTGGTTCTACCACTGTCCAAATATTTAAAGAAAGAAGACTTTCCAAGATTACTGTAGATCTCTCACAATGAAGACAGTTTTGTAAATTTGTAATGAAGAGATATAGATTACCTCCAGTAAATAAATTCGATTTTTTTTCATGTAGGATATTTTGCTTGAGAATATTTTTTTAAGCACATCATTAAGAAGCGCATGACGGACACTGACTTTGCTGACTGAATCTCTCCAATAATACTGTGTTCAGTTTAGTTTATGAGCCTGTACAAGTCTGCAATATAACAGTGTTATATTGTGTAAGTAATATGTCTGATTTACATATAATTTGCATAAGGCTATAACTGCTTTGACCTAATTTGTGTTAGTAGGGGAAGACACCTGTGGGTACTCTCACCCAACACCCCTCTCTTTCTCTCCCTCTACTCTTAGTTTTAGCCTACCTAAGCCTTGTCTTTGTTCAGCCTTTGTGTGTGGGGTTATGTGTGTTTGTGTGAATATGTTGATCTGTTGAGATTAAAATTGAATGCAGATTTAGACGTGTTTTTAATATTAAAAGTTAATTGGTTATAGTGGATTAATGCATGTAATGATTCTAATATGCTAGTCATGTGCATCTTAACAGGTTTCAAATGATTGGTAGAAAGCTGGAAAACAACGACATTTATTTGTATAGCGCTTTTTACAACTAGTGTTGTCTCAAAGCAGCTTTACAGAAAAGCAGTTTGTGGAAGGATCAAAAGAATAAAAAAGAAAAGAAAATAGAAAATAAAAGAAAATAAAAAAGGAGTCCATGTATAGACGTAAGGAACTGAATCTGGGTCCAAGCCCCCCATGAGCAAACCAGAGGCGACAGTGGCAAGGAAAAACTCCCTTGGAGTAAGAGGATGAAACCCAGGCTCAAGGGAGGAACCCATCCTCCTCTGGTCGACCCTCGGATGAAGAGAGAATGACATAGCTAATGAGATTTTATGACAAGATACAACAAAGAAGCTTAGTGCTTGAACATCCTTCAGAAATATTCTGATTAATCCAGGAGGCAGTAATGTAAAGTTAGAACCATGTCATAGGTTCTCTGTCAAAGTGAGAGATAAAGTTCATGATCAGTGCCAGATGCTGGTGGCTCCACTGTGGTAATTCTAGTCATGCAGGCTGACGAGCAGGAGAGCATCATCAGTTCAGGCAGGAGGGACAGGTGATCAGCCAACAGAGATGGAGCTCTGGTGGCTCCCAAAACTATATATCCTGTTAATATGTATTTAATGAGTGTTGTCTTCTCTTTTTACTGGGGTATATCGCATCACTGAAATTATGAATGGGTGTTCTTTATACATTTCTGTAATCTTAGTTATGCTGTGGTAAATTACCCAACAGTAAAATCCACATAGCGCTTCAGCTGTATACTATAGTTCATTTTTCTGTTGTTTTCTTTTCTTTTCTTTTTTGTGATGAGTGGCATCATGTAGCACATACCTTTCTCTTCTATACCCTCAAAGTGGCTCAAATGAGAAAAACTGTGCGGTCGAAATTAATTTTAAAGGGCTAATAACCCACGTGACCTGTATGTTCCAATCAGAGCAGAGAGCGTTCAAAGGGGGCTGAATAAAACATTTCTTGGGGGGCACTATTGTAGTGTGGTGTGCAGAGGACGAGCTGGATTATCTTACAAAACAGCAGTTCACAGATTCACTTGGTTTCGCTGGTTGTCATCTGATTCTACAGGTAAACAGCAGCCTGTTCAGTCTGTCCACAGGGAGCCTCGCACTGCTGCCTGTTTAACTGCCTCTCATCGTCTCTCGCTGTCCGCTTATGTTCTGTACGTTGATAGACAAGCCTGGAGACGGTTTGGAGAAGAAAGGGCTCCGCTATTCCGGCTCTGGGTTGCTAATGTGCAGCAAGTGAGCTCGGCTGTGTTTTCTGTTCTGTTCGCAGGTTTAGCTGCTGCTCCCTGTGTGAGCCTGTAGGCCGCTGAGCTGCTTCACTATGAGGTCCATCAGCGCCGCGGTGATGCTGCTGCCCCTGCTAACGGTCCAGCTGCTCTGTTTCAGACAGATTACAGCCGACCAGGAGTCTGGGACGGTCATTCCTGCAGAGAGTAAGACATTTACAGTATTACCTCTTTGTGACTACTGCTTTATGTTGTTTATATTCACATTGTAAGTCATATTCACACAAAAGACTGAACCTCGAAACAAATAGGCTAGGCTAATTGTCTCTAAACATGCTGAACAGTAACGTTACTGGTGACAGCCAAGTTAGCCGAGGTGTGCTAGTCCATGCTAATATGTCTCTATATTTTTATAAGCACTTACAGCAATGTAATGTAATCAGTGTATTATAAAACCAGTTATAATGGATAAAATGATTTAATATGCAAGTCCTGTGCAATTTCTGTGCAAATGAAATAACTTGATTCCAGACTTTTGAAAACAGCAGTTTACGTTAATGTCATGCTGGTAAAATTTAGATGTGTTTTTAATAAATGAACGGAAAACGTTAACTAGGGGTTTAATTCCCCAAACCTTGTTCAGTTCCTTATGCTGTTCTCCTCTGTCAGGCCGGCCCTGCGTGGACTGCCATGCGTTTGAGTTCATGCAGCGAGCACTGCAGGACCTGAAGAAGACAGCTTTTAACCTGGACTCACGGGTAAGTCCTTTATTCTACAGACTCACTGGCCATTTTATTAGAAACACCTGCCTTGTCGGCCCACCTTGCTGGTGTACGGTCACTTTGTGGTAATCATCTAGCTTTTTTTTTTTATCAATGTTCTAAATCAGCAAAGCTGCTGTGCCTGATACCCTAGAAAAAGCAGTCAGAAGCTCAGCAGTGATGGATGGGGTAGAAGGTGGATGACAAATGCAAAACAGCAGAAGGTCTGCAGTTGTAAAGCTACAGTCATGTGCGAAAGTTTGGACGTCCCTGCCCGACTAATACCCTTTAGATCAGTTTAAGAATCCATCAAATACATCTGATATCAGTCCCAGAACACCTGTTAAACCATTAGAATCCTGTACACTGTGACCCATCAGAAAAAAACTAGATATTTACAAGATATTTAATAACTTTCAGTGATTTTTTCAGTAAGTTGGTCAGTTTGTTTTATTGATTTTTGAGGCGAAAATAAATTAACACATCCTCTATAGAGAACACACTTCTGTACATTTTAAATTAAAATTCCTGTTTATTCTCTAAATTTAAAATATTGGGGAAAAAATAAAAGACATACTGTGGCCTATGCAAAAGTTTTGGCACATTTATACTATAAGTTTATTTTTTTTTTCCCCAATATGTCAAACTCTGCAAATTAAACGCAGTTGTGCACTAAAATTAGCAGGAAGATGCCATATTGAACTTTGTTCCTGTAGAGGATGTGTTAACTTATTTTCACTTAGAAAATCAACCGAACATATTATTTGGGCAGGAGTGTCCCACCTTTTGCATACAACTGTATGTAGTGGACCTCCAAGGTATGTGGTTCTAGTAGAGTGGAAGGTGAGTGTTATAGTTTGTCAAACAATGGATATTACAGTATGTTATAGTATAGGGATTATTTTCAGGGAAACCGTGTTAGTACTTTGTACTTTGTACAGAACAATGCAAAAGCCTTCTGATAAAATGCTCTGTAAAGCACTAGGTCTGGGCAGTAAAGATGTATTTGTTAAAAAAACACATTAGAATAAATACAAATAAATCATTTTGTGATTTTAAGTGCGTTAGCTTAAGTATTGCCAAATCTCTCCTCAAGGAAGTCCAGTATTTACAGTTACTATCCAGCACCTGCTTCAGGTAATCACTCCATTAAATTAAATCTGGTGCTGCTAATGGAATTTAAAAAATCCACACAATGACTGAAGTGCAGTTATAAGTCACAAACCAAACCTGCGTTCTTCTAACTGTATTCTTCTAATATATTGATATTTTTTTACTATATTTATGTTTATTTGTATGTATTATAAAGTCATATATTGTTTTTACTGGGAAAAAACACACCAACTGCCAAAATAAAGTTTTCCTGCCTGCCTAAGAATTTAGCACAGCACTGTACATGTTGATAAGACAGTTGACCCAAAACAATGTGCATTTTACAGCTAATTTTAGACTGTAGAGATTGCAAAGCAAGGTCCACAATAGATTTAACTGCCCCATTTATATTATACAGAGGCATGAAGCATCAAATTTACCTGATTCATATGTGAACATCATTTCCACACTATGAATATATGACACTCTCACACCAACACGATTGTTGCCCAGACAAAAAAAGGAAAGACAAAATTACCTTGATGTAATTTTATTCTCATGATGTACATATCTGAATCAAATCAACTCAATGCCTGACTTTTCAGTATATATTCATTGGAATTCTAAAGTCAAAGACTGTTCCGTGTGAGATGTTTTCTAAACCGTGATTTGTGTGCACTGTGTTCCTCAGACGGAGAGTCTGGTGCTGAGAGCTGAGAGGAGGGCGCTGTGTGACTGCATGCCGGTCAGCACCTTAAACTGAAGCGCTTCAGCATCCATTACAGCACTGCTGGAAAGCTTTCAGGCCATTACACCTTCCTCTTCTATACTTATCCACTTGCGCACTTTTTTTTCCTCTGTGATCTGAGCAACCTCTTGGTTTTGCATTCTTACTACAGAACACAACACAAGCATTTCAAGAACGTGCTGATACGCGTGAGCCAATACTGTCCCAGTGAGTCATATTAGAGTTTTAGCTTACATTTTACAGATTTTATAATTAATGTTGTGGTTATATGTTTAATGTGGATGGTCAGATGTTTCTGTTTCCTGATAAGATGCTTCCCACTCTTGTGGAAAAAACACAACCCACAGCAGATTATTTGCACAGCAGAATCGTTTAGTTTTGTCACTCTGTTTTGCTTCTTTTTTCAGCTAAATGAAAATGACATGGATGACCAATACTAGATATGCACCAGATAATATAAATGTATTTTCATGTAGAGAGTCTGTAGAGATGGAATTCATTGTATTTAATTTGTAATACAATGTGAAATGTACTGGAATGGCCTTGTTTTTAGTTTGTTGTGCATAGATAATTGATATGATATTGATATGAACTTGCATGAAGAATGATTACACTCTAGTTTAGCTGTTTTATATGGAGATGTTCTGTCTGTCGTCAGGCTGTACCAGGTCTAATATTCTGCAATCGTTGGTTAAGTGTAATACAGGTAATGCTGATCTGTCACAAAGCATTAGATCACTGAATGTAGCTACTATAATCGTTGGTTTAGAACATCGATGGCTGTTTTGTTGTTTTGTTGCTGCCTTTTGTAATTTGTAAAGAATTTTCATTTATAACACCAGTGGAATTAAAGTTCATGAGAGCACTGTACACGTGGATGAGAGTTTCCCTTGTGTTATTTATCCATCTATAGAGAACAGCACTTAATTAATGGAGGTACATGTCATCATTAGCAAGCATATTTATATTCCTCTTCTGAAGCAGTTCAGTTTCTCACAGGAAGTGCTGAGTCTTTCTTCACGGTCTGTGTGCAAATTAAGTAGCAACTGCTTGTTTTCACTTTAGCTCCACTGAGTATATATTAAACCAGACACTTCTAAAAGTATCTTCTCAGTCTGTGGACGTAATACATGCTTTCTAGAAATGTAATAATGCTTCATTACTTCTAAGTACAATAAATTAACATAATGTTGATTTCATATGAAAACCTCACCTTTTGATTTTGTTTTTGCACCATTTGAAAATGCCAGCTGTCCTTTACATTTTGTGAATATTATTGTAATGAACAGATCAATAGAAAAGGTCCAACAATACTTGAAATAAATTCTCATTACACTAACTTGCACTAGTGTTCAAAAGTTTAGTATCACTTTCTATGTCAATTAACTTTATTTTTATACTATAATATCTTGTAAAATGTACATTTAAACATCATAAACTAGACACCAACAAGTACAGTCATGTGTAAAACACTAAACACCTGGTCAAATGACATGTTTTGTCTACAGAGAACACACTGCTGCACAAATTTAATACACAATTACTGTTTTGCTGAATTTAACATACTGAGGAAAAAATGAAACAAAATGCGGCCTGTGCAAACGTTATGGCATATTTTATTATGCCATAACTTATGCCTTTATCTTTTTTTATTATTTGCAGAGAATTGTTATATATGTTTCCTGTAGAAATGTGCTAACTAATTTTCAACAAAAAAAAATCAACAAAACATGTAATCTGACCCGGACCAGTTTTTTTTATATGTTTTTCTATATGTTTTATTCACTATGGGAACAACAAGAATGATTTATTTCCATTTTCTGTCATGTTCATGTTCTTGAGATTTGATTACTACTTGGAATACAAATAATTCTGGATATTCATTATTTTATAATTTCATCCTTGAAATTATACAGCGTTCTTAGTACTTTTAGACTCATAGATTTATCTTGTACAGCTGTTCACCTGAGCACATCTCAGATTTCCTTTTTCGTAGCTTCTCAATAATAATTCGAATTGTGGAATTGAACAGTACTAGCACATGATGTTCTTTTTATACTTTTATCTACATCAAATTTAATTTTTATATTAATTAAAACATTGATTCCAAACTTTTAATTTAGCCTATTAAAATATATATATATATATATATATATATATATATATATATATATATATATATATATATACATAGATAGATCGATAGATAGATAGATAGATAGATTTGACAGCTTTAAATGTTTTGTTCCAGTTTTGGAAGATGGCATGTTCTATAGAGGAGTATGAGATAATTTCTTGTTATTACAGTGCTATTAACATGCTATCGACTTTTAGAGTCAACACTTAGACTTGAAGTACAGTTCAGCAGCAGAACACTCTGCTTCTTTAATGAAGTCTTGTAAAAATGCTGACAGCAGAGCTGAGGCACTGCCTGTATTATGTTCATTTTCAAATCAATCAAATCTTTATATAGCACCCTTTGGACAAGCAATTGAAGAAAGTGCTTTACAGATGGCACACAGTTAAGGCACAGAGGCTCAGGAAAGCTAAGCATATAAAGAGAATAATTCATGAGTTAGGAGAACCCAAAGCATATAAAATAGTAGTAGTTAAAATACATATAAAAATACAGGAAATAAATAAGAGAAATAAAAGAACAAGATGGGCCACAGTTGAAGACCATTAGTATAAGTAAAATAATGAAGTAAGATAAGAGAAAGTACCAAGAAAAGTCTTAAGTTTACATATTAACATGTCCACATGCCTCTCTGTAGTAGCGCTAGGTGTTATATCTATACATGATATATGATGACATATCTATATATGATATATCTATATGGGTACAGTATTGGTGTCACAATATTGATTCTTGAGGTGCTGGTAGATAACAAAAACTTTCCTGCAATGTACACTATATGGCCAAAGTTTGTGGACACCTGACCATCACCTATATGAGCTTGTTGGACATCCTATTACAAAACCATGAGGATTAATATGGAGTTGCCCCCTTTGGCAGCTACAACAGCCTCATTTGTGAGGATGGACAAGAAGGCCTGGCCTTATAGTCTGCATTCCAGTTCATCCCGAAGGTTTTCAGTGGGGTTGAGGTCAGGGCTCTGTGCAGGCCACTTAAGCTCTTACACACCAAACTCATCAAACCATGTCTTGATGGACCTTACTTTATGCATGGGGGCACAGTCATGCTGGAACAGAAAAGGGCCTTCCCCAAACTGTGGCCACAAAGTTGGAAGCATATAATTGCCTCAATTGTTTCTGTACACTGTAGCATTAACTTTACCCTTCACTGGAACTGAGGGATCGAACCCAAACCATGAAAAACAGCCCCAGAACATTATCCCTCCTCCCCCACCAAACTTGGCACTATGCTCTCCTGGCATCAGCCAAACCCAGATTCATCCATCAGACTGCCAGATAGTGAAGACTGATTCATCACTCAAGAGAACACATTTCTCTTGTCAGAGTCCAGTGTCAGTGTGCTTTACTCCACTCCAGTTGATGTTGGCATTGCACATTGTGATCTTAGGCTTGTGTGCTGCTGCTCGGCCTTGGATACCCATTTCATGAAGCTCCCGACGCACAGTTCTTGTGCTGATGTTACTTCCAGGCGCACTTTGATTTTGTGTCATCTACTACATCTTGGCTGAGCTGTTGTTGCTCCTAGATGCTTCCATTTCACAATGATAGCACCAGAGCAGATGTAGCAGGGCAGAAATTTCACAAACTGACTTGTGACAAGAATACCACCCTATGACAGTGCCAGTCAGTATAAGTCAGTATACTCTTCGGTACAACCCATTCTACTGCCCATGTTTATCTGTGAAGTTATATGCTTGATATTATACACCAGTTAGCAATGGGTGTGGTTCAAATACCTGTACTCGATAATTATGAGGTGTATCCACATACTTTTGGCCATATAGTGTATTTTATTTACTTCAGATCATTTTGAAAGCACAGTTCTAATTACATAAAATCTAAATAACACTTTGGATAAATAAACCAATATTAAATTAATTTAAAACAATTTTATATAAGTATTAAGGTTTTGAATAGATCATAGTTGTGTTTTTTAATATAAGAAAGATAACAAGTAACAATTTTTTCATAGAAAAATGTAAGTAGATAGCTTTTTCGGAAACATACTTTTGGTTTAGTTACTCGTGCAATTCTTATGCACTGAGCCTCCATTTTAGCATCATTTTAAGAGAAGCAGAACGGTACAGTCAAAACAAGCTATATAATGTTTGTAGGACATTTGTTTAATATAGTGAAACAGTATTCAGGAAGCATTCATTAACTTCATCAATGCAAACTTAATCATCTGATACTGTGATTTCAAGAAATGTTGTAGTATGTTTTGATGAAATGTTGTGATGCTGAATTTTATCAGTACCACCCAGCACTACTCCCTGTGTCATTGTCTGTGCCTTTGGATTGGCAAGCAAACTGGCGCCAGTGCAGTGGAGAGTAGAGTTGTACTGTTATATGTGTCCATGTAATACTTTGAGTGTCCACATGGGGTCAGCCGGACACAGTGGGCCGTGCTAACTCTCTGTCTCTGCATCACTGCAGCACTTCCACCCTGCAGAGCAAGCAAGTTTAAAGGGAAATAAATACATATGGCAGCAGGAACTAGGGGACTTCAGACGCTTGCACAGCGCCCCCTGTTTTAATTTGAAACTGCAGTGGCCTGGCGTGCCTTAGCCTGCCTAAAGCCATCCTCTCCGCAGCAGGGGCAGTGGCGCAGCGAGAAAAAAACACTGTAAACAGAGGGGATGTCCTGCAGACAGCCTAGTCTTTGTTTGCTTCTGTACATATTAGGCTCATTATTTGACATAATGCTGCACGAGGTTATCTGAGGTAAAAGCAGACACAGCAAGACTGTGAGGTGTTAGTGACACTGATGTGAAGGACTAGAGTTCAATGCACAGCCTCCAGCAACGTAGGTTAGCTGTGGCCACTGCATCAACTCAGCAGTCACCCAAATGAGGTACTGCAAGCTAATGGTGATAATTTGGATCTCAAGATAAAAAAGAACTTTTTTGTCATGAAGTAATAAGATAGTAATTATCTTCACTCTGTTTTCTCTACAAAAAATAGAGTGTATTGAAAATACATTACAACATATTTCAATCAGATTTTGTAAATTATCGACAATAAAATTGAAAAAAAAAATAAACAGATTGTGTTAACCCATTAATGTCCACCTGAAAGAGAGTCAAAAAGTATCTGCACTGAAACTTGGTCAAATATGTGAAGTAAAAACATCCTTATTATTATTTTTAACAGTAAATAAACTTTAATACCAGACATGAAATGCACTACATAACCAGGACTAGTGAATCTGATTTGTCTAAACCTTTTCAGAAAACTCTTAAATGTCTGTAAAATTCAAATACAATTAAATGCTAGAGCAAATTTGGAAAATATAGGGTGATATTGTCACACTAGAGATGCACTGGTATGGGGATAGCAATGGGCTCTAGTCCTTCACATCAGTGTCACTGACACCTCACAGTCTTGCTTTTTCTGCTGTTACCTCAGATAAACACATGCAGCATTATGTCAAATAATGAGCATAATACAGATTACAGATCTGCCAGAGCTGTTACATAAACATCTATAAAATGAAGAAATTTAGACTAGATCCATCTTGTTTAACACTACAGAGAAATATAACATTAATTTCTGTTGGGTTACAAATGCAGCCAACTGAATAAAATGCAGACATTCTAGTGCAGTAACCCAGCATCACTTTTAGTGTTTAGCTCTTCCAGAGTAAATTCAACCCATCATCAAATATCAGATAAACCTAAACCTCTGTCTAATGCCAATCATTTTTAAAGCAAATATCAGACATGATACCATTCTGATTACATTGTGCATCCTTAGTCATAACCATCATATTGTACATTATACAATTATACATATTTATATGAACAGAACTGATTGGCAAAAGAAACATAGAAAAGTCTTCTGTAATTTTTTACTTAAAAATCTAAGTGAACATGTAAAATGGTATACATTGTGCAATCACACCATGTAGGCACTACAGAAAGCAGGCTTGGGGGCTGGGCTGACCTGTAACGTCTGTGTGACTGACATAGCCATGCAACACATATGCAAACATGCCTTAAGAATCTTTTGCACACTTTTTGTACCCAAGCACTGGGGCACTGGCCTGTTATCCTTCAGTAATCATGGGTTCTGAATCTGTGACATTAAGTCAGGAGGCTGGTGGGCTGAGCTTTAATTTCAAACATCCTTAGAAATGTACTTGCTGAGAATACTAAACTGAAATGCAGCTGCAGTGCTTGGATATAATTACTTTACAATTCAAGGCTCTGATCTGTATGTGGGCCCACACTTCAGTTCTTCGCTCTCATAACTGCACTGTAGAAAAAGTTGCTTTGAATTTACTTGATTCCAACGTGTATATTGGTTCCACATGAATGAAATATATTACACCAATACACATACTGTTGTTTATTTTGCTTACATTTGACAAGAATTGTAGTGATGTATTTTATTCACACTGAACTGATGTACACATTTGAAACACTTTTTTATATAACAGATTAGTTTCATAGTACTTACCAAATAATAATTCTTAAGAGTAATAACGAAGAATAAACCTGTAGTTGAACCTGTTTACCCTATTAGTTCATACCTGGGCCAGTTCAGTTCCTCACTCTGATAATTACATAACTGACAGATTAGTTTCATAGTAGTTATTGAGTAAATTATAGGAGTAACTCAGTAATAAGCCTTAGATTCATATCTGAATAAAACACCTAGAGTTTTTTTTCACTTTTCACTTTAAGTCAACTATACCGTAAAAAATGGCTCGTCATATCAACCTAAATTACTTCATGTGGCAACAAGCAATTGAACTGGTTTTATTCAACTCACAAAATTACATTTATTGAATTGTTCATCCAAAGTATTTATTTAGGTTGAATAAAACTAGTTAATTTACTTGAAGCCACATGAAGTCGTTTTTTAGGTTGATAGTTAGGCACATAGTTGGTGTCTGAAGTTCACTTCTTTAATTTTGCGCTAGAGCTACGAGGCTAATGTACCTAACAATTATTGAAAGTCTATGTTGCCCAAAGTCAAGCTCCAGTGCAAAACTGCTAACTGGCTGATCAACTATATTTGGGGTAAGGGGAAAACTGTGTAATTTAGATTTTCAGTGAACCACTCCTTTAACAACTGAATCAAATGACAAGGGTTTATAGAGTGTAGTGCTAATTCACTCTCCTCATGAGGATCCTGGCATTCTCCATAAAGTAGCTGTGCTGATACACCTATATACAGACTGAAGAAAGGACAAGAGTTATAGACCAGATCTACTCGATTGGTTCAGTTTCTGTGTATGAGCTTATTTACTGCGGAGTGTCCACATGAATATGAGGCAGCCAGTCATTTAAACTGATATAACAATTTTAACGCCTTAATCCCTGAAAAACTTCAGTATCCATATCTCACAAACATCATTAGTGTGCATGGCAGACCCAACTGGGGAAAAGTGAAAGTTTTTATATAGAGTATATTTGTGTATGTGAACATTCCCAGTCAAATTACGTTTTGTTAATTTTCTAAGTGAAAATAAGTTAACACATCCTCTACAGAGAATAACCTCAACTACTGCATTTTCCTGTACATTTTACTACACAATTTTAACATATTGGAAAAAAATTAAAGAAAATATAAAATATGCCATAACTTTTGCACAGGCCACATTTTATGTTTTTTTCAATATGTTAACTTCAGCAAATAAACACTAATTGTGCAATAAAATATGCAGAAGTGTGACACTTCTGTGAGACATGTTAACTTATTTTCACTTTACAATCGACAAAACGTCATCCTCATCATCCTTTTAAAGTCTCCTTGTGTATTTTATTAGTTCAAAAGAAGTTCAGAAGCTTTGTTGATGTTTAAACTAGACCTGCTATTAGCAGAATTGAATGCAGTATAGGAAAGTGATTGTATTCGCTTGGCGCTAACATAACATAAATCTCATAGAGGCATTAGCTTTATGGTGTGATCATGATTATATCACAAAAAATTTGTTTGTGAACAGTATCACATGCCTTTCTTCTTGTTGTTTTAGGTTGTGCTTTTTTGGGGAGATAATTATTGAAATATATTGGAAAATTCATATTCTGGCCAGTTGATTGTGTACCCCCAGTTGGCATGGTGGACAGGTTGATGATGCAATGAGTCTGCATTCCTCCAATTGCGAGGAGGTGCTCATGAATAAGTAATGCAGGTGATAATGCATTAATTATGCATCCATATTTTTGCAGGGCCCTCAGATGAATTCCCCATTAGCAGTCTGATCTATGAATAGACCTGGCCACGGCCATCTCTGATAATGAAATATTCACTTCACACTGCCATGGGCTATCCAAAGAGAGGGAGAGAGAGGGAGAGGGAGAGGGAGAGAGAGAAAGAAAGAGAGAGAGAGAGAGAGAGAGAGAGAGAGAGAGAGAGAGAGAACAGGGGAAGTTAAAGTCACTCTGGGGGAGGTGGGGTGAGGAGTTCACTGGCAGGGGGTCTGCAGAAGGCAGAATAAATGCCATGGTTGTAGGAATGTGTGAAGCGTGAAAGAGAAAGAGAGGGGGCAGCAGAGGAGGGGAAGAGGGCTGACATCAGTTCAACAGACTGACCATCCAGTTCATGGCCACCGTGTGAGTCTGTGTGTACCCATATGCTCACTGTCAGAACACAACCTTGTGTCTCCATTTTTGTTTTTACACTGTGTCAAAACTGCACCATGAACAAACCAATAGAAATGAGTTAAAATGAAGTTTATCACATTATCTTACACTGAAAGTTACGAACATTTTTCTCTCTGCTGTTAAATGACTGTTTTGGAGATACAAGGTTTGCTCTGGCAGTGACATAATGCTAACTTCACTGAATTACGAAAGTTTCAGACACCTTCACATCTTGCCAAAACTCCACATCTAATTCATGCAACAGAAGCCTGGAACATCAAATTCATTTATACCTTTAAACAAACACTTTAAGGCTTAAATGGGATGTTTCCCTGGGAATTGAACCCATAACCTTAGTGAAGGCATGATTTGTAAATGATGAGGTCCTGGATCACAGAGTAGTGATGGATCTGACAGGTTGATCAAATATAATTTCTGCATTAAATTGCTGGATCAGTGATACAGGGGTGAAAATACTGGAACATGACTTTTAATCAAGGTCAGCATCTTTGGGGCTTGAACCCCAAATCATGATGATGTTAATAAAAAATTCCACAAGTTGAGCGACTGCAGGAACTAGAAGACTGGATGTAAAAAAAAACAAGGCTGAATTCACCTCATCTCTTTCCTTCCTTTTTCTGTTCTCCTCCTCCCTCCACTCCCCTCGGCTCTGTCTGTCTGTCTGTGTGGCTCTTCCAGTCTCCCAGGTCGCAGAATCCGGTTCTAGCCTGTTCTGCTCTCTATCTCTCTCTCTCTCGTGCCCTCGCCCTCCCCTCTCTTGCTCGGAGTGTGTGTCCTGGTGCTACCAGGCTGGTTAATGCCCATGGCAGTCTGTATGGCTGCAGAGGAGAGAGGGCATATTAGGCCCCATCAGCGGGCATCCCAGGACACACAGATTACCAAAAATAAATAAATAAATAAATAAAGCAGATTATTTTTAGAAAATTGAATAAAGTGTTTTTTGCTTGGTTCAAATATGTACATAATTTCCATAGGAATAACACATATTATAAGAAGGTGGTTGTCATACAATCTTCAATAATATAAAAAGTATTTTGTTGCAGATACCTGTGTAAAATAATTGTAATGTGCTCTGAGCGACTTTACAGGTTTTAACTAATTAGCAGGACGCTAGGAAGCTGTAAAAAAAAAGACGTTAACTGTGTACAGAAATATGAACGCAGCTATTGAAGACGTTGAAATAACTGAGAAACTTGTACAGCATCAACATGTTCTAATAAAATTAATTTCCAGAGTTTCTTGTGTTTGAAAAGTGATCAAATCTTGAGCTGCATAACTTCTCAAAAATGACATAAAATAGATAATAACCACATTTTATTTATCATTTAATGACTTCTTGTTGTTTTCAAAATAATTTTGATGTTAAACTTTTAAGAAGTTTTCTATCCATCTATCTGTCTGTCTGTCTGTCTGTCTATCTATCTGAAAGAGGAATGAAGTTCTTTACACTGGTTCAGTCACAGACTGTCATCATTAAAACTTTCACTGGTTAAAATCAATCAAATCAACCCGTCCAACCACAGTACAAAGAGTTCAGAGAAGCCAGTAAAGTTACTAAAGCGCTGTTAAGACAGACTGTGCTGTTCCAACCTTAAATGACACGCACGGTTCTGAATGAACTCAACCTTGAACGGAAGTGTCACTAGTGTGTGTGTGTGACACAGGGACAACACAGGGGTCCATTGAGCCCCATTAACAGATATTCCACACCACAGCACGGCTGGATTCCCTCCAACTCTCTGCAACTCTCCACCCCTCCCCCGTCCTGTCTGTCACACTGCAGACTGGTCCCAGACCAGCTTCCCACCATCTCCCTCCTAACCGTGTTAAAGAAACCCTCCAGATTTTTCAACCTAATCTCAATCTGACGTAGTCATAACAGAAGCCACTTTGTCAGCAGCTTCCTTTCAGCTTCTATTACAGGTATATTTTGAGTCAACAGGATTTCTGTTCTTTGAATGCGTTTAGGAAAACGTGTGCTAATTGCCTGCACGCTACAGATACGTCAGACAGAGATTAGGCTGAAAAACACTCGAGTCATCCTTTAAAGCCTCAGATGCAGAGGTGGACTACTGACTGGGTTAATGGGGCCTCAGACCACACAGCCTGAGAGGGATCAAATACCCGGGACAGTCCACTACAGATGTAAACATTAGATAAATTCAGTCACTGAACAATTACAAAAGTCAAAATAAATGACATGAAGGAAGAAACCTTCTCAGGCCCCTCAAGTTTATATTATTATTGACTTGTGGGACACTGTTCTTGCATTGATTGCAATTTTTTTTATGTCTTTTTAAATTTATTATTTATTTCTCATGTGCTATTGTTAGAGTTCAGGGGTCTCCACAGATGCTTGTGCCCAGGGGGATCAAGGGGCCTTGGTCACACTTCATTTTTATGGTCCCCAGTAGATGGTTTGCAGATGCTTTAATTAGTAACTTTCAAGTAATACTCAGTTAATTATCAACAACATTATAGTTAGGTTTAGGTTCAGAAGTAGGTGTAAGTTTTGTCTTGAAGTTAGGGTTAGGGTCAGTGTGCGAAATACCACCTGGTATTTGAAGGTCCCATGTTGGGTGGCTACTCCAGCGCTGACTGGCTGCTAACTCACTCAACAAAGCAGCGTTGATGCTTCAGTGGCAGCAAAATATGTGTTTTAACAATTCATCTTCTGGAAATGCTCTTTTCTAGTTTGGTAATGCGCTCTTTCACACACTAACTGAGATCTTACACATCTCCTCTTTGTCTTCAATTTGAGAAATGAGTAACAATTCACTCTTTCCAGCTGTCTCTTGGGAAACTGGGTGAGTTTTCAGATTTACAAATATGCCACAGCATATTGTAAAGATTTTCAGAGGTATCCCAGGCATAGTTACAGTTGCTAGGCTGTGAAGGAATAACTGGGTGAACCAGTTTGCTACACCACGACCCTGAAGCAGACCAGTGCTGCATCTCTAGTTAGTTAAGTCTAGTTTGTTTTTGTGTATAATTTTCCCTAACGGACAGCATCCATTTTCAGGGACCTTCAGAATTTTGAGACATTCAGGAGATCCAAGAAGATAATTAGAAGGTCCTGGATTCCCCAGGACCCCTTGTAATTTGCCCTTTAGTTAGAGTTAGGTTTAAGGTTACCGTTATATTTAATACAATCTTTCACACTCAAAGACAGACTGAGCATCTAAAAAAGCATCTACAGTAGACCATCAAAATAAAGTGTTACCGGGACCCATCCCTGTCAAGATGATTATTTTCTCTTTGTTTCTGGTTCTGATGCCAGTCTCCTTAGAAAGTAGGTCAGAAAGTTGCACCTGAGTTCACTTTCCGGTCACACTGAGATGGCTCTGTCCAGTAACGCGAGTGTTAATCCATGTAATCTGGTGCTGTTAGTATTGTAAGGCCTGTATACTCCATATACATCATACCAGACTGAGCCTGTCTCTGTGTTGGAGCTCTGCTGTAAAGCTGCAGGATGGAGAACAAACGCTGCAGGCTTTTGAGATGCTGTCAGGGGCCTGCATTTACCCATGTGACCTCTGACCTTTGCATATTTCAAACAAAAGCACACAAACACACACACGGCCAGTGTGTCATGGAATGTATGACGTTTCTGGCAACAAACTGCTCTGAACAACAGCCAGAAATGGACACATTCCACAGCAGGGCACAATGTCTAGTAAGCATTTGAACACATTCATGTGGACTGAAGGACACACTGTCCTTCAAAAGTTTGGGACATCTTGCATTCCTCTCAAATGTAAATGTTCCCAAATAATGTTTGATATTAATGTTACTTTTGGTTAATTAAGAGAAAACACCACAGGCAGAGATGACCAAACTGTTTCTACTACATTCTCCTAAACTGTGATCATAAAAATGTCAAAAAATGTCAAAACATATTCTGAAAGATTTCCTAATGTTGCTCATAGCTGGATTTGTGCTAGATTCACTTCATCAAAATGACCTGAAAATATTTGATTAAATAATAAAACAACCCGATTTCAACAATCTTTTCCATAAAGCATTCCAGTGGGGTCTATATTTACAATAAAATAAACATTTTAATTCTAACATTGTCCAAAAGCTAGATTTTTATGCAAATATAATTATGGCTATAATTCTGCAAATGTATGCATATATATTATTTATAAGTTATTGTAATAACAATCACATACACATGGAATTGAATTACTTGCCATATGAATTATTTTTGTTTATTTTGTTTACTTGTTTATCAAGGATGGTGTTCTGTACATCAATTAATTTAATTTACACATCTTTCCAAAAAAGCATAAAAAAAAGAACATTAAAAGAATCTCAGAAAAAACATACACAGGACAAACACATCATGTTCCCAAATGATATTCTCAAAATAAAAAAAAGATTATTTGTTTGGTTATTTCTCATATAGCATACTGACATGATGTTATAGTTTGAATTTGAATTAAACTTTATTTATGTTAACAGCTTATTCAGTTTAATCTGCTCAGGATATTAAAATGGAAAAACAAAGTCAAACTAAACATTCAAAACATTTTAGCAAACTACAAGTGATAAAGCCAAGAGGAAAAATCTTCCTTTGTCTATTTTAAGAGTCATATATTTTGAGTCTTACTCTACATTAAAAGTTCACAGGCCTACCTTTTTGAACTCTTTGAGCCTGAGACGAGTGCAGGGATATCGTGAGGTTAAGAAAATACTTAAGAACATTTTTTCAAGAAAAGCAATTGTTCATAGAATTATGCTTACAATTTCTCTTAAGAGAAAAGTTAAGAAAGAAAATGAGAGGATTTTAAACATTTTTTGAATAATAGTTTATCTTTTTATCTTTATCTTGTTGAAAGTTCGGGGATTTGTGGCAATGTGTATGTGAGTGTATGTAAGTTAATTACTTACCACTGTCCTCATATCTTCACCAGCATAAGATTGATTTTATGTTTGAATCCTAGACATTGAGCTGAATCTCCTTTTTGAGCCTGTGTGTGGGACATTTATAAGTAAAGATGTACGACATGTTCCAAAAAACTCAAAATCCGCCCCAACGCCTCTGACTTTTAAACTATTATTTCTGGCTTTACCGGGCGACTCACAGAAGCGCACACGCCATATTTTAGCCTGTTTTTTCTCCTGACTCAGTAATGCTACTTTTTTTGGGTTTAACCAGAAAATCTTACATGGTGCAGCTTTAAATAGAGTTAAGAATTTAAGAAGATTTTCTTTCAGCCCCAGTGAAGACATCACAACTAGCCAATCAAATATATGGAGTTTGGAGTTTTCTCCAACATAGCGCTTCTGTCAGTTGTTCCTCTGAAGAAAAATAGCAAGATCCAAACAGCTTTCTGTTTAATATGTTAAGTTGCTGCAAATCCACAAAAACGTGCTTATTTATAAAAACATTTTGAAGAGCACAGATGTCCTTAAACATTCGTCAGGCAGTGTATACTGCTCTTAATTCAATGGGAGATTCATTATATTTAATATTCTCTCCCATTCTCTCACTTCCCCCTCTCCACACCATCCTGCCCTCCCTAATCAGTATGTGCCCAGTTTGGAAGCTTCCATATTAAAAACAGAGTCTTTGAACTCCTCTCTCTCTCTGCACCTCTGTCCTGGCACCTCTTTGATCTCTCTCTCTCTTTCTCTCTCTCATATAACTCCGACAGATGTGCAGCTGCCAACATCCTTCATGAGTAACTGAAGAGGGTGACCTTCAGCTGTTCAGTAGAGGCCACTGAGCTACAGAACAGAAACGCCACCATGCTAATTCTGATTATTACGTTTAAATCAGAAAACGCTCACACTCACAGACCCAAATTTCCACTAATTTACTGTTTATTTACAGTACTTATACTGTGTTACACAATTACAGTACTTTACTGTACTGATTACTGTATTTCTACAGGTTTTTCCCGCACTCCTAATGTGAACCCACATCTGTCCAAAGAACCTCAGTTTTACCACATTATGTAGTACAACATTTACAAATTACAGAAGTCCTATAGGGCCATGGATGTTTTGTTTTAACTATTTCCGCAACAACAAGCTATTTTTTTTTACATTTGTTTAGTCAAGATTTCAAGTGAGTTATATCATCATCACACAATAAGGAGCATTGTTTTACCGAGATAACATTCATTATGTCAAGATAATGGCACAAATATCTCAAGATATGTTGTGATGATACAAATAACTTAAAAAAATCTATATGCGATTTTGAAGTTGTTCAAGGATGTTGTCCAATAAAACATTCGAAAAGGACTTAATAAAGTAATTAAATCAGAAGAATATCAAACAAATTGAATAGAAAAGGTTACAGAGATTAAACAAGCAGACAAAGCAATATATAGTATAAACTCTTTTATAAATAACTTAGAATTCCAACCTGACAGCTCACAGCTTACAAATGTACACCCTCAAAAATAACAGTGCCAGAAAGGTTCTTCGGCGTGATGCCATACAATAGCCACTTTTGGTTCCTTAAAGAACCTTTCAATGGCTGATTCTTTAAAGAACATGTGTTGTAAATGACATGTGAGTATGTAGGGCCTTTATAAAGTTTACATAATGTAAGGATTCCATACCAACTAGCTTTTCCTAGAACTGTACGTCCAAGCCAAGAACCATTTAGGAACCTTTATTTTTGAGGGTGTGTTTGTACTTGAGATGCAAACATGCATAATAATACTCAGGAGACGTGCCATAATAAGGCTGACCACTCTGACGGCTTTGTTTTGAATAACTGCTTCTAATTTGAATCACAAACTCAAAGGCCATTGACACCCTGCGCAGTCTTTAGAGAGGAATCAGCAGCCCATTAAAAACCACCTTTGATCCTTTCAAGATGAGTCTCAGTGATCAGGAGTGATGGTTCTCAGACCACTTTCACCCCCCCCCTTTAACCTGTACAACAAGTAATAAAATGTTTAAACTAACAATAAATGTGATATGTATTATTACAGTCATACGCAGAAGTTTGAACACCCCCACACAAAATATGTTTTGTTGATTTTCCAAAAGAGAATAGGTTAACATGTTCTCTACAGGGAACACACTTTAATGTGGTGTTTTTATACTAATTTTAGTACTTAATTTCTTTCTTTTTTTGTTGAGTGTAACATATTTGAAAAATAGAACATTAAATAGAAAATGTGCCATAACTTTTGCACAAGCCACGTTTTACTTTTTCCAAACATGTTGAATTCAGCAAATAAACAGTAATTGTGCATTAAATATGCAGAAGTGTGTTCTCTGTAGAGAAAGTGTTCACTTATTAACTTAGAAAATCCTCAAAACACAAATTGAACAGGGCACGAATACTTCTGTATATATTACTCTTTTTCCAATCATGTCAGACCATCGTCACTGGCAGAATTTTATCACTCTGTTGTTGTTTCTAACACTGCTTTCCAAACGTCTCTCCCCAAATCCACCTTTTGTCCTTGTAAATATTCAGTAAAACAGAACAAACGAGTGGGGAGAGTGTGACAGACGGAACAAGGATGCTTTCCTCTCCTCTACACCTTTAAGCATGTAGAGTGTTGTAAAGTATTTTTAGAGATATCAGACCCTATTCCTACTCTTTGTCCACTGAACCACCTCGACCGTTGATAGTGCTCCTCAGTTTGCAACTGGACTTTTTAAAGATAATAGATTCTCACAAAACGGAAAACAGTGCAACATTAAAACTCACATTTCATGTGTGCTTGACTGTCAAAAAGGACATTTTGTGTAATACGAACAAGTGAACTAGTAACATGTTTCAGCTCCGATGATGGCTGGGTTACTGGAAAGGTGTTAATCACTTTTTGAATTTGATTCTACTTAAAAAATAAAAGATTTAGCTCTGTCCAGTCAGCCTGAGGGAGATATGAGTCCTGTCCCATCAGATATTAGAGCGATTACAGGTATCAGGACAGGTATGCAGAAGCTCAGGGGTGGAAAATACTTCTGAAAATGTGCTCTGTCGCTATATTTTAGTATTGTTTTGTAAGATATGTTATTGACTTGAGTATTATTGGCACTGAATGCTTGAACTTTCATTCAATTACATTTCCAAAAAAAAAAGATATATATTCCTTATATTTTCCTTTAGATCATCAGTACTAATTAAATCTCAAAGACCAAGAGATTTTTCCCTTTTTATCTTGCCAACAGTTGAGTTACTGCACATTTAAATGTATTGTTTTTATTAAAATATCTAAAGAAATTCATATAAAACCTTCCATGACTGTGTTCATTTATCTTTGTGTAAGGACCAGTGCTGCCCATTAGCTACAGCCCCATGCACCATCAAAGAAAACACCTTTATTAAAACATTTACTTTGTACATTTTCGTTAATTAGTGTTACAGAGATCAGTGAATGTAGCATTAGGAGTTTGCCCAAGGACTGTTATTTCTATATCACAGCCAGACAAAAATGCTGGAATGTATATTATAAGGGAATAAAGAATGAATCTTTATCAATCCTGTAACAAATCTATTCTGAAACAGCACACACTCACATTGTGTGATGTGTTGCTGTAACTGAAGACTGTTTGTTTAGTTTGAGAATAATAATCTACTTTTAGATCTTAAGTGCTATATTTAAAAATAGCTCATTGTAAAGAATTAAAAAAAAATCTGATCAGTATCTGTGTCAGTTGTTCCTCAAGGTTTCAATATTGGTACTGGAAAAGAAAAAGAGCTATTGTGTTGCCTCTAGCAAGAAATATAAACTCATTGCTGGAGAACATGCATTCAGATGCCAGCAAAGAATTTACAAAGAAAATGTGCAAAAAGCTAGAAAATCTTTTGAGAGCAAACCCTTTTAAAAGGCCTCGCATAACCTTAGCTTTAACTCTTCTTACAAAGTAGCTGCTGTGAAAAACTATTGTAGTTGTTGGGGTGAATTGATGGAGCTACTTGTGAAACGTTTTAGGATGACTCCACTCTAAGACCTGAACACACTGACCCACTCCTAAAAACTCACTCGCTCTGTGTGTTTAAGAGAGGCTTCACACTGAGTTTGCACATAAGCATGCTGCACACACGTTCTCTCTTTCTCTCTCTCTCTCTCTCTGACCCTCCTTCTCTTTCTGTCTCTCTCATGCACACAGGCATCCATTCATGAGAGGCCCATGTTCTTTCAACAAATTAATTTGCATCAGTCTATTTCAATCCCTCAGGTTAAACCCAGAGACCTGAAGTTACGCATGTCTCAGAAAGCCAGCAACACTTTGGGGAACAATCGTAAAAAAGCCTAACATCAGCTGTAACAATCAACGACTGAGGACTGATTTCAGTGAAGGACACTGAAGAAATCATGATTTGTCAACAGTAGGAAAAACATTTAAACTGATTCTCTTGCTTTAAATAATAAAAGTTCAAATAAAAGAGATTGTTGGAGTATGTAAACATTGTTAAAGTTTCAGAGTGTACCATTGACTCCACAGTCTATACAGTGCATAAATGGAAACTAAGCTGCAAAACCAGTTTTGTTTTAAAACAAACAAACAAATAATACATATATATATATATATATATATATATATATATATATATATATATTATTTGTTTGTTTGGCTATTCTGGCTATTCAGTCTACAGCAGTACAGCAGTTAAGCCCCACCTATTCACCCTGAAGTGAATATTTCAGCTCAGACTGCTTTTTGAATGAGGCACGATACAGGGCAGCCAATCAGAACAGAGCTCATTTGCATGTGGAAAAAGATAACGCAAGAAAAATGTAGGATTCAGGTCCTGTAACTGGTAAAGAGCCTTCATATTGTGTGGAGGTTATTTAAGTTTTAAAATGACTGAAAGATTCTTTAGGGAATCCAAAGTGGTTCTTCTATGTCATCATAGCAAAGAACACTTTTTGTCACCTAAAGTTCTCAGAAAATTATAAAGACACTTTTCAAGTTATTTCTGAATATATTTATCGATAATATAAAAATTCCCCAAAAACTGAGCAGCTCAAGCATAATTTATTCTATACTGTCCATTTTTTCCCCAGTCCAACACAAGTCTTTATTTAAAAAATGAAAAGAATCTGAGTTCTTTAGTTTAAGTAATTTTGCACTGTTTGGTACAAAACTGACCCATACTTTGTTACACGTATCGGCCTGGTGACTTGCCTGTGCGAGACATTTCTGGCTGCCATTTTAACTGCGTCTCCGACTCCCCTCTCCCACTCACTTTGATGCTGTTTCTGACATGTCTGCTGCCTTGCCTCTTCCAGTCTGCCCTCTCCTGACCTCAGACCAGTTTTGTGCCTCTGTCTAAAGTAGTTTAAGACTTGGTTGTGAAAGAGGTGAACTGTTACCATCAGCCCTGAAGAACTTCTACCAGGAGCCTGTGGTGACCTCCATGAACGTTTAGCTGTGGAAGTTTTCATAGTCTGACGTGCAGTTTGGGGAGTGTTGCTCACTCGCCCATGTGGCCTCTGGGGTCACCACTTCCTTCTCCTAAGGAAACCGGGGTCAAAGGTGAAGTTAGGAGATAATAGGGACAATGAAAAAGCAATAAAGGCAGAGGCCAGTGTGTTCATGGTTAAGTTTATAAGCTATCAAAGTATAAGTACATTTATTTATTTATTCATCTGTCCAATAGACTGCTCTGTTGTTGACAACAGGCCTGAATTTGACATTTATAACTCATAAAATACGCTGTTTCCTGGTAGCTAATAATTAGGAATAACACTGACAACATGTTAAAGCACACAGCCATCTCTATAAATGCCAGTCAAGGTTAATTTCTAGCGCCTTAGCAGAAAATACTCAGTGAAAGGACATTTGGGACCTTGTATGAACTCTCAGCTCTGTGCATTCAATCATCAGTTTCTTAAGCATTTAGCTTACTTTAGCTTAAAATATAGTACATGCCTAAAGTAACAACATTTACTCTGACTATTAAAGTACACATTTTAAAGGATTTGTGCTTTTCTGACTATTTTTCATTAATAATAATGTTGTAATACTTCTACTCAAGCATATTTGTGAGAAATTGCTTATTCCTCAGTTCTATGAATTTAGTTGCTAGTACTTTTTTGTGCTTATTTTGATTCCGTTCTGCTTCGCTGTTGCATACAGTTCTCACTTTTGAGCTTTATTGTTAAAATAGCACTTCACAATCTTTAGTTGCTCTGACTGGTCTAAAGTGAGGACATTTTGTGCCGTTGTACCTTAAATTAACAACCGTACTAACAGTACTCACGTGACTTTTTTTATTACATGTGATTTTCATATTTTTACTTTTAAGTTAATTTGTATTGTTCTACTGCTCAGACAAGCTTAGAGAACATAGGTGTTCCAAGCTTTATGGTTGACTTTGAGCCAGATAAAATTACTCAGAGGCACTAAACACATCACTGAGGTCTAAAACGTAGACCTAAAACAGACGTATAAACGTGTATGGCCCACACTGTAACGGTAAACTGAAGAAAAGCTACAAACGCTCAGTAGTTCACATCGTCTCTGCTAGAGGAGAGCTCCGCGCATGCGCATTAACGCCCACCAGTCTGCTAGCTGCAGGTGCTGATGCTGAGAAAAGAGCTCAGTGAGCAGCAGCGCTGAAATATTATTAATAATCAATCATGAGAGAGAACTCTGTCGATTTGACACGGTGCTCTGAGGAGGGGGGTGTGGATGCTGCATGGCGGAGACCCCGAGACTCGAGCTGAGTGTCTGTGTTTTTTTTTGTCGGTGTCTTGAGGAGGGGGAGGGGGAGGAGGGAGAGATCCAGTTCAAACTAGTTCAGTACAAAGCGATCGGAATGCGACCTTATTCAGATGGAGGAGGCTCAGCGGTGTTTAGCATGCAGGAGTTCGCCATGGACTGGATCTGGGCGGCGGCGGGGGGCGGGGTGTTAATGTCATTCGCACTTTTTAATAACGTCTGTTAATCATTGGAAATACACAGGCGATTTGTCTGGCCCATTAGCTGTTTGCGGTCGGTGGCTGTGGTGACTGGCTGCGTCCAAAACCGCATACTAGCGGACTAAGTGGTATATTCGTTAGTGGAGTACGCACAGAACGTGGTTTTCGACGCAGCCAGTGAGTGCGCGGGTGAGTAAGTTGTCTGGTTTTTGGTTGATGAAGGGTCGTGAGCACCGTGTGGTGCACACACACACACACACACACACACACACACACAGTCTGAAACAGACATGAGAGAAGGCGGGAAGCCCAAGACGAGAAGAGGGAGGGCTAGGGAACAAAAAACCCTCATCAGGAGCACTGCAGTGCAGCAAAAACCCCTTACACACACACACACACACAGAGAGAACAGCAGACTCCAGGGTGGCAAGATGCACCCCAACCCAGCCCCATTTCACCACCAAAACCTGCACACACACACAAACACGCGCGCACACACAGACTTAGGGCTGAGAGTCGATCCCACACAGAGCCGACTCTCCGATTCCAGGTGTTTGACTCCGAAGCTTCTGCACTTGATTCCACACAGTGATGCTCAAGTTTGGATACGTACAATATGAGATGTTTATATATCGCATTGTGTATAATATATATATATATATATATATATATATATATATATATATATATATATATATATATAAAATACATACAGGTTGTCCCAAAAAAATTTACATCATTTGAGATGTGAATATCTGAGTAACTATCTGAGAGTAATGTCCTAGGCAAACGAAATTAAATAGGCTTCATGTTGAACAATACAACATTTATTTATCAAAATTCGAACAAGAAATTCAGAGGGATGTAGATTTTATTTATTTCACAAAGCTTCATAAATGTAATATCTTCCGATACTGGTGGTCGTCCAGATCCCTTTGCCCTGCACAGACACCCTTCCTCTTTGAATTTTTTGTGCCATGTCCAAATCTGCTTTTCAGTTGGTGCATTTTTATTGAATTTTCTCGAAAATGCACGCTGCACACTCTTGTTTGACTGTGTTCGAGCAGACTCTAAGACACAAAATGCCTTTTCATTTCTAGTGAACGCCATTCTTCAACCTGAAAAAAAACGTTAAAAATTAAAGTTTTATATTATAGTTATTTATAGTTTTTACACATTTTGTTAAAATTTGAGATCATTTGAGGGAGAATTTGCTGTGTTATTAGACTACGAAATGATAGCAATTTTTTTGGGACACGCTGTATATAAAAAGACAGAGGCTTACAATCGCCGGTGCTAATCCACCCACCAAAACAGAGAATACAGTTTAGTTAGCTCTCCAGCTGCCCTGGTAAGGTCAGATAGGTCCTATAATTACAAATGATGCCTGA
Organism: Colossoma macropomum; assembly: GCF_904425465.1. Classification (NCBI taxonomy): domain Eukaryota; kingdom Metazoa; phylum Chordata; class Actinopteri; order Characiformes; family Serrasalmidae; genus Colossoma; species Colossoma macropomum. The sequence goes on along the minus strand of NW_023494805.1, from coordinate 29,922,082 downwards.
AGAACAGCTGAGGTGGGAGCAGTTACCACGCCCGTATCCCATGTCATTCATACCAACAATCATCTAAGCATAACAGTGTATTATAATAGCTATATTAGTGTAAACGTTTGCACTTTTTCTGACTTTTTCTGTTGCCAGATTTTCGGAATCGAAAACTGTGTGGAATCGACTCCATCGACTCGCTTCTCTTAAAATCAGAATCCAAGTAGACTCCAAAATTTCTGGAGTGAACAGACACGCCCCCCCCCCGCCCCCTCACACGAGCTGTCTCTCTCCAGCTCTGAACATCCCCTTGTCTCTCTCTCTCTTTCTCATTTTCTATCTCTCTCTGCCTTTTTTCTCAACGCCTCTCTCTTCGCATCTCTTCCTCTCTTTCTCTATATCTCTCTATCCCCGTCATTTTTTGCCAGGGATATTTCTCCTTTGATCTCTCTCCTCCTATAGCAGCCATGGGGTGGTCTCTCTTATCCAATCAGCGCACAGCAGTAAGCCCCGCCCTCAGCAGCGCGTGCGCGGCGGTGTATAAATATTGCCGAAAGTCCGCCGGCATCTCCCGGTCGTGACTAAGCTCAGGGTTGCAGCACCACATCCTTTTTTTTTCTTTCCATAACCAACACAACAGACGAAAATCCATCAGTTCATTCATTCATTCCGTTGTTTTTCATTTTTTCGCGTTTGTTTTTTCCCCCCGTTTTTCTTCCCCAAATTTAGCCGGTTTGCATGCATTGTTCGTCTCCAAAAATGGTTTGCGAGACTGAAATCGTTGCAGACGAACACGAGTCCATACCGGGGGCAGAGCGCGAGCCTCTCGCCGCCTCTCCCGCGCGCATGTGGCCGCCCAGTCCCGGTAAAGGCGCGAGACGCGATCAGGTTTTCATCCGCGAGTTCGAGCGCGGGGACCACGCGGAGGTGCGGCGCATTTTCTACGAGGGGATCATGGAGCGGATACCAAACACTGCTTTCCGGGGGCTCAGACAGCAGCCACACACTCAGCTCCTCTACGCAGTGCTGACAGGTAAGAGGACGCGCACAGAGCGTGCGCGCTGCAGCATGGCCACGCTTTTCTCTCCCTCTCTTAAGTGTGCATGCAGAATGATGAGTCGCCGGGCGCATGTATTGCTTCACAGGCTACGCGAGTGATTCTGATGATTACAGGAGATTTTAGGTCTAGCCAGCCTGAGAAGTGATTTATGTGACTGATCACCGACTGAAAATCCTTTGTCTCGGTGCATGATCGCCTTAGAAACTGCGTAAATCCGCCTCCCCAGTGCAGAGGAACGGACGCAGCCTGCACATCTGCATCCCATAAAGCGGCTGGTGGTCCAGAAGCATGCTGTGTGCACGCAGCTGGCGAAGTCCGGCTTGGTGAATGAATGAATGAATGCATGCATGAATGCGTAAGCGAGTGAACAAATGAATAAATGAAGGGGTGTTAACGGGTTCAGTCCAGACCGTAGGCCAGAGTTCCACTCTTTCTTTCTGATGCTCGAGGTGTTTGGCTAAGTTTCTGGCATGCTGCGTATTTTGCCTGAAATAAATCCAACTGCACCCCATTCGATAAGTTTTTAAAACCCAAGTTTAGCTCCAACCTTCACAATGACTGTTTATTTAGGCTAAGCAGTGCCCTATTATTTAAGGCCAGGAGTGCCCAATACTGGCCCTGACGAGTTTAGATCCAACACACCTGGCTCTAATGCCACTGAAGGCCTTCATTACCTGGATCAGGTGCGTTAGATTTCGGTTGGAGCTAAACTCTGAACGGTGGTACACACTACAGACTAGAATTAGGCATCCCTGGTTTAGCCTAACTGGTGCCCTAACCCATAGGTTTAGACCACATGTGTCAGGCTCCGATCCTCGCAGGCCAAAACACTGCAGACTTCGGCACACTGCCTTATTAAACACACCTATTTCAGCTCTTAAGCTAATTAGCAAGGCCTTAATGAACTGAATTCAGAGTGTCAGATGAGGTTAAACTCTAATCTTCGCAGCACTTTGACATGCCTGGTTTAGAGACTAAATTCACCAAGCAAAGCCAATTAAAGGGAATAGTAGAGGTTTAAATGACAGACAAGTCACTTCAAGTCTAGAAAGCCCGGGTCAACTTTGCCTGAAGTGTGTGTACATGTGTGTATGTGTGTGTTTGTGTTGGGGGGGGCGGTAGAGTGGGCAGTAGGACTGAGTGTGGATGCTCCACAGCGCCAATGTTGGTGCAGCGGACAGAAGCGGTATTACAGCACATGTGGCGCAGCTTTTCTGTCTGCGTGCTCAGGAGTGCCACCGTGTGGCCCTATCTCCAAATAACCAACACCAATTCAAACTACCATCTTGACTTCTGCCTGAAACAACTTCACAGCCCTATTCCACTTATATCACACTATTAGCACTTGAATATTATTGCCCCATTGTTCATCCTTTTCACAAGGATAAAGTATAATGTTTAATATGGATTGCCCATAATATCATTTTACTTTGTGTTAAAATGTATGATTGCCTGTTCTGTCTATTTGTGGGTCTTTCCTCTACCAAAAATCAAACTTTTTGGTTCTCTTTTCTGACAGGTGACGTTTATTTTTCTTCCATTTCTCCATAGTAATGTGCTTTGTTATGACCAAGTCCATCATGCTGACATGCTGCACGCCGCTCATTCTAATGGGAGCACGCTATTACTATAGCAGAACAATCATCCTCAACTACCTGGACTACGCACTCCACACAGATATGGCTGATATTGAGGCATACTACATGAAACCAACAGGTAAGGGGAACAATAGCTGTGCAGTTTGTGAATGTTTACAGGTTGCAGAGTACTAGAATTCTGATCCCTAGCAATTAAGCTAAAAGCTAAACTGTACCATGTTCTGCTTAAATCTGTGCCATCATCTAATGTGTCCAAGCATAAAATATATACTAGCAATAACACCAGTGCATCTCACCTCTAGTCCTAGAGAACCCCTACAAATAAGTTTTCACTGCTCAAACATACCTAATTCAACTGATTTCAATCAGGTGTGCTAGAGTACGCAGCATTAACCCTTCAGAAAGAGTTGCCAGCAGTGATGCGACATCACACTGGTCATAAACGCTTCCCTTTAGTGGTCCAGCGTGGGTTAATTGGCTGAAGTGATGCTTTGATGCAGTGGAATCATAAAATATGCAGCAAGTCTGTGCTCAGCTTGGGCTTGGCTCACTGCTCAGGGTCACGTGGGTCTATTGATCGCGGGAGGGGAAAAATCGCTGATACACACTTTGCTGCCGCATAGCACCAAGAATGACGAGACTCGTTTCTGCTGCTCGTGTGTGAAGAGATACAATCTGACACATTCTTGGTTTAGTTTTACTATAATTTGCAACAGTTTCTCACTGGATATTATTGAAATTAGGTCTGTTTTTCAATTTCAAATTATGGTGCAGAATTAGACATTAAACAAGGCATGTATAACAAGAAAAAATGTTTTAAAAAGTTTAAAATAATTGTCCCCATCTAGAAACAGTTTACCCTCAGTAGATATAACTAGGTAAAAAAGGCTTGGAGGCATCACCCACCCCTCTCAAAAACACAAATACCTTTAAAACAAGCAATGTTAAGTGTCTAAAACATGGCTAGAATGCTGACTGGTTTGCTCAGAAAGTCGTGTTATTTCCTCAGGCACATGTTTTCTATTACATCAGCAAATGCTTACTTCGGCCTAAGGATGGGTGACCTCTGCTTTGACTAATCCGTTGCAATTAAGACATTCTTTAGTTGTGCCTGGTTGGAATGCAGTCAAGATCATTAAGATCAAAGTCATGATAATGATTTTGTTCTAGCAAATCAAGACAAAACACACACACGGTTTGGTCAACACCAAGCTAGATGTGTATCAACATCAAGTCTTATAGTCTAAATCACAATAAAGACATGCTTATAGTAAGGGAATAAAATTAAACCACCCCACCACACACACATCTGTGTCCACCAGTCTGTGGTCTCTGCACAATTCAACTAATCAATACTCTAATCTCCTCTACATTGCATATGTGTATGGACAAAAGAAATGACCTCACTGCCACTGAAGGCCAGGTGCCCCAGTGTTTATAACAAAAACATGTTTGATGGGGGGTATGGGGTGGGGGCTGTTTCTGCATATTTGCAGGAGTCCTGAAAAGAAGTAGTTTTTCTTCCTGACCACTTTCTAGCACAATATCTCCCAGTAAGAGCCTGAATGGTCTATTAATACATTCCCCACTGAGTGAATTCACATTGACAGCTCCAGTATATCTCACTCTTGATGCATCAATAGACTCCATATAGTGATTAACAGCAGTGAAGTCCATAAGCACTCCTGTGGCTACAAAGGTGTATAGTCAGTTCAAGGTCTGCCTGTTTCTGTTAGGTTGTCATACCTAACAGAAACAGTATTAAGTTGAGGATCATAATAATGATATATATATATATATATATATATATATATATATATAATATATATATATATATATAATGTAATGTTAAGTGCCTGGGGGACATTAAAAGGTAAAGTTCCAAATCCTTGCCTGTAATGTTACATTAAATAAGTTAACATATTCCACCTATTTTAAACCATTACATACATATGAAGTTTTCGTATCTTCAGAGTGACAAAAATCTAAAATCTGTAATATGTGCAACCAATAATATGTGCATACTGGTATTATAGGAAAGTACATTATTGAGGCGCAGGCTGTTGTCCTCAAAAACATCACCTGATTGTTCTAGAATACCAGCTCGGTACAGGCTTCTTATTTTAGCAGCGATAAAAAGAGAGAGTATGAGAGTTGGGTCAGGAGATGGGGGAAGGTGTAAAGCAGAGCCTCAGCGTGCGCGTGTATGTGTGTGTGGTGGTTTTGCATATTGGTAGCATGCAGACAAAGGGGTCTCCCTGGGGAAGCTCTCTCCCTGACTGTCTCTGTCTCTCTATGTTAATGTGGAAGCCTCCCTCGTTCCTGCTGCAGGAGGAACCATGTTATCTGTCAGGCTCAGAGAGATGCTCCTTTAATGTTGCAGCTTTGCATTTTTTTTACAGCTCACTTTGATTATCCTCACAGAGGGGTAATCCATTTCTTATGTGCATAGGACAATAGCAGTAGTGCCTTTCAGATGATGGAAGCATATGGAGGAATGGTTAACAATAGACAGTGCCCATGTACAGTGTGCACTATAGGAGCCAAATACAGCAGTAAGCTACTTGAGGTCTTGTGTTACATTGATTCTACCGTGGTTAAGGGGTTAAGGGGCACAACATGGATTGGAGTTAAATTCCCTTATCCATAGTATCCCTGTAACGTGTATAAGTGGCTTATTGATTTGATAAAACATCAACATATGATAATATACCAATGTTCAATTAATAAGTTTCATTTATTATTAACAATAATTGTTATAAACAATTCTTCTGCCAAGCAAAGTAGTTCACCAACAATAAGCTATGGCTGCCAAGCCACGTAATGGTCTAAGATTATTCCATTTGCCCAGGGGTTTTTAATAACATGGCACATTAATGCAGAATTAATTTGGTTATATGAGGTAATACATCAAGTACTGTACAATGACACTGGCGCAACCAATCAGATTTTAGAACCAGAACAGTCTGACATGCCAACCACATTTTGTATCATGATTACTTTTTAAATGCTTTGACTTGGTCAATCACACATTAAAAAGCATATAAGAAAGTTATTTGTATGTAGAACAGTACAGTATAAGTGTACAATACTTCATTATGCAAAATCTCTCAACTCTTGTCAAATTTACGAATGGACTTTTTTGTGGAATGATTGTTTTAAGTATGAAAGTCACCAAAGCTGAATGCATCAACAACAGAATGTGGTTGAACCAGCATTTAAACGTCAAAATGGCCATTAGAGCCCAAGGGATTAAGTGTGTCTCTACTCTAGTCCAGGTCATTAAGCAGTAGAATATTGACACACATCATCTAACAGTCCAGTTTGCACCATGCAGTAGTAGCACTGGCATGAAGCCCCTCGGCATAGTAAGGTGTAATTAACTCCCCCTCCCCCTCGACTCCGCTCATATTGTGTGTTTTAAACGCAGCCTGTGGGTATGTGTTACTGGAACAGAAGGCATGGCGTCTTTATGATGTTAGGGTCATGACCTCTAGCTGGGTTAGGCTCTTAATTATCAGGAAGTGAGCTCACAGGCCCAGGGCTACTGACACACGCACACACACCTGAGAGAAAGTGCTGGAAAGCAAGAAACACACACACACTCATGTAGCACCATTAAAGAATGACTGCTGGTGTTACAGGGCAGACTGTTTCATATTAATACATTTATGGCTACTAAAATATTTAGCTTATTTTTTTAATAAAATGCCTACAATACATTACTATTAATAATAAATCACAAAAACAATTCTTCAGCCAAGCAATATAGTTTACAATAGCCTACGGTTGCCAAGCAACATAATGGTGAAAGACTGTTCCATGAACAGCACAACAGACCTCTGAAGTCATGCATCATGCTGTAGTCGGCATCATGCCAATATTAGGAACACAAGGATTTTGAATGAATGGTGTTTTGAAAATGGCCACTGTCGCATCCTGTGGTTTAAAAAAAAAAAAGGTTCCAAACCTGATAATGTTTTATCTTATGTACATTCCCTTTCTTGACACTTGACACAGCTTGTTTGTTTGCATGGTGTACCAGTTTTACGATGTCAATTCAGTAAGCAGCAATGTTAGCATGCATGTAGCAATAGTCATATTTCAGCTCTTAATGGCCTTATAATTCAGAGGATCTGGCAACTTTTAAAGGAAAAATGTCCCTACAGCACTGGGTTTGGAACATGTTCGTTTATCACAGGATGCTTTTTTATGTCATTCATTTTTCTTATAAAGAAAAGTTACTTAGACCTAGCGTTCCCACATGGGCCTGGTGGCATTTTTGGAGTGACTGCATGATTTCAGAGGTCTACGGTTCTTGGCTCATTAAAACATAATTTGGTTAATGCGCGCAGTAATGTGCAAATATAGTGAGTATTTTACAACGACTTCAATAGAGGGTCAGCCAGTCGGATTTTAGAATAGGAACTCTCAGTTTTATAAAGCATAGTTTACAGCAGCAGCACGTAGATATCTATGGTGGGCCTCCCACACCCACACACAGTAACAAGTGTAACAGAATGGACAAAGATATAAAGCTGTGAGCAAGACTGTGTTTGTGCTTACACACACATGTACAACATTAAAACTAATGAGTGTGCGCCAAGAGCTGCACTTCCACAGTGATTAATACCCTCACAGTAATAGCCCTGCAGTTAATGGAGCCATCACACACACACACATACAGGAAAAATGAGAGTGAGTGACGGCGTGTATGTGTGTGCGTGTGTGTGGTGCCATGGTGCATGAGATGTGAATGTGAGAGTGTGTTTGTGTGGTTGGATGCAGAGTCGGGATGTGACGTGTGTGTGTGTGTGTGTGTGTGTGTGTGTGTGTGTGTGTGTGTGAGATGCATGCATAGATGTCAAGAGATGTTAAAAGGTGTATTTGGTTTCCTCAGTTTGTGCTCATGTAATTACATAAACCTAGTAAGAAGATTCACTTCACTTGATCTACAGAGGTGCGACATTTTAGCTGTATATGAGATGTTTTCACATTTAGATCTTTTTGTGATTATTTAAGATGGGAGAGTTTGGAACAGGTATAATTCAAGAAGGGTGTGGTTAATCGAATATACAGACAGCTCATCTTAGTAGTCGCTATCAAGCATTTGTATAAAGCTAAGCTTGAGCCGATTAATGACAGTGAATTGCTGATAGATTCCATCGTTCGTGACTGCTAGTCAGTTTGGTTGATTTAAATGTTAGAAAACATGCTGTTCATGGTTTATGGTCAAAATGCCAATTATAAACAAGGGCTTAAATGAGTTTAACACTGCGGTTACAACAAAGTTAATAAAAAAGCCTAATAATAATAGGCTACAGTAACGGTAATGGTAAGCTGTAGCCATTTGTTTATTTCAATGAAAAGCAGTGTATAGGCTGTAAACATGTGATTTATCAAACCTACAGTACAGCTCACATTTCAAATAATGTTAAGTCAAATGCTGAAGCTTTAAAAGGAACATTTTCAAACAAAGATTACAAATTCCTGCAGTGTAAAGTTTTGTAACTCTGGGGTATCATTCTGTAGGCCCAGCTGTTAGAATGTTAAATTACATACAGCTTAAAAACAAAATAAATACCTAAATCAACCAAATGATCAGGTACATATAACCTCCTATGCTAGCTGCACTCAACAGGCCAGTGTTAAACTTTTTTTTAAATTCATAACAGTTTACATACTTTTATGTTTGATATTTCGTTATTATTTGTTTGAAATTGCAGGTATTCGAAACACAAAAATAGGTAAAAGCCTATCTCTAGTAATTAAATAACCTAAAACTTCATTTTATGTGTGCTTTATGCATACTTTCAGCTGTGTATGCGAGATGTCATTGGAAAACTATGTATAATTATTTAAATAAGTATACAGAGCTTGGCATATGTATTAGTCCATATGTGGTGTGGGCGTGTGGGTTTTCGGGATGCAATGATGGACAGACAGTGTGAAAATGCTGACTTGGTCTTGCTGGGGTGAGCATGACAGGCGGATCCATACTCCCAGCATGCTCTCTTTTCCCTAGGGCCATCGACAGGGGGGAGGGGAGTGAAAGGTGGGGCAAGAAAAGACTGCAGAGATGCAGCATGTTACAGTATGTGGTGTATATCTGCCCTCAGAAAACACCTTGCTTATAACGTACCAGTGCCTATTAATAAGAACATTATGAATACTCCTTCACAGTCAGGTTGAAGCTCGTCAGTATTGTAATGCACCACTTCTGCTGTTATATGTAAAACAACCTACTATCTTTTCTTTCTCAAGATCTCTTCCAAGTATTCCCTCATTCTCTAGCACCTACAGAAGTCAGAAGATTCTCATAAGAGAATGTCTGGACGTGACACATTATAGGCTCAGTTTTCTTTATGCAATCGGTTTTGAATTATGGCTAATCATTTTAGGACGAACAGCAGAGAGGGAGAGCGAGTAATATGAGAAAATATTAAGCCCCACTTAAACTACTATTACCATTTTCCCGGCCTAAAACCAGGTTGTAATATACCATCTTGAAATAAATAAGGGAGTGACCAGCAAACAGAATTTCAAATATGGAATTCCAGTTATGGAATGTTTAAAAGTTCCACATTTGGAAAGTCCGTTTCACCAATATTTAAAACATATCATTATTGTTTTGACTAAGGTCTAATAGGCCTTTAGCTTGTCCACATTTACTCTCTGTCTGGACATACGGTATCAGTTTCACCTCTAACATAACATAAAGTAGGGGTCATTAGAGTGGCTGTAGTGTGGCTGCAGGTCTTCATTCCAGTCAAGCACGTGCACACATTCTCCTTGCTTAGATGGTCTCAGTCTTCAAACAATATGAAGTGTGCTGCTTGTTTGGAATGAAAATCTGTAGATAAGGACGGTGACCGCTGTCTTAAAAGGAAATTCTCCTTTTCTACATTTTTTTCAGAATTAAATCAACATGATGTAAATAGTCGTTCAGAGAGGTTTGATGTGAAATGCTTTATTATAAAGAAACTTTCAAAATTGTTCACAGTGGTAGAGAAAGGAACCAGATGTATGACGCATTTATTGCCTCTTAACAGCTACTTCACACAAAAACTGTTACCTAAAAATAGTTACAAATACATTGTATGGCGCTTGAGACATTATTTTACAAAAGGTTTGAGATCAGTCTAAAAATGTACTATTTAATATACATTCTTAGTGGAGTAGTACACACAGGGTGTTGTAAGGCAATATAGTACCCAAAGAAAACATATCTTTTCAGATTTACCACTATTTTACCATTATTAAAACTACATATGAAAGCTCAGAAGACTCATGTGGGTTCACTGGTCATAAATAAAATGGCTATATTTGAGTTCCTCGCCACCCTGTTTCCCATGATGGCCACTGTACAGAAATTGGAGTTGATAAGTTTCTCTACAAAAAACAATTTCACATCAAACCAATCTGAATGGCTTGGTTTAAATGATCTAGTTATTGGTGGAATTTCTGGAATTTCTTTTTAAACCTTCTAGATCAAGGGTATTGAATTCCTATCCTGGAGGGCAGGTCTCCAGCACAGTCTGGTGATTTTCCTGCTCAAGCACACCTGATTCCACTTCTCTGTTAATTGCCAGATTTTAGTGGATGTATTTGAGCAGGGAAAACACCACAGTGTGCGAGACAGTGGCTTTCCAGGACCAGAGCTGAACACTCCATCTCCATATCTGGGCCTACATTGATGATTCACTGAGAAGTCATGCTTTATTGCATCCTCAATCTATAAATTATTAGCCACTTTAAGCAGTGACATGCTCTTTGTTGGTCATTGCACTGTAAGTCCACACATGGCAGCTGATTTAGAATTCCAAATTAACACTCCACACACACACATGATTTTCCTGGCTCTGATTCCTTCAAAACAGATGGTGGGGAGTGCTTCAAACCTAACACACACACACGCGCGCGCCGCGCGCACACACACGAACTGCACTCTCCTTTATCATAGAGGTGACGGGCATGTTCAGTGCAGACTCTAGTTTAATCTCCTGCCTATCTGGACTGGGTCTGAGATCAATTGCTGGACATTTGACAGAAAAGAAACAGCTGGTCCTCAGTGAAACCCGCCTGGGCAGAGACAAGTGAAAAGACTATGGATGGCTTAATCTGCCATGTATTTCAATAATGCTGGATTAGAATTTCAGGCCGGAGGTGCATCATCAGTGATCTAGCAGAATGTTATCATGACTAAGCCAGGAAAGTACATAAACGTTAAAACACAAAGGATTATCAATAGCGTAATCCAATGCTAATAGATAAGGATCTGTATTATAGTGCAGACATCTTAAACCATAGTGTAGTGAGGGTCAATCTTTAGGTTCTGAGGATTTACAGTGTTCTGATATAATAGTTAAAAGGCACAGTAACTGAAAATATCCAACTGGCCCTTAGACAACAGTTGTTTTGGTGAGTAAAACAAGCATATGGGACGCTTAATCCAGTAATTCCCAAGCAGCCTTAAAACCCTCCAAACACAGGAATCCTGTGTCATCATCCCACTGCAGTAACGTAACTACTGAATGAGTGAATGAGTGACAGCAGAAGGACAGAGGGTGTGGCTCCCACAGGCACCACTGTTTTGTCCCTCATGACAGCATATTTAAGTTTTTTGCCAATGAGCTTCAAACAGACAGGAGGTGGGAGGTGGAAGTGAATAACATTACTGGTAAATATTTTTTTCCCCATCCACTGATACACAGTGATGCAATCAAAACTCAGAAGACATTCAGATGCAAGTACAAGTCATCACATTTTGATGGAAGATTACGGGGAAACAAGCAACAAGAAACAAGCTGACATTTAAATGATATGATGAATCACACTTATTATGACCAGTTACATGAACTGATGCTGTAAAATAGAAAAGGCCAATTTTGATTGCAGACAGACTTCAAAGAAATCATTTTAGCAAGCATTCTAACATGGCTAATTATGAATATAAGCTGGTGGCCAGTTAGCATGATTGTGCTATGGATTGTTAGCAACATTAACATTTTTCACTGAAATGCTCCTTTGATAACATTTTTCATACCTATAGAGCATCCTCTGACATGAATATTGATCCTCCGTCTAGTGTAACAGCATGAAGCTCAGAGTACAGTGTGCTGACCCTGCAGTTTCACATTTCAGAAGATATGTGGTCCTGTTTGTAGCTACATTCATGCTGACAGACGTTACAAGTTAAACACGTTGGGTATCATATGACTTGGATAAAGCTGCTAGTGTGATAGGAAGCACCATCCAAAGACTACCCAAGTTGTATGTATACATTGATCAATGATCCACTCAGTCCAGGCTCGCTGCTCAGCCTACGACTTTCAGCATGTGCTATTTTTAAACAACCTCTATCACTTTCTCCATTACCATCTCATTAATAATGCATCAATAATTCATTTGAAATATGCCTCATGTAACAACTACCAGCTACTGGACTAATGAATAGCATTGAGCCTAGTGGCCAAATGGAAGTAGCTGGAGTTCAGGCTGCATGAAAGTATCAGCCTAAGGGCTTTGAGGTAGAAAGTCATCCAGTTACTAAGACAATATGTTCTTAGACAGGAAGCGATGTGCTCCTAGAAAGTGGAATACGCTGACTGAGGACAGCACCCAGGAGATCAGTTCTTTTTAGGGAAAAACCAACGGTGATATCTGCATCATTTTCAGGGAGCCCTGAAGTTCATGCGAGTACAAAGGAGAATAATTTTATGCAGTCCTTTCTGTAGCTGACTTTGTGCTGCCGAAATGAGCAAATTAGTTCATAAGCACTCTTGAGGGATTAAAAAATGTACAAATTTTCCATAAATAGTCAACTAAAAAGCCATGATGGCAGAATTTACTTAGAAACTGATAGCAAAGGTAGTACTGCACGATAGCAAAACAATACTCTTGTACCCAATATTCACCGAACATAGTTTTTTTTTCAAAAGTATTACATTTTAATGAACATTTTATTTTTGGACTCTATCAATAAAATCATTGAGGGAGTTTAACAGTGCACTGTATTTGGAACAAATAGAATCTGGGTTATACTTCATGGTATACCTGATGGTTTCTAGCAGCACAAGGCCACATTACTCTGAACTCTTCACTTGTATGGATATGCAAATGGGGCAAGTCAAATTAGCTTGCACAATTTAATTCACATACAATGTCAATGTAGTATTAGCTCATCAAATAAACAGTCTGATGTACGGAAGCAAAAGTACTGAATTGTTTATCATGTTGTAGTACTGAAAAAGCATTGAACCATCAGTACATTATACAACACTATCCAGAACTCTGAGCGAATATCTAATTGTATTTTCAGGTTCTTGTTTTTGGGTTGCGGTTCTGGAAGGCCAGGTGGTGGGCATTGTAGCGGCACAGGGACGAGAAGAAGACAACACTGTGGAGCTGCGGCGCATGTCTGTGGACTCTCGTTTCCGTGGGAAAGGCATTGCAAAGGCACTGGGCCGGAGGGTGCTGGAGTTTGCCATGCTCAACAACTACTCAGCTGTGGTTCTGGGAACGACAGCAGTCAAGATGGCCGCCCACAAGCTGTACGAATCGCTGGGTTTCCAGAGGGTGGGCGAGAGCGAGGACTACACCCTGCCCGGAATGAGCCGCTCATTCTTCGAGAGGCTCTTCTTCCAGATCCGTTACAGCCGCTATCGGCTACAGCTCCACGAAGAGTGAGAGAATGTGAGAGTGAACGAAAGCATGAACAAAAGCGTGAATGTGAGAACGCATGTGAGAGTATAAACACCGACAACAACCCTCTAAATCACCTAAACCCAACCCACTCCTTCTAAACCAACTTATTTATTATTTTTTTAAGAGGTCATAAGTGTTCTTTCTACCACTACTCCTATTCATTCTTAAACTGCTTTTTTTAGTTGATGTTTTTGGAATTTAGCTAATGTTTCTTTATTATAGTCATTCTTTTTACCTTTATCGTTTTCCCACAAAAACATAGTGTCAATAATTGATCATCCCAGCTAGTTTAAATATATATATACTTAGAATCAAAATCTTTCTCTTGGTAAGAGAAACTCACCTTACTAAGCAAATGTCCACACACCAAACCAAGGCAATAGGTCGGTCTGTCAGACTCTCTTTTGCATCCATTGTAAGGGCTGATCTGATAGCTAGCATGGACTTTTCTCAAAGATAGGGGAATCAATGGAGGGCTGTAGAGAGGGAAGGTGGATGGGTACTGTTCAGTCTCAGTCCAGCCTTTCCAATGTCACACCACTCTTTTAGAAATACAAAAACACGTGCTAAACTTTGTAAATCTGAAAGGCTGGTGACTCTAGCGGTCAACCAAATGATATCTGACTGAAGCACAGCAAGTCTTTTATATGTCTTACAAACAAGAAGCGAAAAGAAACAGTAAAGTCACCACTAACAAAAGTAATTCAGAGATAAAGGCAATCCTGCAGAGATTTATGTAGATTAGCTCTGTATAAGTTAATTCTGATGATTTTACTGTGAAGAAGCAAAAAGAGTCCAGCACTATATATATATATATATATATATATATATATATATATAAATATAAAAGTAAGTAACTGTTTTTACTTCTTTTTTACTTACTAAATACCAGGCTCGCTCTTCACTTTTTTCTGAAGTCTGGATGAACAGATGTTATTGACTTATTACACATTGTGTAATGTCGTAATACTACTATATTGGACACGCCTAAATTGGAATTAATTGACCATAATTAAAGATGATGTTAATTTGCAGTCAGTGAAATTTGATTTGATTCAAATTCTTAAGAAACTTCAAGTCAATTTCATCACAATTTGATGATTTCCATTAAAACAAACCACGTACAGATCATTTAAGAAATGTTATTATATCAAGATGTCCTTAAATTTTTGTAGATTAATTTTACCATCGATATGAAAACAAATTATAAATTGTAATGCTACAGTTTTTATACACATTAAAACTGTAATACGCTTCTAATATTGCTATTTCAGGCAATGCCTAAAACAAAAATACTGAAATTCTAAAGCGATTGGAGTAAAAGCTCAAGATATTTGGATTTAACTTGGTTGGTACACTCTAAGCAATATTTTGGCCAACTATAAATAAAACAAATTTGGATTTGAGAATTGACTGCATTAAGATGCAATCTATGAACATTTATATTTTACATACATATTCAATATGTAAATGTGAAATATTTGAATATACAGACATACATACCCAAAATCTCTCACCTCCTTAACATTCTCCTATCACAGTACCAGCAATGGGAGAGATACAAACCACAGCAAGCCTCAATTGTGACATATTCCTGTATAGCGTTAAGAAACTAAATGTGATTAAAAATAAGTAGTGCAAAAAAAAAACAAAAAACAAAACAAAACAAAAAAAAACAAAACAAAAACCACATGACCCTTGCCAATTTTCCTCGACTTTGACACCATTCCCATCCATTAATCTGACTGCAACCCTGGGCAAGACCCCCCCCCCGACCCCTTAACCCCCACTCCCTCAAAGTCAACTCCATCTCTGCATGCGCCACCGAGCCTTGTTGCGCTGCTTTTCCCCCATTCGAGCTTGTACTATCCCTAAAACTCCCTCTGTGATGTCATGGTCGCAGTGCAGACAGTTTGGTAGCCAAGAAAGACTGAAGTTGACTGATATGGATTAATATAGGACAATAAGGGCTAGTTTTCTGGGCGTGGATTAAGTTTCATCTTGAACTAAATTGCAATGCCAGTGGTGTTTCACCATTACAAATCCTACTTAGTCCAGGTTTAGGCTTAATCTGGCTCTCGGAAACCAGTCAGTTTGGGAATTGAGAGAGAGACTTACCTACTGGCTCGTTGCTGCGCTGACATCACAGCTGCCAAAAGTAGAATGCAAAAGCAATGCAAGTGTGTGGCATGCCTCTGTACCTGGTTTGTGCGTACGGTGCCTGCCCTGGAAAAGTTAACTTTGTTTAAAAAAATATGTAGAACAAGCTTCTTTTTTAATTTTTAGCAAACATATAACAATGTGTGTCTTTGTTAAAAGAAACTACTGTTTTGCATGAAACATGACTTTGAATGAAAAATGTTTACGAAAAACATGGTCTATCAGAAATGAAGTCTTAACAGTGGAATTATTTTCTTTTCATGTTATTTGTTTAATGTTAAAAAATGTTGACGTTGTTTTCACCTTAATCTACTGAGGTGGTGAATATCCTGTTTGCTGTAAGAAGCCTGAGAAAAGTGTTCAACTGAATGCAGCATTATATTTTTATTAGCTTATAGGGCAGGTGATAAAATCTGCTCTGATTCAAGTGACTTTAAGAGCTTCTCATGGTAAAAGGTAGGATGACCCACCTTACTTGGTCTGTGAGTTTAAAAAAGGAAATGTAGTTCATTAAAACTTTCTGACTTGTTAGAATTGGACGTCTTACCAAACATCATGAACACCAAACTTAACTGTTGATGCCAAGAGAGACAACTTTCAAAAGAGAGTTGTCAGCGAAATTGGACTGGTGTGAGACGTCTGGATTTTTTTTGGAATGAATGCTGCTGCATTGATCTATAGCTGACCGGTTACTAACCCTTCTAAAGGAGCTACATGTAAAATTAAACAAATTATGCACACTTTGCTTAGAGTCTGTTATTCATTATACAGAGCCATGTTTGAGTCTTTTATTTTTTGGTCAGCACATTCATGGCTGTTGTAACCAAAAAAAAGCATACTGGTCATTTCACCCAATTTTGCATAAACCTCAGAAAAAAAAAATCAATTGAGAAATTATGTATCATTCAGTATTTGCCAAGGATTTAAAAGATTCTCTTTAAATGAAATGTGAACAAACCTTGCATGTAGCTCCTTTACCAGAACTTAAGAAGATGTCTGGTAACCTCTATGAATACCATTTGTATACAAATCTTTAAAAAGGCCTTACCTGTACCAGTATCCCATACAGTTCAAAACAAAAAAATCATATGCCTTCTACCAAAAGCACACCCTACAGTAACAGTATGATCCAGTGCATGTTTGTAGAGACTCAGCAAAAACCCAAACTGCACAAAATGTCAGTCTGTCTGTGAATTAACAGTGTTTTCTGTTCAATATATGTTAAGACGAACAGCCAGAATGTTGGCAGGTGTGGATTCCTGAATGTAAAAGGCTGTAATGTACGAGCTCCTGAATGGCTCCAGGCTGAACATAAAGCTAAATGCTCTTGAGCGTGTTTACTGTGAGTGCTGGTACTATTCTGTACTGAAACCGCCTTTACTGATAGTCTTGATTTATGCCAGCCATGTGATAACACATCAAAATTGCTTTAAAAGACTGTGGCTAACGTGGTGTGTAACTGGAGTTTGCATGAGCGAGGGAAGTTTTGCACATGCAAAAAGCTGAAGTAGTTCAATGTGAATTTGGATGACTATGTGAACAGGCTGCTAATACTGAAGGTTTACGATGACTGCTGTTATGGTGAAGTGTTGAGCATAGCGGTTGAGGGGCGGTTCATAGTTGTTGGATTTTGAAAAGAAAGGTGTGTGTGTGTGTGTGTGTGTATGTGTTAAGCTTTTCCAAGTGGAATTATTAGACTTTTACCATAATACAGTGAGAAAACAAAATCCTAACAAACTGAACAAAGGAAACGTTAATGAGCAGCTAAGGTTCCCCATATTTTCAGAATACACAACAGCATTCGAGTGTCTTGTATATAAATATCCAGTGTGTGAGGAGCTGGAAGTTACTAATGTGAGACATTCAAATGGACCTAAGTAACCTGCACGAGAAGATGGCTGCTACAGGAGTGTTCCACTTTTTCGAGGATGGGGGTGCACTGAGGATTCACAGGGGAAGAAAGCCTTGCTTCTTCAGTTTTACCTCCCTGAGGGGAGCTGGTACAAGCCAAGGCACAGAGGCATGGATCCCCAGCCGCCCCCATTTACTCGTCTGGTTAAAAACACTCTCTTGATCGTGGCTGCAGGTGCCAAGAATGCAGAAGCACTTGTAACGAATCATTGTATTATTTTATTTTTTATGTTTTTTTTTTTTTTGAGGTGATATTTAGAAAGTATGTACCATATGCAAATGTACGATACACCATATTATAATGTATTACTGAGAAACTTTTTTTTATTTTTGTTTTACAGAAGGTTGAATTTGCCAAAGGTTGTTTTTTTTGCTGCGTTTTATTGACGCTGTTTGTCTTTCAGTGTGTGCAAGTGTTATTACTAATTCTGTATTTAGAGGAATCATTTGGAGATCGAGCCCATGTGCCATCTAATCGAGCAATAAAAACAAACACATACAAAAAAGACAAACGTGAATATTAGGAAGCGCAAACTAAGGGAGTAAAAGGTAAAAATGCTGCATTCATGTTCTATCCCTCATGCTGTACTGGTGATGGTGACTGTGATGCTGTAATTGTTGGCAACATCACCACGGGCAGGTCAAGGCCTGTTGAGGTGTGACTGTAAACTGATTTTTTTTTGCTTATTTTTCTTTCTATTAAGTGACTAATGTATTTTACTAAACTTGAAAAATGAATGGTATGGTTTACAATGATATACTACTGCATGTAAGGCATTGTACAGTTTTGGCAGCCCATGGACAGGTGACCACTCAAGCTGACTGGAATGAGTGATGCTTCATGCCCTCTGAAAGCTGTTCCACGTTCTGACCTCTATTTGGTCAGTCGCAAAAGTCTCAACCAAGTCTATTTCTGCACTGAGTTCTAAAGACGATACAGACTAACAATACAGAAAATCAACAGTAGCAATGTAAGCAACACTGAAAATGCTGCACCAGGTTCACATTAACAATGTTTTTATGATTTTTCTTGAGAACAAAAAGAGGGTAAAAAAGAAGGAATTAACTTTTTTTAAGACCATTTTAATACCTGTAAAGTTGTAAAGTGTATTTTACTGTAAATAGCATCTGGGGGATATTTTATGATTGTTTTATAACAAATTCTATGGAAAACTTACTGCGAACTTATTTTAAGATGTTTACATAAAACATACTTAAAAAAACATTCAACTGCAAAACAGAGACACAATTCTAATCTACAGTATACAAACCACGCATTGGAGGCAGTCAGGGCAAGAACAGCTTTCGGAGCTAGTGACATCAGTACTGAACATAGCAGGGGGCTTTCAGGTTTGGAGCAAACTGTTACTGGTATAGCAAAAGATCAGTTCTGGTATATTGCCTGGTAGATCCCTGACAGTTTGCTAGATATTGGTTATCTCCACAATGTAATTCTGCTGTCTGCAGAAACATCTCACTCTTTCTCAACATGTGTGTTATGAATGGAGCTTGTAACAGTTTCCTGTACCTGTATGGTTAGCATGTATTGCTAGCAAGCCCCCCCCCACACAACTGTGCTGTTAACAGGAGGGTTTTCGGTCTTTTTGGTCCAGTTACTGGCCGCCTGTCACTATGGAAACAAGCCCACACAAAGCACAGCAGGGAAATGATATGCAACCACACAAGGGGCTGGGTGATCTGGAACATGGGGGCGGGGTGTGCATGTATGGGGGTGTTGAATATGCTAATAAGCAAGCCATGTTGGTAAACGGGGGAGGGTAGAATGCATGGCTTTAGAACATTGAGCCAGGCCTTGCTAAACCTCTGTGTGGCCGCAGTGATCACCTGGGTCTCTCGGGGCCTGTAGTTATAAAGATGCCTCAGTTCATTTAGATGTTTTTTCTTTCTGATGATTTTGTTTTCTTTTTTTTTGAACTGCTGTAACTAGTAATTTCTTTTTTCTCTTCTTTCTCTTGACCTGGTCTCTTTCTTTTGCTTAACAAATGGGAACAATGTAAAGATGTAAAGAAAAGAGTTCCTGCATTATGAAAGAAATGGATGTACATAATGTATTAAATAAAAGAACAATTCATAAAGCTTGTACAAGCCTCTCCAGATTTTTCCTTTCATTATCAACCTCTTTAACCACATAACCACATATATAGTCTGGATGGCTTTGAGATACACAGTATTGTGCAAAAGTTTCAGGCATCAGAAAATCAGAATCAAAATGGAATTTATCTGGTCAGTAAGTTTGTATAACCATTTCCAAAATTCTCCTCAAGGTAACCCAATATGAATTGTAGATATCATCCAATACCAGGTTTGGTTAACTGATGCTTCATTAAGATTAATCAGGTATGCTACTGGGGGGCATCGATGAGAAGTCGAGAACAAAGCTTTGTTCTTCTAATCAGCTCCCAAGATATTAAATACTTTTTGTGAAAACAAAAAATTCTTATTATTCTTTAATATAATTTACATTTATTTGTATTTAGTTTTTTTTCTTGCAAAACACACATACTACTGAGATAAATGGTTTTAAAGAATTTGCTTAGGTGCATAAGCCTCTATACATACTGTAGATATACACCAATCAGGCATAACATTATGACCATCTCCTTGTTTCTACACTCATTGTCCATTTTATCAGCTCCACTTACTATATAGGTGCACTTTGTAGTTCTACAATTACAGACTGTAGTCCATCTGTTTCTCTGCATACTTTGTTAGCCCCTTTTTACCCTGTTCTTCAGTGGTCATGGACCCCCATGGACCCTCACTGAGCAAGTACTATTTGGGTGGTGGATTATTCTCAGCACTGCAGTAACACTGATGTCTCACTGTCCCCTCTATTAGACATTCCTACCTTGTCGGTCCACCTTGTAGATGTAAAATCAGAGACGATAGCTCATCTGTTGCTGCACAGTTTGTGTTGGTCATCCTCTTGTCCTTCATCAGTGGTCACAGGACACTGTCCACAGAACGCTGCCCACAGGACGCTGTTGGCTGGATATTTTTGGTTGGTGGACTATTCTCAGTCCAGCAGTGACATTGAGGTGTTTAAAAACTCCAGCAGCACTGCTGTGTCTGATCCACTCAGATCAGCGCAACACACACTAACACACCGCCACATCAGTATTACTGCAGTGCTAAGAATGATCCACCACCCAAATAGTAATAGTAACCCAAAAGTTTATGAAATAAAAACGTAAGTTACGATCGGCTTATTTGTACTAATGAAGTTAAGTGACATATTAATGGGCATTATTAATATTACAATTTGGGTGTTGGACCTTTTAGAATAAGCTGCCCCAGAGCGACCATAAAATTTTAAAAGCAGGTAGCCATTACGAACTGCTACAGACTGTGAAAGGCACAGAGTTCAGTGGTAATGGGGCCGGTTACTGAGGGACACTTATCAGAGGGCTCATCTCAAAGTGTGTGTGTGTGTGTTGGTAGGGGGCCTACTAAGAGGGGCTTTGGGGACCTGACACCTTTGCCAGACGCTGGGAAACTGGGTCAGTGTGCTTGGCAATGAGACTGTTTTGTGAGTGTGTGTGTGTGTGTAAGGACAGTGTCTACATTCACAGAAGAACAGTGGGATAATGCTAATTCAGATAGCATTATCCAACTATAGAGAAAGCATAGAGAAATAGTGAGGTGGTAAGTCTAGGTTGCGGGTAATGAGATCCGACCCTCTTAAAAGCAAGTAGGCTAAAATTAGTAAAAAGTAAACATCTAAATAGTTTAGTTATTTAGTTTATTTATTTATTTGGTTAATATTTGTTATACACTGTTATAAAATATAACTTTAAATTTTGCATAAATACAAAAACATTTACATAAATTTATTTCAACAAAATCTAATTTAATTTTTAATAGATCTTCTCACACAACAATACTGTGAATTTCTGTACAGGCTTTCACTGTTAAGCAACTGTAACAAGGTTTGACTATAAATATTTATGGCTAATAAACTGACCAACTGAGGTTTAATCACAGCTGCTAAAGCTGTCAAAGCTGGAATGTAATTAATAAAGAAAAGTCGCATAAATAAGTTAAAATATTAATGAATATGTAACCTATTTAAAAACGAACAAATAAATCTGTGAAGAGGATTTCACTGGCAACTGAAAAGAGAGGAGCTACAGAAGAGGTTGGTGTAAACCAGAGAGCAGAGAACCAAAAATGCAAAAGTAGTTGCAAAAAGGGGCTTAAAAGAAAAAGAAGAAGAAGAACAAGAAGAACAAGAAAAGACAGGAACTGGTACGATCCAGTCTGCTCCTGCGGTTGCCCCCGGATACGGCTGGCGAGGAATGAGGACTGGGAGCTGCTGAAGTCTGGTTACCATGGCGATGGATTGCAGCTCAGAGAACGAAAAAAGAGAGATAGATGGACAGAAACAGAGAGCGGGAACAAGAGAGGCAAGAATAGAAAAAAAGAGCAAAGAGGACACAGAAATGAAAGACACAACAAGCAGAGAGTGATGTACAAGAAAGAAAGATAAACATACAGTGGAACAGACGGAAGCAGAATGAAGCGTTCAAGGAGAGGTGTGGGCAGCAGCATGGGGGAGGCTGAGTTCACACATGGAGCCCCACGATCGGCCTGTAGACACAGAAACCTTCAGAGGCACCTGCACACACAAGAGCATCATGTGTGCTTGAGAACACTGATAACCAATGTACATCCACTAAAGCCTGCATTCATATATCACCTTCCAGTGCAGACACACAGTTAACCCCTCTCATAACTGCATAACTTCCTGCATAACCAACCAATCAATGAACCTGCCCACCCACTCTCTCTTGCCTATGGTATCTAGTTATCCACCTATCTTTTTTCCAGTCAAAGTGACCACTAAGTTCAAGTTATTCATTTTTCAGGAGATCCTCTGTGAGAAGACAACGCTATGGGCAAAAAAAGATAGGGTCAAAAAGCTGTTACTGAGAAAAGGAAAGTTTTTCTTTGAAAAACTGAAAGCAAGTCTCCCAAAAAGAACTGAGTCTCCAATAAAGGCAATACTGAACAGAGTAATTACTGAAAAAACTGATATGTAGTTGTTAAGGCTTCTGTGTAATTTTCTGTGAAATATATGTGTTCTGTTTTTTCTGACACTGAAAAATGAACAACTTGCTCTTAATGGTTGTTTTGACTGGATTTAAAGTTGAAAATTTAAAGCTGGTCTTTGACTTTTGCACACTAATATAATATCTATTTTGTATTTATAATATCCATCCAACCATTCCGGGTTTCCAGTATTTGTTTGCAAATACAAATTCAGGGTACATATTTTGTTATAGTATATGTGTATTGCATTACATATATTATATATTATAGATCGATATGTTTCTTCATGCATATACTTGTGATGAAGTTTGGTCTCATTTGTCATATTATTAACTGCTGTAATTTTACCTAATTTTAACTTTTACAGTGCAGACGGAAACAAACTAGAGACAAGAGGGTATTTCAAGATATTTTATTCAGTTTTTGAGAAGGGACTCCAAAAATGATTAGATGATAAATAATATACTCTAATCATTTATTTATAATCTTTTCTTGCTAAGTTATCTGCCTGAGATGTGATCATCACATTTCAAATATGAGGTTTTCTAGATGTTACAAAGTTTATTCTCAAAAGTTATTTTAGAATCAGCTCTGCTCATCACTCTGGAAAATTTCTTAATTTTTCCGCAGCTGCCTATAATTTAGTTGATGTCTGTTAAGATTTTTTAGTGAAAACGGTGGTCTGAACCATTTAAATGGTGATTCCAAACAACACTAGTGTGTATTTAATTGACATTTTGTAAGGTATTAAATTACTAAGAAATCTTCAAACCGAGTTTATTATAGAATAATTTATAGTCGTTACTGATGTTTTAATATTAAGAACTGAATAACAAGCCTAGCCTTAATGATGTAATAAACACTGCCTTAATGCCTAATTAATAAAAACATTACTGGGGGCAATTATGCATATAGTAACCATGACTTTGATCAAAGCTATCACATCTTAAGCCTTCTGCAGAACTTAAAACCAAAGGCTAATAAAATGCTAAACTGTGGTCAAACATTACTGACAGAATAATCAAAATTTTTACCAAGTCTTCAGCAATATGACCACCTTCCACATTGTTTCAACAACTGTGTACTGAATATATTGCACAACTGGCCTGGCATTCAACTACTCAACCGTGTAAACATTTCTTGTATTCTATGTCGAACATTGGGGTTTTTAAATAGATTAAATATATTTCACATATTTTATGTTTTATATGTATTATTTGGAAATGCACCAAAAACACTAACAGAAAAAGCTAACGACCTGTGTTAGTTACTCACATTAAGGCTGACTCCAAGACAGTCAATGTGCTGAAGGGACTCCATTATTTTCTTCACCAACACTGTTTCCAACAGAAAAACAGACACACAATCCAGAGATCTTCTGTTGGCCTAGTCTGAATGATCAGGAAGGAGTGCATTTTGTGCTCACCTGCAAAGTCCTCGACCTGCGAGTCCTCCACCTCAAACAGCAGCTCATCATGGATCTGAGCCACCAGCCTGACCACATACAATCACACAGTGAAAGTGAACTGCTCAGTTCAGTTCAATTCGAGTTGCTCCATTGCACTCTTCACATAGGCTCAATAAAGAACAATCAAGGAGCTGCTCTACCTGGCATAAACTCTTATTTCATTCTTTTTTATGGCATTAATTTATTGATGCAATAACAGAGTACAGCAGAAGCACAGGGGTACTGCAAAATACGTTTACCTGACTGTTTAAGCATGTGGTCCTTGCTGGAATGTTAAATGTTCCATTTATGAGATGAGTGGATTGTTTTGTGGTTGATATTTGCAATAATTACTCCACAATCCTGTCAATGCCCCATTAAGAATCCCAGAAAGGTTTCAATTAACACTGCTGCTTAGTGCCCATTTAAAATGACTAAATGTACCTTAAATTAAGAACAAATAAGGAAAATAAAACATAAAAGGCAAAATATGTCAGCATGGCCATTCAAAGACATGGCTCCTAATGAAGTACTGAAGTATCTTAATGAAGTATTTAAAACATTAGCATGTGTTTTATTTTTAAATGGTTGAAACAGTGATTCCACAATCCCATCAATACCCAGTTAGGTACTTAAATGCTGAAAATGCTGCTTAGTTCACTTTTAACATCTCAGTTGAAGTAAAATAAAATAAAGGAAAAAAGATTAAAGACAATAAAAATGAATTAGACAATTGCTATCAACCTAAGATGGATTTCCAATAACTGGACTGTGACCACTGTACCACCTAGACTGCAATTATAAACACGATGTGACAAGAGGGTCTTTCAGTGCACTCCGTGTGCCTGGCTTTGGGAGCAGCTCTACGGGTCATGGGCAAAGTTTCAAACCCATCTAGTGCAGACACGGTGTCTGAGAGTGCTCAGGGAGGGATGGAAGAAATGACACTAAGAGAGATAAATGAATTTGATCTTGCAGGCTACACTGCTCTTAATTGAGTGGTTCACATTGAGAGGTGAAAGAGAAAGTGGAGAGATGGGTAGCGGGAGCACAGAGTGGATGGATGCTCTAACAACAGAAGAGAGGATGGAGAGATAGATAAAATGTAGAGTGGGATGTAAAAGGCAGGTAGTCATTTTATGCTCCTACACTGAGTTGAGGGAGTTAGAGTGAGCTAAATATAAGACATAAGTGCAGATTGATAGCATGATGAATAAATAGATAAATGGGACCGGCATGTATGAATGGAAAAGCAGATGGATAGATAGGAAGATGAGCGGAAGGAAAAACATGAAGGTGAGTGAACTGAGTGATGGATGGGATGAATGAACGGTTAGAGGGAGGACATACCTGGCAGTGAAAATGGTGGAAGAAGACACATGTGAACAGATCTGTATCATGGCCATTTTACAGAGGTCTGCAGCAGAACCTGAGTGGTCACGACAGCCATATGATCCTATTAAAGAACTTGCAGCCGAAACATGCAGGGGTGTAAAGTATTTCTACTTTATTACTACTAGTACTACTACCAGCAGTGGCAAACTGTCACTATTAGAACTAGGCCTTCCAGTTTGGGGCATAAATGTCAAAACAAAAAACGAGAGAAAAGCACCTCTATGATCATGCTACTTTCTGCTAGTGCCCTTATGGGATTCTGGTAGTATGTTGGTATTAGGCAAATTGCAATTCACATGAAAATGTGTTGCTCATTCTAGACTATGATACTTGTAAAAGACAGTACACGTTTTACGTGAAGTTTGTAACAGACATTAACATACATTTTACCTTGCAGCAGTTTTACAGTCCTGTTACAGAGCTGTCGCTGCTTTTTTCCATTTCATGCACTGGTCAGGTTACCACTTGTACTAGCTGTCAGTGACGTATCTATGACTTCCAAAAGGCCTAGAGTGATGATTTTTTCCATTCTCAATCAAAACATGATTGGTTATTTCCACTGTCAGCTTATAGTAATATTCATGGTTAATAATACATTATGTGGACAAAAAGTATTGGGACACCTACATATTACATCTACAGGATGTAGATGTAATGCAGCTAAAACAGCTTCCACTCTTCTTGCAAGACTTTCTATGAGATTTTGGGAATTTTCATTCATCCAGAAGAGCATTTGTGAGGTCAGACACTGATGTTAGACGAGAGGGCCTGGCTCGCGTATAGTTCACCCCAAAGGTGTTTGATGGGGTTGAGGTCAGGCCAGTCAAGCTCTTCCACACCAAACTCACTCAGCCATGCCTTTATGGACCTTGCTTTGTGCACTGGGTCATGCTGGAACAGAAAAGGGTCTTCCCCAAACTGTTCCCACAAAGTTAGAAGCCCACAATTGTCCAAAATGTCTTGGTATGCTGAAGCATTAATATTTTCCTTCACTGGAACTAAGGGGCTTTAGCCAACCCCTGAAAAACACACCTACAGCATCATCCGTCCTCTGCTTGGTCATGAAAACCCATGCCATGAAGCTCCTGGCACACAGTTTTTGTGCTGATGTTGATGCCATAGGAAGTTTGGAACTCTGCAGTTAGTGAATCAGCAGAACGTTGGCAACTTTTATGCACTAAGCACCTCAGCATTCTGCGACCCACTCTGTAACTTTAAGTGGTCTGACACTTCATGGCTGAGTTGCTGTGGTTCCAAAACAGTTGATCATTGAATATTTAGGAGAGAAGAAATTTCACAAACTGATCTGTTGCAACGGTGGCATCGTATTACAGTATCCTGCTCGAATCAAGTGAGCTCTTTGGAACAACCAATTCTTTCACAAATGTTTGTAAAGACTGCATGGCTGGGTGCTTGATTTTATACAGTGATGACAGGTGTTTTTCCAGAAGCTTTTAAAACTGCCTTGGTGAAGCCTCTGCTAAAAAAAAGAGTAGCATGGATCCTTCTATACTAAATAATTTTAAACCTACATTTTCTAAGTAAAGTCTTAGAAAAAGTTGTTTTCAAACAACTAAATGTGTATCTAATATCAAACAATTTCTATGAGAAGTTTCAGTCAGGTTTTCGTTCTAACCACAGTACTGAGACAGCATTGATTCGCGTTATGAATGACCTCAGGCTCAGCACTGATGCACAAATTCCTTCTGTTTTGGTTTTATTAGATCTTAGTGCAGCTTTTGATACTGCTGACCACAAGATTTTAATCCAGCGTCTTGAATGCTGGGTCAACCTCTCAGGCAGTTTTAGAATGGTTTAAATCATATTTAAGTAATAGGCAGTTCATGGTTTCACTTGGAAATCATTCATCAAAAAGATTTACCATTTCTTGTGGAGTCCCTCAAGGTTCAGTCTTAGGGCCTTTGCTTTTCTCTTTGTACATGCTACCTCTAGGTGATGTCATTAGGAAGCAAAGTATAAATTTTCATAGCTATGCTGATGACACCCAGCTATACATTTCTATTCCTTCTGAAGATGAAGACTCTGTAGACAGACTAACCAGCTATGTGTCAGATATTTCTTAGTGTGATGTCGCAAAATTGTCTACAATTAAATCATGAAAACACTGAAATATTGATCGTTGGTACAGAAACTCAGAGAAAAATTATTTATGAGAAACTTGGTTCTTTAGCTTTATGTACCAAACCTGAAGTACGAAACCTGGGTGTGATCTTAGACTCTGAGCTCTGTTTTATCCTGCATGTAAAAACAGTCACTAAAGTAGCTTTTTATCATTAGAGAAATGTCGCTAAAGTTCGGCCTTTTCTATCTCAGAGCGATGCAGAGAAACTTGTTCATGCATTTGTTACAAGCAGACTTGACTACTGTAATGCTTTTCTTACTGGACTTCTTAAGAAAACTATACATCCCTTACAACTCGTACAAAATGCAGCAGCACGCATCCTAACAAAAACAAAAAAAAGAGATCATATCACTCCTGTTTTAAAAGCACTGCACTGGCTACCTGTATCATTCAGTATATATTTTAAGGTTCTGCTACTAGTTTTTAAAGCTCAAAATGACCTCGCACCTGCTTACATCACAGAGTGTCTGTTTATGTTCCGGCATGTAATCTAAGATCTGCAGATATTGGCCTTCTACAAATACCCTCTGTAAAATACAGAAAACATGGAGAGGCCTCTTTCAGTTATTATGCTTCTAAACTGTGGAACTCAATTCGACCTTTTATTAGACAGTCAAGCTCAGTGTTCACTTTTAAGAAGCATCTAAAAACGTATCTCTTTAACTTAGCATTTAACTAAAACTCTACATCTCGTGGTATTTATCTTCCAATTTGATCTTTTTTTATTTTCTTCTGATTCTAAATAAATACTAATGATTTCTTGTGTAACTATGTTTTATCACCTGTCTGTAAAGCACTTTGAGCTGCCACCGGCATGAAAAGTGCTATATAAATAAAAAATATTATTATTATTATTATTATTATTATTATTATTATTATACACCCATAACAATGGGACTAAATAAAACACCTGAACTCAGTGATTAAGAGGTGTGTCCCAATACTTTTGTCCATATTGTGTATTAGGCCTTTAGTTTAGCTCCTGAAGACCTAACAAATGATAGAGCTCTCTTGGCTGTATCTACCTAGATACCACTGAGAAAGAAAAATCCAATGTGGAATTTTTTTCTTTTTGGTATTTTAAGAATTTAACTCATTTCCAACCAAAACATAACAATGCAAAAGAGTACTTTTATAATACATATTAAAAACAAGTTATATACAATAAGCATGATGACTACATTATGCAAAAAGGAACTAAACATTTTACATTTTCACAGAAATCATTAGGCCTTCAGAAAAGGCCTTCAGAAAAGGCCTAGAAAGTCCTGAGGGTACCCCACTTACTAATATTAATAATCTTTATTTATATAACACTACATAGAGAGGTGACAAGGTAAAGGACACATTGGTATAAAGGTGGAGTGTGATGCTTCCTGACAGGTGTACTGCAACATACAATTAAGGAATTAACTTTGAAAGAGGGTTCATTACTGGGTCATACTCAATACGAGAGATGCTTGTGCATTAGCGTAACAAGCAAGGAAACAGAGAAGAGCAACTGTTCTTCAGTCATCACTCTGTCCAATTACACAGAGAGGGACATTATAGCATGGTTGAAGTGCATAAACCCCTCATTGAAAATGCAAATGCACATTTAAGAGTTCAGTGGTGCAAAAAACATATGCACTAGTCTACAGAGATGTGGAAAAAACTGTGATTCTCCACAAGTGGGAGAGTGCATGTGTGGCGTATTCCATGAGAAAAATACAAGCCTGAATTGCTGTTTAAACTTTTGGATACAATTGTATATATGCATACGACTCCATGTATGTAAGGGGCAATTTTTGTTCTGACTGACGAATTCAGGGGCATTCTATGATATTCTTTCACATAAATTTATTGTCTTGATGATTCATATTGATTTACTGCATTAATTCATTTAAATTAATATAGAGTTTCATTACATTTATAAAGTAATTCATATTGATTTATTACATTTAAAAGTTTATTCATTTTGATTTATTACCCTTATGGAACTATTATTTCAGGAATTTTTAGCCCCCAAAATTCCACATTATATACTTGGGGACAAAGCAGCAAAAATGTTGAATATGGGGGCATATTTGCCCTTTAACCCTGGTTTACCCTGACACTGACACTGACACACACACACACACACACACACACACACACAATGAACCTACACAATCATACACTACCTTGCACTACAAAGTTGACAGCCTGTCTCTCCGCCTGGTTCCGGATGCCCCAGTCAACTGAGTGAACATGAGGGAGGAAACGGCGCCGACCCATTATGGACTTTACATAACCTAGAAGCAGACATAACACACACATACTCAGTCTCACTCACTCTTACATAATCTTTCTCTCACAGTCTGTCTCACCCAAACCCAATCACACCCTTACACACACGTCGGCCCTCCGAATTGCCCTTAGCATTGCATTCCTGGGTCGGGCTGGACAAAAGGGCTGGCTTTAGCACTAAAGCCCTGTTCCAAAAGCCTAGTGTCAGCTAGAGCTCCACACACGGACGAATCTAGTTCCCAGAAGCACGGAGACGCCAGCAGCTACACACCACAAACACTAATACACAAACACACACGTGATGTCACTTTGAGTAATGTGCCTGGACAATGTGCAGTGTGTGTGTAGTTGTGAGATACTGCAAAAACAGACAAATGAGTAACAATGATATGCATACAGGAATTTTTAGTATTCACAAGTTTTTGTGTGTTAACATTTGTGTGTGAAAGCTCCTAAAAATGTTCTACTGTGACGATACATGTGCATTATTTAAATACTGTGTGTATTTGGCAGCATTAATTTATGATGCATTACAGCCTTAATTTTTGATGCATTAAGTTTTAAACAGTAAATTTACACATAGTATATTATTTAAGGTTTTACTCCCTGTAATGTATAAATTACAAAACTCAACGCTACCTGGATTTTGTCTTTCTAGGTGAGCAAGCAAGTCAACATTTATAGTGTTTTTATTGTATTGAAATGCTATTTTTTATTCTGGTAGTTTTACATGATTTTTTGATATCAAGAAACCTGAGTCTTTCACATTGCTTGCTAGCAGCTCAACACAGGGTCACAACATTAAGCACAGAGAGCCACAGTGTCCTAGTTTGTGTGATAACAGTTACGGGGAAGAATATTCCATTGCTTATATTATTTAAAAAAAACATCAGTCAATATTTTCACTACATTAATGCTAATTTCTATAAGTGCCCTTATGGGATTTGCAGTGTTATATTAGCTCTGAGTTAATGGGGGTGTTACAGCAGCTGTACACAGACATTTGGAGCTTTTGACTTGTAACAGACATTCAGATATCCTTTTTTATTTGTTTTAAAGGCCAAATATCTTCATAAGTGGCTTGTATTTATTTGATTTCCTCCACTGCAATTATGCTCATTTCTGTCAGCGTTCATATGGTTTTCTCAGTATTATGTTAGTACCAAACTAATGCTGGTGTTATGGCAGCCGTACAGAGACATCTGGAGCTTCTAATTTCTTGTTACAGACATTTAATTAAGATTTTTTTAAACCTTGTTTAAAGGGGCAGGGCAAAAATGTTGGAAATTAGAGTATTTTGGTATACCCAGGACATCTTGCTATCATTATTCTAATTTAGGTCTCTACATTATGACGATACATGTGTTTATCCATCTAAGTGTAACAGAAGAGTGAAAAGGAAATCTATTCCACATATAAACAGTAATGTGTACCAACCCTTTCAAAATGTAAATGTTTAAATGGTGTGTTGCGCTTTGAGTTGAGTTGATAAGAAACTATGTAAGTGGTTTGAGTTAAATACATCTTGGAGGTGGGGGTATTTGTGGTTTAGCATTTTTGGGCTTATCACAATATGGTAAAATTCATATCATGGGACGTTAAACCAGAACTCACTTTTGTACAGGTACACTTCCTCCCCTATGAGTGAGTGAGCAGTTCAGCCAAAGGCCTTGCAGCTGTTCCGACTGACTATTAAGGGATTTCTCAGCAGCACTACACAACATTGCTTAACTACTGTGGTGCCATCATTTCAATATCAAAGTGTGTGTTTGTGTGTGAGGGGTATTTATGAGTTAGATGAAACAGAAGGGGGGCTGTGAGAGTACATGACTGTTTTTGTTACTATATGGAAACAAGCCTTGAAGAAGACTAATAAATCTGCTGTAAATGAGCTAGTGATGCTCGGAAACAGCATAATCAACTTCAGGAAGGTAGGAGATTCTGAATTTGAACTGTATTTAGCACATCTATAACTTTATGCAAATGTTTGATATATTTTCATTATGCAAGTGCTGGCATACAGATTAGAGCATTGGATTAATTGGATTAAATCTCTAATGTGGTTCAAGCCAGCTTCATAACTGTAATGTAATTGTCATTACCCACTGACGCTGAACGCATAATAATGTAATAATGAAGCAATGATTGGGGAACAAATATGCTTCCTCTTCTGTCAGCTCAGTTATTTCAATATATGGATACATCCAAACTTGTAGTATTTATTATATTAATCAGATATTTGAATACTATGCTACAAAGGTTTGGAATCAGTGGTCAAATTTTTGGAATCAACAATATAAAAAAAAAATCTGGTTTCAGATAAATGCACAAAATTATTCTTTTATGGTCGTATCAAACTGATAATATGTTGAATCATAAATGTCTAAAACACAAAGATGAATCATTAAATCCACCAAACAGCCAGGTATGCATCGCCTCTTATGCTAGCTACGCATCATAAAGGAATGATAAATCTTCAGTTTTTTTCATTTGTAACAACATAAAATATTTTGCTTTTGGGATGTTGAATTACTGTGTGTAACAATGTGAATTTGACTATATCAGAAATAGCTAAAATGCTTACTAGCAATACTCCTTCAGATCTATCTAGCTGCCTGAAGCAGTGTGGGCTATCTTAGAGGTTGAGCTCTTTGGACCTGGCAGGAGCTGATTAATGCGGAAGATTTCAACTCCATTTCTGAAGCTCCAGCAGCTGCAAACACCCAGACACCACGGCCCAATAAATCCCAGCACCTCTAATCACTGAGGCGACAAGCCGAATGAGGCATTACTGCTGGCGTTCAAGATCTGTCCCAGGAAAGCTTAGCTCAGAGCAGGTCTTTATTTCTTCCCTTCCCTCAGGAGCCTGGGGTGGAGCCCACTAAAACACACCGCAGGCAGCAGGCCAGCAGGGGTGAGTGGTTGCTGCAGGTGATACAATGCCAGTCAATAGCTGTAGTATTGATTGTGTGAGTCTCCCAACTCAGCACAATGCTGATTTCCAACAGGAAAGTCTGAATTCTGCTCCTGGGGTCAGAGTTACTAAATGATACATAACTAAGGCTGACCCTAACATGACTTAATATGTAAAACATACCCATGTCAAAAGTTTAAGGACATCTCGCCTTCTTTTATAATTTTCCAAGTAATTTGGATTTTTACAGTTACTTTTAAACTACGTAAGAAAAAATGCAAAGCTTTTCCTGACATGAAACAGCTATTTACTTTAGGCTTATTTTGCTTCAACACTCAGCTTTAAGTTGATTAAAGAGTCTTTTCCCATATGGAGAGCAGGTTTTGCCTCAATAATGACATTTTGACACTTTTCCAAGCTATTGTTAAAAGCTCACTTTAAAACTCTTTTGGCCCAAAGGGCTGTTTGAACACCTGAGGAAGTTTGAGTGTTCACATCACAACAAAAGGACAAAACCTGTGGGCTTTGGCTTTATTCCTAAGGTAGGATTTCGTCTGTTATTCCTTAAGTTTTGCAGAAAATGACAATAGCCAGGTTTCCATCCAGCTGTCTAATTAAATTCACACGAATAACTGAAACATCGAGGAAAAAAAAAAAAAACGTTCCCTAATTCACTGCCTACTACTATGTATCGCTGCTACAGCTGGGCTAAAACAGAAACATGCGAGCTGTCATATGACTTAATTCTATTTATATTTACATTACTCATTCACTTCCGTCATAATTTGTTGCATTTCATTTTTCCTGCAAAAAAAGTATCCACCTTTAGCAAGCGTACAATCTTTCATGCAGTTTGGCAATTTTATTTTATATGTTTCATTCTCGATGTATTATTGATGTGCAGGTTCAATTAACTGTTTTTTACGCAATATGCCAAAATGTGCATAAAAATACATACATCAAAACCTAGCTCATGTTTCTATTTAATACCTAAAAATATAAAAAAATGAGTTTAGCTGTCTTTCAAAAAAAGATATAAACAGCTTTCTCTTTGTTATTTAATCATGATTTTTTTTCTAATTTAAAAATCGAAACAGCGAGATCTAAACAGCTTCCTAAATAATGCTATTTCAAACCAAGAGTGCACAGCTCAGTGTGTGTCTGGATCACACTGTAAAGGGCAGGCTATGTGTGGTGTTTTTCAGTAAGCTCTGAGTGTGTTGTGTATTCTGAGTCTGGTCTGCAGTGCTACACTGCACACTTAGCTGCGCTGGCATTTTGGTGAATATATTGAGCGTCCTCTTTGGGAAGCTCCCGGAGGTATTGAAGATCGGCAGTTTGTCTTAATCCTGCAAGCTGAGCACAACAGTGTTTCCCCTCTCTCTGTGCACAGACAAACACAAACACCCAACCTACTGTGTCTACTGATCTGTAGCTTACACTATTGTTCGCTTTCAACAGCCAAGATTATATATGATGTCCAGAAGTTTGCTTCTTTTAGGCATACAGTTTGCAAAACTAATCATAATGCACTTGTCTTTAACAGCTCAACAGAGTTTATCTCAGATAGACTTTCTTATATGGTTTCTGACACTGTAAGACCTGCGACACATCGCTGACTTGAACACTAATGACCCAGACTTTGACTTTGACTTGAGCCTTGT
Source organism: Colossoma macropomum (assembly GCF_904425465.1). Classification (NCBI taxonomy): domain Eukaryota; kingdom Metazoa; phylum Chordata; class Actinopteri; order Characiformes; family Serrasalmidae; genus Colossoma; species Colossoma macropomum. The sequence goes on along the minus strand of NW_023494805.1, from coordinate 29,887,760 downwards.
GACTCCAAAACACTCAATACACAAAGAGGAAGAAATGTTGAGAGGAGTCTGGCTGTTGATGTGACTCTACATAGTCGGTTAATTTTCATGTAAATTGACCCTAACCGCAATGTTGTCAAATGTTTATACAATGGTTTTAATATCCTGTGAGTATTTTATTTCAAATAATAAGTGTGACGTGTGAAAACTGAAGTTTTGTTTCCACAAGCTGAAAACACAATCACAATTCAAAAGAGCATCAATAAGCCTCCATTTACTGATTTTTCTTGATGTGATATACCAAGCTAACTTATCAACTTCCTCATGGTGGAAACCGAGCACTCTATGTGAATAATCTGAAAGGAAAATATTTTTTCCTCTTTCAGTAAACTTTGTTCAGCACAGCTGTTTTGATTTCTGTCTAATTCAATTTAAATTGCATTCAATTCAGTGTTGTTAGTAGGTGTCACATGGCAACAACACCCAGTATTTTCGACATAGTGATTTCTTACAGTGTATTAAAATCCAGAGAACTGTTTGTTTTGCTTGCCAGCACTGGTTGGCAGCTGGATGGGGGTAACGCCAACAAGCTAAGCTGTTAGTTAGAATTATCCTTATCATCTGGCAACTGGAGAAATTCTGCAGGCAGATAGTCATTGGAAACTTTGGTGGTTAGAGTGGAGCCCAAAATCCCATTCTCCTAGTGCTCCTAAATATCACCAAAAACTGTCAACATCAACTACAAAGTTGTAATTTTTATTGTAAAGTTCAATTTTACTTAGAAAGTTCTTCTCCTGCGTAGTTGCACTACTATTTGTGCATACAATTACATCTGTCATGGTTATCCACATAACGTATTTAATCATTTTTTGGAAGGACAGTAAATAAATGATCAATATATCATTAAATAGGTTATAAATAACAGTTGCCATGATTTTGGTTGAAGAGAATTATATGCAATACATTTTTATGCAGAATGTATACTGACTTGTTTAGGACTCTGAACTTAACTTGAGACAAACATGTCTTGATTGGACATGAATCGAGACCTGCCTGTCTTGACTCTGGACTTGAATTGGGAATTGACTGACTTGACTCTGGAGTGTCGAGACTTAGCACAACTTAGTGTTTTTGCTCTTATGTAAAAAATGGACAAAAGCATGGAAACTGAGGCTTCAAGGTGGCTGCTACTATTTTTTTTTTTATCTGCGACATACTTTTGTCAACACTTTTTTACTTAAAGGCAATCTGAACTCAAACGAGACCATGTTAGCTTGTTAGTTCATATCCCTGGTCATATTAAGCACAAGTCATAATATCATTTAAAAGAGAAAATTCATGTTTTCCTGTAATCTTTGATCAAAGTGTCTTAAATGTCTGCTGATTTTTTGATCACGTCACTGTGCCCCAGTGGGCGGGGACAGTAATGTTAATAATATCATGTTTTACCTACCCCTTCCCCTCCCACCATCCCCACCTATCATAGACAGAAAGCATTCAGCTAGATCAGAGACCCTTTCTATTACCACGCTTCAGTCTGAAATACGTAACAGTACGGAGAGAAAATGTGTTATGATTTCTGACTTAAATTGATTTGAGAACTTGATGCAGTTTGAGGCAAGTGATGATTAATGCAATGTACATGATACTAACTGATGAAATGTCAGCTCCCCTCACTAGTTAGCTACATTGGTCTCATATCTCTAGTGAAAAACTAAACAAGTAAACTTCGGACATCAAACCGTATTTGTGGCAGTGCTGCACAGTGCGCTGGATGAAGGCCTGCACTTCTTTGTAGGTTTGGAGAAAACTGTCCTGGAAACAGCTGGCCTCCTCAGCACTCACACGCAAAATACCAGACAGACGCTCCTTACCTGCAGATACACACAGATGGAGGATTTTATGTAGTTACTCTTTTATAACTAAATGCAATTTTCATTGTAACACTGTATATTCATACTCATATTAATATAATATTAAGAGAAAGAAAGAGAGAGCGAGAGAGCAAGAGAGAGAGAATAAACACAGAATGGAAGAGGAGGGGGAAAAGGGAAAGAGTAAATGTTGATAGAATGAGAGTGAAGAGTGCAAAACAGAAATAGAGAAAGCAGAGGGTGAGAATTCTTCGTCTCTTCATGTTGCTATGGCTACAACCACTACTACAGCGAGTACGCTGACACATCACCCACTCTGAGCAGCAGTATTACAGAGCTATTATTACTGCTCCCACTGCCAGCGGTCCAGGGCTTCTAACAGCCGCGCTCTGCCCCTACACTGAGACCGATCAGAGGGCTTCCAGCAGGTGTGCAAATCTCTGACCTCATGATTCAAATTGATTATGATTCCTTAGGAGATGATTCAGTGCATCAAGAGGCCTGTAATTTCTTATGATTAAGAATTAATTGGGGAAAATACACAACTGTGACTGGATGAATTGTCTACACAGTACTAGAACACAGACAATTTGGAGTTTTTACGTTGATTTTTTACCACAACTTTGACCAATTTCTACCCATTAGTCAAGTCTCTCCCTATCACACGTGCTTCCTCCTTTGTGCCCTTTCAAAACTGTTGTTGACGCTAAATCACTGGACAGTTCAACATGCTTGGAGGAGAACATTAACTGCCACTGTTATGTCAGCTAGAGGACATCCGAAATGATTAGTATTGCACTGAGTGATGGGGGGAAGAGCAAGGCCAATAATGCTCTCTGATGATAATCAAGTATAATAGTGATAAGTATAAAATAATAATAATAATAAATATATATCATAATAATTATAATGTTCTAAAATCAATGCAGGCACCTTCAGAATATTTATTTTCACACCCCTTTTTCCAGTGTCAGCCAGTACTACAGCGCTTTGCACACAGGATTGGGTTTATAACCCCAAGTGTTCTAAAGCTCATTTTCTCCCTGACCTTTCGTCTAGTGCGCAGTTTTATCCAGAGAGATGAAAAGAGAGAGAAAACAGAGAGAGAGGGAGAGAAGGAAGATAAAAGAGGGAAAAAATGAAAAAAGGGAGAAAGGGGAAAAACATTAGAGGTGAAAGGTGCATACAGAGCAGGGCAGTGTGGAGCTGGAGGCAGTAAAGCTGCAGAGGGCTATAGGATGGAGAGTCATGGGTGAGTGAGTTAGTGGCTTATGTTGATTCAAGTCTATCTGTCCAACCACAACACTGGCAGCATTTTTTATATTTATTTATAATCAAACCACATACGTTAGAAGAAATAAATAGACCAAAAAGGATAAATACATACACCTTATGATACACTGTACAGACCTAAAGAAAAAGATGGTTCTTTAGTAAAGGCAATGGTTCTGTTTAGAACCATGAGTTCTGTATAGAACCATTTCATGCTTAAAGGGTTCTTTGTATGGAGAAATTGTTCTTCAAATAGATGGAGAATGTGTTGCATATAGTTCAACAGTTTTGAAAATGGTTCTATATAGTACCAAAAAAAATATGAATTTTCAACACTTCCAGTATTTGTGAATTACTACATCATCTCCTGGATATTTAATGTGTGAGACTGAAATCCACTTCTAGACCACAACTGATGCACTGAAAGCACTGATTTCTTAGATTTTTTAAAGATTTTTTTTTAATACCCTTTAGTTTTGCAGTTCACATTAGTTTTGATTTAGTCTTTGTGTTTTTAAACACTGGTTAACCAGTACATTTTTTCACTACTACATTTTGTTTTCATAACTGTTTTAATCAATGATAATATCCTGTGAAAAACAAAAGGAAAGAATTGTTAGGCTGCTGGTTCTTTTACAAAAAATAAAACACAGCAGAATTGAAAAATTACATTATTAAAAGAGGAGAGGAGATTAAAGGCAGAAGCAGATTTTTTTTTTTGACTTGGCATTAAAGATTACATATCATCTGAACCACGAGACACAACAATAAAACTATAAACTATTTCTTCCATCTCATGAAGTTGACCAGATCTACCATCAGTTACCACATGCATTCAACAGCAGCACAAAAGGGCAAAGACTGACCCATGTCATCCATGCTTCTCTGAAATATTTGATGAATATGAGCCTGTGTGTGTGTACCTAATAGCAAGACAGTGTTTGTCGGTGTGTGTGTGAGACAATGGCACTGTCACGCATTCTTCCTTTCAACTAATTACTCGTTGCTCTCCTCTAAATCACCCTCCTCTCTCAGAGACACTCAACACTTCCTTATTATCAGACCTATTTGTGTGTGTGTGTGTGCCCATCCCTCCCCAGGATATACGTGTATACATATATATGTGTGTGTTTGTGTTATAAAGCAGGCCTCCTTTTAGTATTCTGTTACCATGGTTATCTAAAGATCTCTGTACAACTGTGTATGCACTCTCCCTCTCTCTCTCTCTTCAATTTCATGATAATCATTTCTTTATCCCTCAATCCCCCAATCCTCTCTGTCCCCCCTTCCCTCCACTGTCTCTCTCTACCCAGCAGGTCATCCTGAATGTGGCATTACAGATGTGTTTCATTCTTTCATAACATGCTGAGAGCCTTTAGAAGAGTAACAGTTAAAAGAGCAATCAAAATACACTTGGGGTTAAAACCACTCTGCAAAAGCGTGTCAGCAAAAAGTTAACAGTATAAATAAGGGATGCAGTCATAATCAGCCAGAATTCAGTGATCAGAAATCTGTTAATTTATTATTTTTTATTTTGACCAATCTGTGTCGCAATTTTTAAATAATGGGAGGCAGGTTCCGTGTATTTGTGCTGTATTTGAATACTGTACACCTATACCAAAATGTCAATGCATGATTATACATGACTCATTGAGCTAAACAGCCAGTTAGTGTTTACTTTTGATGCAGCACATCATTTGATTCATGTTATCTAAAAATCCCAGGCTTATTACATTCCAAAGCTTATTATTCAGGAACTACATGGAATACAGTGCAAACTAGCCAAGCTGTTTTTAGGTTACAGAAGTGTGTAGTAAAACTTTGGGGATAGCCAGTGGATCCTGAGCAAATAATGTTACTTCTATTGTGACACTTGGCTAATAGACAGTACCAGAAATGTACTAGTGTTTCATTTGTTCGCTTAGCCCACTAGTATGAGCTCAGGCTACTAAAAATCCACCACTGGCCAATTTGACTGTAAAGAAATCGAAATCAGCCAAAGATTCATGATCAGTGCATCTTTAGTATGAAATCAAGGAAAACAGAAGCACCCAAACAGACCCAGATAAACAAAGCAGAACAGTCACAATACTTCATCTCTCCCTTCCTCTCCCTCTCTTACACACACATAGTTCTTGCTGGGTGATAGTCACTGAACCTACATGCTGTGCTGGTCTCCTTCATTAGCAACCACTCTGAAGAGTAAAGATCTCCCAGCTTAATAATGAACCAGGACTAATTTTGCTCACTTTCCAATTAAGCAAGCAATTGTTCAGTGTTCTTCAAGTACTGGACGCTCTGCTAAGACATTACTTAGTAACACCCTCTTTGGCAGATACCACAGCTTGAAAACACTTTTTTTAGCCAGCTAGGAGTGTTTCTATTCTAGCTTTAGGAATTTTCACCCACTCTTTCTTGCAAAAATCCTTTTAGTTCTGACATACTCTTGGGTCTACCCACAGATTTTCAATAATGTTCAAGTCAGGCGACTGTGAGGGCCATTCCGAAAGCTTCAGCATGTGTTTTTTTAAGTAGTTCATGGTGGATTTTGAGGTATGTTTTGGATCATTGTCCTGTTGTAGATGCCAGCCTTGTTTCATCTTCAGTTTCTTCACTGACTCCGCCATATCTGGTTCCAAACTTTACTGATATTTAGTGGAATCCATTCTTTCATCCACCTGTGCAGCATTTTCTGTGCCACTGGTTTCCACGCAACCCTAAAGCATAACAGATCCGCCCTCATTCTTAACAGTTTGCAAGGTGTCCTTTTCATCAAATGCTGCTTCTTTTTTCTCCAAACATACCTTTGGTGACTGTGGCCAAAGAGTTCCATTTTTACTTCATCAGTACAAGCACTTGTTTCCAAAATGCTTCTGGTGTGTCTGGATCTTTTGCATACTTCAGAGATTGACTTTTGTGATGAGATTTCCTTCTGATGACTCTTAACTGCAGATCATGTTTGTCATCTTCTCTCAATTTATCCGTATCTACATTTTGGAACCAAATCTGTACCATGTGACCATATGACAAGGAGTGCGGGTGTTGTATTTCTCACCTGCTCCATAGACTACAGAGTAGACGATGCGTTTGGCGTGGTCTCTGTCCTCTGAACTCACACTGTCCTCATTTATGCCCTTCCTAGAGCAAGAGAGAGAGACATACCCAGTTATATAAGAACGTCCTAGACAGCAGTGTTTGGCTGGAGAGCACAGTGTGTGTGTGTGTGTGTGTGTGGAGTGACAGTGAGCTAGACTTCAACTTAAAGATGCTGCTCTGGATCAGTGCACCACCAGCATAACACCAACAGGCCAGCATTCACACCGTATTAAAATCAGATTCAGCACAGGGGTGACCAACACATGCACAGAAAGCCCTTATTACAGACATACAGCAGTGCAGATAGCCTCACTGATGACTTAAAACAAGAAAAAACACACACACACACCATGTCAGAAGTCATGTCACACATCTTGTGGACAGGGCTGTCACTGGCAGTTACTGTAACTACGAGGACACCACAGAACACTCAGTATGTGAGCATCAACAAATCAGCTTCCATTTCTCTCTCTCCCTCCAGTCGTCTCATTTCATGTTCCCTCAGGATGACATAGGGTTTGGTGCTCTCTGACACTATGGCCTCTTCTCAGTTCATGTTCTACTTGCATAACTCTTTCACAGACAGTAGTGCACACACACAGAAACACACACACTCGCTACATGTAATACGTCCCTTTAACTTATTCTAATTTCCATCAAAACAGCTATTAGGTACAAGTTATTCATTTTTCAGAGTACATTAGATGTGTGATAATCTATTAGCAGGAAGAAGGGGAAAGTCAAAGGAAAATAAGTTGAAAAATGCTTAAAAGATATGTAACAGCCATGTAAGACCTGGTAGACCACCAAAACTGTCACTATCAAATAAACAGTACTTAAAGCTTTCATCTTTAAGAGAGAGAGGAGAAAGTCAAGCTCTCCTCTTGTGTCAGAGACTTCAAAAAGTGAAAGCAAGTCTCTGTAATAAATATAATAAGCTGTAATAAATGTAAAATTATATTTAGAAACCAAAATAAACAAACAAAAAAATGTATCTCCAAAATAGTAACTTTACAGAAAAGGCAACTTTCAATCTAAGTTAAAGATTTCATTCCAAGTCACTCTGAAGCATTTCTACTGGTTCACTCATTGTGAAATTCTTACACAATATAAAAGACACCTGCTATATTTAAATGATGATCAAATGGAGATAACTGCCTTGACTAGAAATTAAATAAATAAAGTGTGATCTCTGACTTTTGCACCACACTGTAACTAAGTACCAATATGTATGTAATAATAATAAGTCTCGTATTATATATAAATATATAATACGTATTATATATAAGCCAAATGAATAACCAAACTAATACCTAACAACAACCAAACTAATACTTAGCTATTCTTAACTTCAGTAATCAGAAAGAAATGGTTTTGCCGGATTTAGCTTTTGTAAAGAGAACTTTATTAAGTCTGTTTTGTTTGGAAAACCTAAAAAAACAAACAAACACACACCCACACAATACTTTCAGAAATGATATGTCAATACATCATGCAAATGCAAGTTCAAGGTTTGCAGGCAGAGCAGAAGCCCATCCCAACACAACCTCAGATTTACCACCACGTCACAGTTATAAAGGTACTGTCATTGCCACCTGTTGGCCAAAGTGGTTTATAAAGTGACTTCTCCAGCACCCAGCCTCAAAGAAAACAGCACAAGGGAAGGGCAGTAATGAAGACTAAACGTGCTAAAAATGAAAGTTGTGACTCGTTAACCTGGTCTCATTCAAATCCTCATACAGACCTCAGGCTGCCTCTGATGCATAATAATGTAAGTTACACGCATTTCTCTCCTTTACTATCACGCACTCACACTTGAAAAGACGTCCTGAAAGTGTTTAGTGCAGGACGGGCCTGTCAAAGCCATGAGCGTGACGAGGCAAAACAAAACACTTGTAAAGCCTCTGGAGGGTCACCATGGCAACAGCAGTGACAGCGTTTTTGAAGGGATGCTGAGATCTGGGCACACAGTGCTGCTCCACCCTCATTACAGAGCATGCCCAGAACACACTCACGGGTGGCTGAGTGTACGCCTGTGTGTGTGTGTGTGGACCTCTTTTGTGTCTGACTGAGTGGCTGTGTGTACAGGAGTGTCTGAGTTAATCTCTATGTTTGTGCGCAGGCATCTGGATTTGTATACCAGTTTATTATGTTTTATCTACACTGACTGACTGTTTTATCAGAAACACCTACCATATAGACACACTTTGAAGATTTACAGTTACTATTATCTGTTGCTGCATAATTTATCAGCCACTCTGCTTAAATGGGTCCACCGCTGACCAAGCAATACTTGGATGGTGGACAACTCTCAGCACAGCAGTGACATGGTTGACAGTGACATAACTCTTTACTCAGCTGTTTCACTGATACGTATAAAAACCCAAGCAATGCTAATGCACCTGATGCACTCGTGCCATACGAGTGTGCTGGAGCATAGTGGGGCTGATAAACAGTGCAGTAACACCTAGACTACAGTCAGAAATGTACAAAGTGTACCTATATGGAAGATGATAAAATGGTTTCTGACAAAACGGTCAGTTGGTGCAAAGTACCTAATAAAGTAGTAACTCGTTATATGTTTTAATTGTGCACATCTGTGCGTGTGAGCTTCTCCATTTGTATCTGAGCACTCCAATTTGAGTGTGCTGTTGGTGCCCACCACTGAGAGGCCAGCATGGTGAAGACGTCTGCTTCAGGATTCTGGAAGATTCTCAGGAGCTCGGGGTCAGACGACAGATGAGCCAACAGACGCAGCTCCACCTGACAGAAATCTACACACACACAGACACACAAATAGGTTTGTATACAATGTCAGGACAAGGGGGCCTAGAAGTCCTTCAGATGTATTATACACTAGAATTCAAAAAGTTTGGAATCACTTTTCAAAAATATAAAAACAACGTGTCACAGATACATGCAAAAAATGCCTCTATTACAATTGCTAATACTCCATGCTACAGGCTCCAATTCATTATTAGGAAGCTGTACACACTGATATGTTCAGAATGATAAACAAAGCTGTAGATAGTTCCATAATGACCGAGAAGACTGTACTGATGATCTTTTGGGAACATTAAGAATGAATCTAGGATAAAATTCATGCACAGAATTCCACATTTTTCAAAAGGTGGTGATCGATTCTTGAGGCAGATGTCTTGGTGAAAATATAATAAATACTTCCCCATAGAATATTATCTGTTATTTAATACTTCATCGGTGTTCTCTATATACTTGAGTAAACAACTAAAGCATATAATTTTTGTGCCTAATTTATAATTTTTAAATCTAACTATACTACAGAATCACAAAAATGATTAACATGAGGAGTGGATCCAAAGTTTTGAATTGCAGAGTATTTTAAAACCTACATGTTCTATGCCTAATCCTAAACTTGACCCCAGAAACCAAAAAGAAACATAATATAAAATATACAAATAAACAAAAAAAAACCAAACACTTTACAAAATCAGGTCCATTTTGTTGGTCCCAATCTTGTAGGTTAGCCCTGTTTAACTGTGGTTTTCTTACAAAACCAGGACATGATTGTCCTGAAAACATACAAAAACAAACCACACACACACACATAATTATCATTTTTACCAGACAATAGGCAGAAAGACAATTAGCACCTACAGTATCTGAACAGCTTTCAAAGAAAAGCAGAGAGAGAGAGAACATGAAGAAGGGTGAGCGAGAAGAAAAACAGCAAGAGGGGAAGAGGGAAAATTAGATTAGAGAGAGAATGAAGATGAGGAGAATGAGACAGTGTGTAGGTTAAATCAAAGTGTGTGTGTATTGGTGGTGTGTTGCCCTCCCTCTCTGTCAGCATGAACAGTAATCCCCCCAGCAGTCTCTCTGTCACATAAAAGAGAATGTGAGAGAGGATGAGCTCACACTGCAACACCAACTGAGTGTGTGTGTGTGTATGTGTGTGTGTGTGTATACTGCAGGAAACAGAGCGCTGACTCACTTTCCCTCACAAACATACATACACACACACAAACATCCTCTATCTTACTCCTAAAATACCCTTCTATTCTCAAGAGGAAGATTTTCCTGTATTGTATAATTTTTTAAGTGTCAGTGTTTGGAATGTATTTGCTTATCTGGAGTGAACTGTGAGTGGACAGAGAGAGAGAGAGAGAGAGAGAAAGAGAGAGAGAGAGAGAGAGAAAGAGAGAGAGAGAGAGAGAGAAAGAAAGTGAGGCAGAGCAAAAGAAATACATATATATAATATATATATATATATATATATATATATATATATATATATGAGAGAAAAAGAAAGAGAAACTGAAAAGAAAGAAATAAAGCGAAAAGGGGGAGAGGAAGAGCAGAGGGAAGAAAGAGAGAGGAGAAGAGCACTATAAGATGTAACTGGCTGTGATCAGGTGACTGTATCGATCAGTGATTCTGGTCATTATGAGAAAGTCAATGCAGACTTCTCTGGTAAAGTAAACAGCTGGAGACACCAACAGAAACAGCAGATACAGTCACACAGCAGGACACATACTAACAGGTCAACAAACAACATCCCTTAAAGCAAAACTCCAGCACCTTTCGATCAAGCTTTACCTGCCACCAGGCCTGGGCAATATCTACAAATAATCCGCATGATTATCGGTAATACCGCACAAACCCTGACGCGTTTTCATAATTTAGCAAAACACAGACACACTTAAGTTGTACAGAAAATACAAACTATACTCAGTAAATCACAGGCAGCAGAGACAGAATAGAGTTTACTCTGCCATAGCCTTATAAAGCCCTCTTTATAACTCAATGTTTTAGCAGCAAAAGCGAATAAAACATTATGTACATACTATTTAATATTATTTATCACCTTTTTTTCTGAGAACACCAGTCACAGACGGGGATCAGAAGAACTTTTTCTCCAAGTCAGAGCTAGTTGCTCTAGAGTAGTATCAGAGACGCTATAAAGGAGTTCCAAAAACATGACAACATATATTTTCAATTCCACTTAATCAAGATAAAATTAATGTATAATAAGATAAGTAGAAGGGGAAGCCTTGCAGTAAAGCTAGCACTGGAGAGCATAGCAGAGAGAACTAACAGGCAGCTTCTTAACAGACCTCTCACTCTTTCTGTCTTTTCTGTCAATTTCCCAATATATTTACATGCTGTTGAATGGTAAATTAGTCCTCTCTAATTCTCTCTCAGTTCTTTTCCTAAAACGGCGACTATCACCTTTTCCACATCCCCATCGGGTTACTTGTACATCATCGATGATATCCAATTACATTGCCATATCTCTCAGGCCGACCTGATACACTTGCATAGTATTCAGTAAATTCAATAATGGAGTATTACTTTAAACACTGAGGAGCAGATTCAGATTTCCCATCCTCACCCACATAGCTACATACCCTTGTTAGTTTCATAATAGTTACAGAATAATTATCCTTAAGACTAATAACTGAATAATAAGTCTAGAGTTTAAGGGGTTAATATCTGGCTGCATGGTGTAAATTGTACTACAGTCACATAAAAAAACTTGCAGTCAGTCACCACTATATCTACACGCACAGCAAAAGTGAGGTATGACGGCAGGCGGAGGGGTATAATGTGTCAGTCACAAAGTCTTTGTCACTCACTCTGTTGCCATGGCGGTTTGTGACAGTGGAATCAAATTTCATTCCATCATGCCAGCTCACATTCCGCTTCATTCACAAACAAAGTTTAATAAAGTGGACACATAAGATCACACACACCTAAACCATTCCCAAATCACGTATACCACAGATCTCTGAATCTCTATTCATTTCTGTTTTTTAAAACTGGATATTAAGTAACGGTTTTCATTAACAGCAGCAACCCTTGATGCACCGTGATGCATCAGGCTGGAGGTGATGATTCAAAAATGATTTTGGAACTCCATAATTCATCAAAATCAACTATATATAATTTATATAACTATAAACAATGTTCATTACATTTTTGTACTCATTTCTTGAACAAAATTAAAATTCTAGGGCTGTTTTCAAATACAAAACAAATAAACAAAAATAAACAAACAAAAACCCTTGGTTCTTTTTTTATTGTCTATATTTCATTACTATGTAAACAAATTTATGTAATTTAATGTGTTTTTAAAGACTATTTTGTGATATTTCATTAAATGAATCAAGTGCATCATAAATCATGATGCACTGAAGTGATTCCAGCAGAGTCACAATCAAACCGAATCATTGTGAGGTCAGACATTTACACTTTGAAACCATCATAATAAACAATCTGTGTCAGTTATTACAGCATATTACATCACTGTGGATCAAAATTTCCCCTAAACATGCATCATATTCATCCAACAGCAGCAGCAACAGTAACAATATTGTATGTTGTATGAAATGAATATGATAAGGTTTCTTTACAGACTATATCCAATCTCCCTACAAAAGCCACTGAATGCGAGGATTTTCTGGGGCATTCTTGATACAATAGACCCCTACACCTGGGGGCTTGTAAGAAGCTCCATTTAAGGGTGGTTTTATGCTTGGTTAAATTTAGATTCATATTGATTCATAATCAAAAGGGGCTCTAAAGATAGATGCATGTGCGTCAGTATTTTCTGAGGGAGGGTCAAGTGACCTCAGATATTACTGGGCTCGTTTTTCAACACTTTTCTCCCTCTCTCTTATGCACACGCACATGCAACACACCACACACACTTTCTATCTTAGATTGTTTGTAAACATACAGTGGTGCTAGAACGTTTATGAACCCTTCTGAATTCACTACATTTCTACATTTTCTCATTAAATTTGACATAAAATGTCACTAGACTGTCATCTTAGCCATAAAAATAAAGACAACCCAACAAAGCAAATAACACAAACAGTAAGAGTTTTTTCTTCATTTACTGAACAAAGTGATTCAACATTAAATGTCTTTGTTTGTAAAAGTATGTGAACCTCTAGGATTATCAGTTTAGCAGCACAGGGGATGATTAGGATCAGGAGGTGCAGTCATTCGGATGACAAAGTGTGGTTAAACCCTCCCTATCTAAAAAACATCACCCTGAGTCCTCACCACACACATTTGTGAGAGCACGCCATGCCTCGGTCAAAAGAGATTTCTAAGTATATCAGAAAAACAGCTGAGCCGATGCTCAGTAGGCCTGAAGAGGTTATAAAACACTAAGAGTAAGGCGTCTAATATTCTGGGACAGCACAAAGAACCCCAGGTAACATCTTAAGATCTGGAGTGTGGTCCTGTGCTGGCTAATGTCAGTGTTCATAAAAGTCTACCATCAGGCAAGCACTGAACACGAATAGAACGTTAGCAGAGAGGAAGCCACTACCTTCCCCGAGGATCACTGACACCTGTTTAAAGTTTCCAAAAGACCACCCGCATGTGCCACAAGACAAATCTTTGCATTTTTTAAGCGTCAAGTCAATCCAGATCTTAATCCAACAAAACCGTTGTGGAGGAACCTGCTGCATGGAGTTCAAACAAGGAAGCCCATCAGTGTCACTGAGTTAAACCAGCTCTGTAGTGAGGAATGAATTAAAATTTCTCCAAGTCAATATGTAGAACTGATCAACATTTACAGTAAATGTTTAGTTAAAGTCACCGGCACTCAAGGGGGTCATAGCAGTTATATTTTTGCCAACATAGACATTAAATGTTGAATCCCTTTGTTTAATAAATGAATGAAAAACATAACTGTTTGTGTTATTTGTCTTGCAGGGTTGTCTTTATCACATTCAGGTCAAATGTGAAAAGATTTAAGATGAAATTCAGAAAATTCTAAATGTTTTAAAGTCTTTCTAGCACCACAGCATGCTGCCAGTCAAATATTTGGAGACACCTGATTAAATGTGTGTTTTTCAAAATTTTAAAGACGTTTTAATCTGAATTGTTACTTTAGAAAAAGACTAAAAAATATTTAAAAACAAATAAGTAATAAAGTTGGTGCCTAGGTATGAATTTATTTCTAAATACAAAGCTTTTTGAGAGAATGCTAAGTGTGTCCAAAGCAGCATCAAAGCAAAGGAGGGAGGCGGTATGTTGAAGAAACTATAACACGAGTTTTTTTTCTTCGTTAGCTGGTGAATGCAGTAGTAACTGTCTCATTAGCTGGTAAATGCAGTAGTAATTGTCTCATTAGCTGGTGAATACTGTAGTAACTGTCTTCAAATAATTATTACAATTACTCAAATGACAGAAATGACTTGAGAAGGACAAGCTAAAAGCTGAAGTTATTAATGTAGGTGGCTATTGAAGTACTTTACCTCAGTAAAAAAAACCTCAAAGACTACTTTGAGGTACTTCAGTGAGGTACTTTACTGAACATGGAGCATGGATGGACAGCTTCTTTTCTTTGGCAGAATGTCTGTGACATCCATTTTTGTTGCACTAATGCTAGCTTGGTTGCATTTTTTAGCTTTGATTAGTGGCAAGGCTAGCAGTCAAGGCTGGTCGACACCATAGGGATTTCCAACGATTGTATGATGTATTTGCATAATGCGTGTTGTGTATTGTAGTGAGAAAATATTGATAAACTCAAACATGAATACACTATAAAATTCTGTTAAACCACTGAGGCTGAGGGATATAATACTGCTTTACAGAATACTGTGTAACACGACAAATTACTCAGGGTTTAAATTGCCATACCATTCAGTCTGTCTGCCTGCCTGTTTGTACCAATGTGAACACATACTAAGGAAATCATCATCGTTGGGTCAGTAATGTAATAGCTGAACCCTCTAAGTGCACATTTGAGAGTGAGAGGGCCTCTGGTATGACCTAGACTGTCTCTGAATGGTATTAACTTTCAGTAAGAATAGCCTGATTCTGTGTCAGTTCTGTGCATCTAACTCACACTGACCAGGGCACGATAATCCCGGCCCTCACTGATATAGAACAGCACTCGGGGCGGCTTGCTCTTCTGGGGCTTTATGCAGTGCTTCCAGGAAAAATGCCGTTATTGACAGAGTATTGAGAGGCTTTTCAGAAAGACACTGCATGGAATCATGGGATTTGCAGTTTTATTTACAGGGCTCAGCAGCAGCACCATTAGCAGGCCTGGAGACGATCATGTTGACAGGAGAAGATAAAGCAAAAGATTGTGGGGTAATTTGAGGACTTTCAGAATAGAGTAGAAGAAAAGAAAAGAGAGAGGTGGAGAGGAGGTTAGTCCGTGACACAGAGGCCACCGGCCATCCAGGGAACGAGGGAAAGCTCTGTCCTTGTTATAGGCTGTCTGTCTCTCTTTCTGTTCTCCTTCTGGTGACAGCAGGACATATCACCCAATTCGATGAGACAAGGCTACTTAAGGACAGGAACTTTTACTATCTCTCTCACACAGTAAATACAGCCAGAACAAACACAGACCCATTAGAGTGGACACACTCTATAAGGGTGTCCTTGAGGCCACTTAATAAGAACAACAGAGGCCACAGCCATTTAAGTGACCTTCCTGACTCTCTTCTCTCATTCTCTCTGCATCTAAGGCTCATTTTCTCACTCTCTATCCTCCTCTTTCCCACTCTTTTCTCTCTGAGATAGTTTTGGGGAGCATGTAACTGACAATTACTTTCTACTTGATTTATTTGTCAACTATTATTACTTTCTGCTGTTTCCTCACACTTTGCCTTCGTCACAACACTGCCATCATTCAAAGTTCCCTCTGTGTGACAATTTCTTTTTTGTTGTGCAATGAAACAACAAAAGCCTTAGCGCCCCTGTACTGCAGTCTGTGAGGATGACCAATGAAAAAACTTTTTACTGATAAACTTTAAAAAGGCTGTCAATTTATTTTGTTAATTTATTTGCGCTTTTAGAAATACGCTCTAGCATGAATGAACTACTGACTGCCAAATAAGAACAATATTGTCATTTCCATTGAAAGATTTTTGCAAATTTGGGCATCCGCTGTTGGATTTGTGCTGAGTGGGACTGTACTGAAAGAAAGGTGTTTGGCCAATTTCCTGCTTGTGCTGGCCACCAAAATTAACCACCATGGATCCTGTAATCATTCCTGGTTGAACAGAAGTCTACTGTTGTAATCTCTTACACACACTCAAAGTCCGACCTCTACCAGAAAATAAAGGTTTCAGTAAAATGGAAAAAATAATGCTGTCCTGAGGTTTTTTATGTTGTTTTTGGCTACACCACTGTCAAACGCTGTGCAGTCAGAAATGGTCCTAATCAGTCAGAAAAGCTGAACTTTTCACTCTAAAATATTGTTTAGGACTTTTCAAGTCTGACTATTTAATGATCATCAAGTTACAAATCTTTAGGACAACTGAAATTCCACTTAGAGCCCAGTCCCTTGATGGATTCAATAACCAGTAACATCAGTGGATATAATTAAATATGCCATAACATACTTTACTGACTGATATGATTGTCGGTGGTAAATTGTGAAAATATGAGTCAATTCTCAAATCTCTCAAGTTTTAACTAATAAATACAGATTTGTTTATATTTTGTTTTTGCATAAACAATGCATTGCCTTTCTTCCATAATTAACTTTATCAACTAATTGTTGAAGCCTGTTCTGTTTCTATGGACTGACCAGTTCACAAAAAACCCAGACATGCCTCAGTCTAACTGCCTTGCTTATACAGAAACACCCTCAGACCACTTTCACTTACACATGCACACACATTCCAAGCAGCACTAGACTACATGCGGGAAGAACAAGCAGGGACAAGTGTATTGCTGCACAGTGCGCTCTCTCTCTCTCTCTCTCACATCTCAGATGCACTCTTGTGGTCAGGGACAGTGAGGAGACTGCTTCTGGTCTTGAATGTTCTACAGCCACCCTACATGAAGACCTACATGCTTCAGTCCTCACACTCTTTTACACATATTCTCACAAGTTCTGTAAAGGAGTGCCTTAACTAGTGGTAGAAAAAAAGCCCAGACAATAGCAGTAGCATTAGTTAACCAAAGACGCAGCCAACATTAACTAATGGTCTCTTCCTGAGGGTCTCACCTGCAGAGAGGAAAGTCCAGCCTTCTTGGGGTATGAACATGGAGCGCGGATGAACAGTCACAAGCTCTGCCTCCTTTCCTGTAATCACAGCCAATCACAGAGTAACCAGTTAAACCGATTATCACTTTGTTATTAATCTTAAGACGTACAAGTTAGATTCTACTATAAATTCAGTAACTACTATGAAGCTTCTCTGCATGTTATAGAGTTATGAGAGTAAGGAATCGGGATTACAAGCAGTCCCATGGGTTTAAAGACATGGCTTGGTGAAAAATCAAATTTACACAATTTTGCACTTATCCCAGGTGCAGTTGATCAATCAAGACATGGTTAGTGTCCAAATGTTGCTTCTTTAGTTTTGCACTAGATAACAAACATCAGAAGTCAACAGTCACCCAAAGGTTTCCGTAAATACATCCCCAGAACTTCACTGAACCCGCTTAAACTGCAGGTCTTCATTAACATCGTAGAGAGTTGTCCATATGATTTAGGACAGTATGACCTACTGTAAACTATAAACAAAAATGCACCAGTTAGCATTTTATAGTTGACAGTAAACCCTACTGTGCCCTATCAACAAGTCTGGGCAACCTTAAAAACATGGTGGAATGAGCAGGAAATTTTTTGGGCATATTTTTACGTAAGCTATTAGGTGTCTTTTGACTAGTGTTTGTTAGCAACGTTAGCCATGTAACTCCAGTGCAAAACAAAACAGGCAAAATTTGCACAACAAACCAGTTTTGGCTGTGAGATATCAGGGGTAAATGGAAAAATGTTCTTTTTTTACCAAATTATTTCCTTAAATGTTTATACAAATACAATCAAACGGCAAAACAGCTTAGAAAACTAGTCACAGCATTAAAACAACTACAAGAAATATTTTAATGAGAATAAAGTGGGTCAGAACCAGGGCTCCAGAAAAGTTTGAGGAATAAGAAACAAAACTAAACTAAACAATGTTTTGTTAGGAACAACGATTCCAACCAAAAATGTAATGCTTCCTAACAGAAATGTTAATTTGAAATCTCTGTTACTGGTTAATTTTCTCATCTTGTACAGCCCACTAGCTTCATATTTATATCTTCCCTCTATTTACTAATTCATAAACAGTAAAATTCCATAGCCTGTATGTGTAGACAGGCTAATATATACAAAATACAACCACTGGGTCTAATAACTTTACAAACTGACTATTCTATGTTGGAGCGCAAGAACAGAAATGTTAAAATATTGGTTCCCCTTGAAACAAACCAATAGATTTCTTAGTCTGTTTCGAAGACCTCAACAGAACAGAACAACCTCACTGAGGGAGATGGAGGTAAGGGAAGGGACGGCATGAGGAGATTGATGGGTGTGCATAGGGACGAAAACTAACACACTGTTCCAACACATCAATGCCTCTGAGCCCGTGATATAGAGCTGTTGTAAAATGCAGGGCAAAACGAAGGGCAAAGAGAGGCATAAAGTGGAGAGGAATGGAAGAGAGAGGGACAAAACAACAGAGAAGAGAGAAAGGCTCACCAAGAGTAAGAAAAGATAAGACCGGGGTCATTGTAGAGGATGGAAAAGAGGCAGAGAGAAATAGAGACAGAGGGACCGGAACTGACCGAGTGGAAATTTTGGGGCATACAGAAACTCAGATGCCAGCATTGAGCACAGGCTCTGATCTATGTGTTATGTGAAAATCTTTTTGCTGCACTCTTGCTTATTTTGTTAGATTACTGTAATTGTACTGGGGTGTAGAGTCTGTACAAAATTGATATGTACCCATGGAAAAATGTAATACAATAAAAACATCACATTCTGATTTTTTTGGAATGTTGCAATATAATTGTTAAACAATTTCTACTTGTATTTCCTTCTAGCCCTGCCATAGTTCAGTACTATCTTAACAAGAAAAACTCAGGGCCAAATGTGCATACATGAACAGGTGCAGTGGAAAATGTGCTTTGACCACATCAAGCGCTAACAATGTATATGAAATTAACATTTGATTTACTTTGGCTGTAGCTAATCACAAACTGCATATAGAACCACCTGCTAACTGTTGTATATTTGTAAGATGTGGGTTCAAAAGGCGCAGTGAAAAGGCAAAATAATGGACTTTGCGAGCTCCGCCAAAGCAAATTGTCACAAGCCTTCTTACAAACACTAGTAGTCAATAGTCACCCATAAAATTTCATATGTATTCTATCTTCCCTGAGGTTGTGTGTGCGCACGTGAAAGGAAGCCAGTTTCTGTGGGGGAGGTAGAACTTGGCACAACACCCTTTTAAACAGCTGCCTGCAGCGTTCAGCTACATTGCGAAGTATTGTTTATTTTTATAGTTCACTGTAGGTAATACTTTGACCTAAAATGTACGAACAAGTCCGCGCCACCTTAACAAAGACCTGTATGTTGTGTTTGAGTGGGTTGAGAGAAGTTTAGGGCATGTACACTCACTGAGCACTTTATTAGCAACACATGTACAGCAACTCATTCATGCAATTATCTAATCAGCCAAGTGTGTGGTAGCGGTGCAATGCATAAAAGCATGAAGATACAGGCCAGCATGTTCACATCAATCATCAGAATGAGGAAAAAAAAATGATCTCAGTAATTTTGACTCTGACATGACTTCTTGTGCCAGGCAGGCTGGTTTAAGTATTTCTATAGCTGCTGATCTCCTCTTCACAACATGAAAGCGCACCTGAAAAATCTGCAGGGATTGCATGATGGAATCATGTCAAGATGAACCAGAATCTCAAAAGAATGTTTCCAACATCTTGTGGAATCCGTGACATGAAAAACTGAGGCGGCTTTGAGAGCAAAAGGTGGCCCTACACAGTATTAGTAGAGTGTGCCTAATAAAGTGCTCTATGAATGTATGTGTGCATAGATTTGGGTGACTACTGACTTTGTGAATTTAGCAAGAGCAGCCTCGTAGCTCCGGTGCTAGACTAAAGAGCAGAAATTGTGTAAATTTGATTTTTTGCTGATCCATTCCTTTAGGCATATTTCAACATTCTAAAAGACTCGGTTAAAGTTCTGAGCAAATTATGCTGGAAAAACTGGAAAACGGTCGACAGATTGGAAGAAGTCAATTTATATCCTAATCCCACGGTCAGTACAGAAAAACAAACAGACTGGTACCACAGTGGCAAAAGAGTAGGACAGGGCTGCATATTATTATCATACCTGTTCAACCCCCATGCAGAACATAAAATGAGAGAAGCGGCACTGGAGGAAAATGATCAAGGATTCAGGATTTGTGGATGAAAAAAAAAGTGGAAAATCTGGAAGACCGGAAGGACCTCATGAGGAAAATTAAAGAACAGTATCAAAAGATGGGACTCCAGCTCAATAAGAAGACAACTACGGTTGTGATGACAGGAAAGACTAACTTGGCTAATTTGGCCAATGATGGAAAAGATGTGGAAATGGTGGACGGCTTTTGCCTACTCAGATCAATTATTAACAACAGAGGACCCAGCAGTCAAGAAATAAAACAGAAATTGGCACTAGGTAGAACAAGGATAAAGGAGCTGAAAAGATCTTCAAATGAATTTGTCCAGAAAAGATCAGAATTGTCCAGACCATGGTCTTCTCTGTAGTTCTTTAGGGATGTTAAAGGTGGACAATAAACAAGCAAAACAGGAAAATATTGATGCTTTTGAACGTTGTACACTGGACAGCAAAGAAAAAGTAATAGATCTTCAAACAAGTCAAGCCTCAACTCTTGCTCGAAACCCAGATAACCAAACTGAAGATATCTTACTTTGAGCATATTCTGAGAAGAACTTCTTATTTCTTGCTTTCAGCTTTAATACACCACCTCTTTCCTTTACTCTCTTCACCTCTTGCAAAGTTTGTCACTTCTCGCTGAGATTTTATATCCTATCATACAATTTGCCTACAGCTTTTTAGTTTAAACTTAACGAAGTGAATAGCTGATCACATTACCACAGTGCATCTGCAAAGCCTCCTGAATTTTTAATGTCCTTTACCTTGAATATACTGCCTCTTTGTGATCTGCACTGGCTGCTTGGGAAGAGCCTGAAAATTCTGAAAAGAGACAGGGAAAGATATTTATTCATTTATTCTTCCTGATTGAGACACATTGAGTGACCCAGCTCTGTTCAGCATTTCTCACACTTGGACAGTAGAAACACTCTAAGAAGGTTTCCAATATAGCACTAGTTTAGCAATCTAGGGAACTCAACAAAGCATTTAAATAACAAACACACAGCACACACAGGGGGCTAAAATGACTGGAGCGTGAATGAATAAAGGAATAATGTGGCTGCTGAGTGATTCTGAGAAAAAGTTCAAAGTACACCACGTGAGGAATATTTCATAGCATGTTTTTCTCCTTTGTGACAGCTCTGTACTGACTGATTTCCAGAGAGTGGATGGTTAAGCTTGTCTATAAAAAGGCTAAAATAAGCCACTTACACCTGCAGGTAGACGTGCGCCAGTCCAGCTCCCTGAAGCTGGACAACTGTGAGAAATCTGTGCCTAAACAAGAGCCTGTGTGTGTGAGAAAGAGTGTGTGTACGAGTGTGTGAGCCTGTAGGAAGGTCACCTCTGTAGCCCTCCTACTGCTTCATAATAGCCTCAAACCAACATGCTTAGAGAAATGTGATAGAAACAGACAGACAGACAGACAGACACACACACACTCTCTACTCATGCTGTGTATCAGCCCCTTAATAAGCAATGTATAAAGCTACATGTATGTAATACATTAAACGCAATAAGCTGTATTTCCTAATTAAAAATGTAATAAGCTATACGTTACATTCACTTATTGAACAATGCGATAAGCTGTAAGTTGCATTCACTCGTCAAACAATGTAATAAACTGTATTCACTTATTAAACAATATAAGCTATAAGCTGCATTCACTTATTCAACAAGGTGATAAGCTGCATTCACCTAAACAATGAAAAAAGCTGCATTCTCTTATAAAACAAGGTAACAGTCTGCATTCCTTTACTAAACAATACCATGTTCACTTATTTAACAACGTCATAAACTACATTCGCTTATTAAACAAGGCATTAAATGGCATTTAGTTATTAAACTGCACTCAAGGCAAGGAACATTCAGATACATTAGCTTTAAGCATCAGTGAACAGCAATGCAGCAGATGTGTAGCCACACAGAAGACTTGCCAGCCTCTTTGAGAAGCTTTACTAACAGTTGTTTTGGAACAGTTTCAAAACAAAGACGAGGATAACCAAAATAGCACAATTTGCGACGACAGAGCAAAACGGTTGTGCCACTTGGGAGCCCAACATGAGGAACCAGTTTCAACTACATGACTATAACATAGACTGGCAAATCTAAACACACAATATCAACATGGTTAAAATAATAGAAACATTTAAAAGGTTTTCCAAACATTAAACGTCAAAACCTTCAACATGAAAGCAACATTTTATAACACATAAAATCCCAAAACAACCGGACAAAATTCAATAGAAAAAACTGATGTAAAATATGAACAATAAGAGGTCAATGAAATAGACCAAAAACCAAACAGAACTCTGGGTAGTTCCAACCCCAGTTTTGCAATATTTATATTATTTAAGACTGTTTCTGCTGTTTATTGGAGTTTAAGAAATCTGGTGTTTGAGAACTGAGTTACATTTAACAATTCACAGGTGGCACCTGAACATATCTGTCAGCTGAACAACACTATATAAACCGAGTTATATTTTATATAATAAAAATGCTCTCTTGCACGTGTTAGTAACAGTACTAATGTGCAATGTAATGTGGATGACAAGCTGAAGGCTGAAACCACCCCCAGGTGGGGGAATACATTGACACTGAGTGCAGTTACGAATGTGCCAGAGAAAGTGTGCAGCGTTTGGCTGTTCTCAGGTCAGTGTGAGTGGAGGCTGTGCTGTCAGAGCGTGACAAATGCCACCAGCGCCTGAGAGAGGAGGCACTGCTAATAGCTGCAGCAGCAGCTTTCTGCTTCTGTATGAGTATCTGCATCGATCTACAGCAATACAACACCACCTCTCAGACAGAGAGAGGACAGTAAGAAGAGAGAGCTGATGGTGTGTCGTGTATGTGTGTAAGGATCCAGAATTGATTAGAGCTGGATCAGGCTGGATTCAGTGCTTTGCTCTGCTCTCTTTCTGATCCAGCTTGATACAAACAGGTCAGCACTGCATACACTATTCTCACAATCTCACAAATACACACTGTCACATTCTCTCTCTCTCACACACACACACAAACGTTTCAGCTGTATGCTTTACACATGCTAACAGGCCTGGATGATATTTAAAAATAATTAGCACAATACTGTCTCATTATCATAATTTTAAATTGATTAAATTTACTCTACCTTAGCCTAACAGCTTTTAAAAGCCTAATGTTTTAACTGTGAATACAAGTGAATACACCATTATGTGTACATATTATTTAATATTTATTACTTATTTCTGATACTGTCTCTCGGCTGTAGATGAGAGTCAGAAGAACTTTATCTACTTCTAAAAGTTTCAGGTCTAAAGCTAGCTGCTCTACGGTAATAGCCACCCAATGCTTAGTTGTTTTCTTGCAGCAAGTCACACTGAAGCAGGCTGAACTTCCAAAGCATACCAGCATTTATTTCTGGTTCCATACACTCAAGCTAAACTTAACTTAAAATAAGAAGAAGGGAACAGCCAAGCAGCAGGTAAAGCTAGTATTACAATCTCTTTCAAGAAGAAAAAGCTGACTATTGGGGCACATGTCCACAAACTTCTTAAGGGAATGTAAACTACAGTTTTCCTACATATTTTACTGGTCCTTTCTAGTTTCCTTTCTCTCAGTTCTTTTTCCTAACACAGCGATTATCGCTTTTTATGCATCACCACTGGGTTACTCATCAGTTATTTACAATATCCGATTACATCGCCATATCACCCAGACGTACATGCCAAGTCTGCCCACTTCAGCTAATTAGTATACACAATTTGATTCACTTAAAGGCAAAATATAACATCAACATAATGACAGCCTGTATAAAAGAAGAAAGAAATGATCAGAAATAAGAGAACTTGTTTATGATGTTGTATTACTAAGAAAGTACATAACTTCTGATACATCATGGAACAAACACACAGCAACACCTGCAGTAGTTTTCAGTAGTTGGTGTTAATGGACTTCCTCTTACACAGACCAGATGATCTCTCTCTCGCTCACACACACACACACACACACACACACACACACACACACGGTGACACTTATACACATAAGCTCTGAAGGTCAGATCATGCTTGGAGGAAACATGCTGTCTTTCCCTCAAACTATTCTCACTTTCTCCACACAGTGAGAGGATACTTTGTGTGGATTTGGCATTTTTCTCTGTTGCTGCAATTAAGAGCACAGACAGGAGTCCATTCACAATACAACTGTTTAATAATTCAGCACAGAGAGGACAGAGTGAGAGAGAAAAAAAGAGAGAGAGAGAGAGAGAGGGTGTCATTCCAGTCAGTATGAAGATGGTGTGAAAAGTTTTGACAGTGTGTGGATGAGTGTGTATGAACTTGTGTGTGCACCCTGTATGATATTACTTGAGCGTGTAACCTGTGTGTGGGGATGTGCAGGGGCGTCACAGTTAAGCCTCTCTGAAATGACAGAGCAACACACACACACAGAGAGTCAGTGAAGGAATCTTGCCAGGGTGACAGAAGGATGGTCTTTAGCCTGCAGGCCTCTCCTCCTCAGCATATGCTGCACTAGAGACACTATCAGTGTACACACGCACACACGCACATAAGTGCATCTATATAGACCAAAAAAGTCGGCTGCCCAAAATAGGTCCGTGAGGACATTTCAATTGGGTGACAGAAAGTTAGCCTAAACCAGGGGTGCCCAGACTTTTTGTCGCGGGGGAGTCAAAGTTCAACGTTTGCAGTGGGCCAAAATCACCAAACAGAGAAAAAAGTATACAAATAAAGCTCAAATTCAGTTTTTTCTTTAATATATTTTTCAATATATTTTGTTACTAAAATGCAACTTTTAAAGTAAAATAAGAAATAAGGTGGATTACAGAAACGTTCTGGTGGACAAAATCCAACTTTGGCCAGCCCTGCCCTAAATGCTCTCCCTCACTCGATGAACCCAATATATATTTACACTTGCATAAAATTTTATATCTATTACATTCTTCTTATTTTTTAAATTGCAAGTGTACACAGTGTAAATGTTATAAAATTCACTTATTAAAAACTTGGAACCCTACCTACCTTTCTAATTTGTATGCTCCTCCACAAACACTGCATTTTGGCCCCCATATTTAACACTTGAGCCCTAACACAACATTGTTGCAATACTTAAGGATGCACTCTAGTCACAAATGCTTGAATGATGCATAACATAACTTGAATTTTCAACACACAGCCGTGTCCTATGTACGGCACTGCATGACGTGACGAGTAATATTTAATATTCATAACTCATGAAGTGGCCGGTGCCCTAAAACCTGGAAAACTACTCACAACAGGAAGAGATGTAAATAGCAACAGTCACAGCGGTGATTTTTCCCCATTTCACTCTCCTACTTTGGAACAGCAGGAGAGAACTTAATTCAGCATGCAGGAGTCTCTGCTGTACGTGTTTGGGCCAGTGGAGTGCTAAGTTTAGGAGAAAGAAAACTACAACTGGGATGGCATAGATGCTACAGAGTATAAAATAAAGCATGAGCTATGTCAGACATTTTATGAACTGTTTCGTTTTGTTAATACTGAGAACCATTGAATTGAAATCCTGTTTCTGATTAGTATTAGTGAAGCAGCCTGTTAGCCTCTCAGCTGACCTTATCCTTTGCTAGTGAGGGTAGAACACAGTTGAGTTACAGATAATACAGTAAGTACCCTTTATATAGACTATAGACTATGTAGTATATATAAAGTATAATTCGCTTAAAGAGAACCTGGAAACCACAACCAATAATGTTCAACTGTCAGTTTTTCCATCTGTTTGCTTTTCATAAACATGGATTTCAGCAATTAGATGCCTTTTCAACCTGTGAAATGCGGTGGTCCTGGAAGAGTATTTTGAGTGTCATCCACTAAACTTTGGGCAGAACAGAAGGACTTAAAGCCTTAAGCCTTAAACATTTTTTTAAAACAATATTTCATCTTACATAATGTCATTACACCAAATAGATTTAAAAAAAAACAAAAAAAAAGTTGTGATGTGCTAATCTTAAGTATTGTGGTTTGACAGTCTTGTGGATTAAGAAAAAAATGCATTTTTAGAAAACCTATAACAGTGGTCTTAAAAAATATGAATCATTAAATAAAATATTTATACTTACGCATCTGTGTATCAATACTATATTAAAACCCAAAATACTGCAACATTATTTGGAAACGATTTTATGTTTTTTTATGTAAAATACATTTAAAAAAAAACCCATTAAATCGTTTCCAAATAATGTATCACCCAAATAAATAATATAATGTGCTGCTCTAACAGTTCATAATCATCCATAAATGTTCATAATACTGCATAGAGCAGGAAAACTAAGTGTTTATATCACAGCATGCACACATTTGGTGGTATGAAAATGAATTCCACTACAATATTATCAACCTCTGCCAGTCAGGAAAAAATAATCATACAATCCCACACACAAACAAGAAATAAATAAACACACACAAACACAGATATAGCTGTCACAACCACATCACACACACTAATACACACTCTCTGGCCAGAAATGCTGATAAACACCATGCAAAAACACTCAGCACGTTTCCACACATCCCTCTTGCCCACACACACACACACACACACACACACACACACACACACAGCAACAGCTGCACTCTCTCATTAGCAGTGAGTAACGAGACTGTCAAACTCCACAACACACACACAGCGATAAAGCTTAACTATAGTTAAGCTCAACCAAATCCACTAACAGGTGTTATAGGTAGCCGTCGACTATCTGAGGACAGTGCCTGAAAAACAGCCACGGTCAAACACTGCAGTGAACAGGTAGGAGGAGAGAACAGAAATATGTTTTTTTCTGCTAAACGCAGTACCGGTCAGCAGAC
This sequence comes from Colossoma macropomum, assembly GCF_904425465.1. NCBI lineage: Eukaryota > Metazoa > Chordata > Actinopteri > Characiformes > Serrasalmidae > Colossoma > Colossoma macropomum. The sequence continues at coordinate 29,860,512 of NW_023494805.1, read as the reverse complement.
GCATAAGGATTTCTTACTTGCTACTTTTGGCTTCTGAACAAAATTCTCAAATAAACGGGCCAGTGACTAGGCCTATATCTCGCTCTGAAAGACTTACTAGTGAGCTATACCACTATACTGGTGAGTAGAGATGCAACTGATTTTTACTAGCATTAAATCTGCTAAACATTTGTTTGTTTCCCATATAACTGATAAATCCAGTGCACGTGAGCGCGGATAGCCAGACATATCTATGATTCCACATCCTGACAAGGCATAAATACTAGTCTGCATTCGTACGTGTGTGAGACTGAGTGCAGTGACAGTTTGGATCTAGGTAATGTCTGCGTCACTGTGCTTACAAAGACCGATGACTGGGGCGAAATAAAGAAGCTTGGGTCAGCTCTCAGCACAACTGCTGACACTATACACACACAAAATCAATATACATCAGTCACTCACACAAAGCCTCTCTGTTTCTCCACAGGGGGTTCAGAGTCAGGCCCACCTTGAAGCATTTGATGCGCATAAACACATCAGACCCTCTGTAGGTATTAGAATAGTTAAAGTGACAGTTTAAAGAAAAATCAACTTTCACAGTTTCACAACTAAAATTCAGTTTCCTCTCCCCCAAAGGTAGTCAATCAGCCAAGACATGTTCAATGTCAGAATTCTGCCTCAAAGCTCCAGGGCAGAAGTAATGTAGCTAACAAGTCATGGACACTTATACCTATCAGAATCATGTAAATTGACACCTAAAATCACTCAGTCGCGGTGAAGCAACCTCAGAAAGACGTATGTGGTTTCTGACACAGTATGACATACCGTTGTTGATAAACAATAGTACAGACAAAATTCAGAATTCAACATGGCTGTGATTACTGTCTTTAAGCTATGTGATGTACTTTAAGACATTTATATAGATAATAGTATGTCGTACATAAGCTAAGAAAAGAAACAGGGAATGGGATCCCCAGGACTATAATTAAAAAAAACACTGTTCTAGCAGACCAACATTCACGGACACTTTGCTCTCAGATTGAGAGTCAACAGCTCTCTCTGCAAAGCCTGTCCTGTATGAGCTCTGAGATGTTGCTTTTCTGGCGCAGCATCTCCAGGATTCAAACTTGTGAACTCATGACGATAGGGCAAGACCTTAGATTGTCGTGCCACTGGGGAACCCAGTATGAGTGCCCCCGTTTAACTATATGATAACAATACATGCAAATTTAAACACAAAACAGCATCATGGTAGGAACAAAAAACATGCAAAATACAACCAAACCTAACTTTCAGCATAAGATTTTTTATGAAGAGAACTAATAAAAAATAAGAAAAAAAATGTTTGGCTTGCACTGCCAGTGCTACAAAATAAAAAAAGAGTTTATTTGATTTTATAACAACTGAGAACTGACAAATTTATCATTGTACTGCTAAAAAAACTAAAAAAACACCTAAAAGTACTGGAGATAAATTGAAAAATATGAAATATGTAAAATTACAGGGGCCAATATCACTTATCAGAATTTTTAGCCCCTTTTATTGTTATCAGTATCATAAAGTACTCATAATCATAGTACTCATAAAAATTCATCGATACCAACATTTCTGATATGTTGCTGATACTGCGTGACGTAACAGTGTACACTGCCAAATTAATAAACAAACGCAGTGCAGGAGGCTCTGATCACACAGAGAAGAGTTACTGACTCCATGACAGTCGGTCACAAAGTGGCTGGTCACTTTAAACTATTGCCTTGTCATTTTCCCGCCAGACCTACACGGTGTGATTTTAGCCCATTTTAAACACACAATCACAGCAGCTTCCCCAATATGAGTAGAGGTGCACTGGCTCGAAAAACTGAAGCAGAAGAGTCAAGATTTCCTATCAAAGTCCGTCTATGCCAACTTTACTCTGTTTGACTGAATAGAATAGTGAGGAATAAATGCAAATATGGTGTTTTTTTAAACAGTCTGATCATATTTTCCTACTGTGTACATCCCCACATGCTTTAGTTTCAGTACTCAGTGTTAGTAGCACTGCTACAGAGACTGATGATGAAAGACACAGATCAGGATTCAAAATTATGAAACGTACTTTACTTAGAGCTGTACAGAAGTGGTTTTCTGACAAAGGAACAAAACCCGCTCTTCTCCACTGCAGCGCTACTCAATCCAAGGATGTAGCATAGCTAGCTAATGCACTTCATTTATAATCATTTTAATGATTTACGTTACTCAGTATGGTATGGGATTCACTAAAAAAATGTGTACACATCCTCGGTCTGAAAAAAAAAAAAAATGAGATCAGCCAATCAGAACAGGTCATTTACATATTTCAGCCTTAAAGGCACAGAGACAAAATATCCTGTAGGTTGCCTTGGCTGGAAATAGTCATGAAAAAAAAATTCCGGCACATAAGCCCACACAAATGTAAGTGAACTTCATAGAAAAAAACAAAATGAAAATGTAAAATATGAGAACTACCACTGTTTATGTCGCCACCTGCTGCAGGGGCTTGTTCACTACAAGGTATAACATGCAGACTCACTCTCTCCCTCTCAAACTCTCCAATACCTCTTTCTGGAGTGAGTCCAGATCATTATCTCTCTCTCTCTCTCTCTCTCTCTCTCTCTATCACTCACACACAAAATCGCCCACAGGTGGGAGGAGGTGTTCATTAGCCCACGCCACAGGGACTGCAGCTAAAACAGGGAGCTGATGAGTGGAGTCCGTGTATTAATGGAATCAGAGAGCGAGTATGTGTGTTGATGTGGGCAATAAGGTGCCAGGTGTAAGTGTAACATCGGGAGGTGGAGACTTAAGCACAGGTAGATTGACGGAAGGATTTAAGATGTTCTAGAGTCAATACAAGATGTCCAGAATCATACAAAGACTTCTGGATCTGCTGTAATTTTACTCCACTGGACCTGAGTGGAGTGGAACACGATTGGGTTAATTCAGCACTACTATATTTAATTTTTCTGAGGTGTGAAAAAGGCAAATAAATATTTTTTGTCCTATTTTTAAGTATTCTTATCCAGAGCCCCATACAGAGGTGAATGTAGAATCAAGCAAGGTTGCACTGGACTGTCGCTTTGCTATTTTCTTTGTGGGGTTGGAGCAAAAGTCTGGTGAGTATCTGGTCCTGATATGAGGTGATTTTGTTGGGAGCGTACAGTTCAGTAAATGCGTAATATTAGTGGGTTAACTAGTTTTAGCACATGTGAGCTATAAGCGACATTATGTTGGCTTAGGAATGTTTCTCCATAGTACTTTTTTTTTTTGAAAAAAGATACCCCTGCTTGTCGTCTTGTTTTCTTTTGGTCGACTCTTCTGAGGTTCACAAGTTTGTGGGGTTAAGGTTCACCTACATAAACTCTGAGTTAAATTACATGTTACTAATCATCATCATCCTCCCCTTAATCCAGACTAGGGTTGCGGTAGCAGTTGGGATAGCAGAGAATCCCAGAAGACCCTGTTCCTTGCAACTTTCTCCAGCTCATTCCAGGGGACCCGACCCGCTCCCAGGCCAACTTGGAGATATAATCCCTCCAGCAGGTCCTAGGACGATCCCGGGGACCTTGTAGCTGCTACTCCTGATCAGATGCCCGAACCACCTCAACTGGCTCCTCTTAATGTGGAGGAGTAGCAGCTCTACTATGAGCTCCTCCCAAATGACTGAGCTCTTCACCCTATCAAATAGAGTGTAGCCTGCCACCTTGCACTGAAAGCTCATTTCCACCGCTTGTATTCGCGATCTCATTCTTTCGGTCATTACTCACAGCTCATGAAAATAGGTGAGGGTCGGGATGTAGACCGACTGGTAAACAGAGAGCTTTGTCTCAGCTCAGCTCCTTCTTCACCACTACAGTCCGGTACAGCGACCGCATTACTGCAGCCGCCTGTCCTAGCCTGCAGCAAATCTCAAATCCCTCTTGCCACTATTTGTGAACAAGACCCTGAGATACTTCAACTCCTCCACCTGAGGCAGGTCCTTTGCCTTTACCTAGAGTGGGCATGCCATCCTTTTCCGGGCTGGGACCATGGACTGGGACCAGGTGCTGATCCGCATTCCAGCTGCTTCACACATTTCTGGGTGAATCTCATTTAGAGCTTCAGTGAACAAGCTGAGACACCAGTCATGTAAATCAAGCCTTGTGCATGCGCAGAGACTTTCAAACAAAGGGGAACAGCCCAGCAGACCCGTTCCAAACACAAATGAGGGAGTATTTCCATCTCTGCTGTTATCTCTGATGAAAATAACACCTTCCTTTCCTGACACATTTCAGACCAAATTACCTACTTGCTGCTCCCTCTCTCCCTTCCTAATCTAAGGCGGTCGCTATGGCAACGGCACCCCTCAATCACCGTGACGACAGGCGAGCTCCAGCATCCCATAGTGGCACCTCGTTGGCATGACGACACTGAAACATGCTGCCTCTGCTTTTTCTGTGGGTGAATGAGAGTATCAACAGAGCATAAACACAAGCATAAACAGTACGTCACATCACTAATACACACACACACACACACACACACACACACACACACACACACACACACACACTCACAGTGCACAGCTTGCCAAACCCACATTAAAACACTGTCTTCAAAACCATAGTTAATTTTGTTGATTTTGATTTAACAACCTCAGATTCTACTGTTGTAGAATTAAATGTTCACTACTTTGTCATTACTACAATGTAGTAAACAAACTGCATATTCTGTAGGGCTGTCATGATCATGAAATTTTAGCTGACAATGAATTGTCTTGTTTATTGTATGCAACTAGGGTGGCACCTCATGGCAAGAAGGGCTTGGGTTCAATTTCCCAGCTGGGGGACCAGGTCCTTTCTGTGTGGAGTTTGCATGTTCTCCCTGTGTCTGTGGGATTCCTCCCACAGTCCAAAGAAATGCAGTCAGGCCAATTGGACATGCTAAATTGCCCCTAGGAATGAATGTGTGTGCGTGTGTATTTCTGTCTGCCCTGCGATAAACTGGCAACCTGTCCAGGGTGTTTCCTGCCTTATGCCCAATGACTGCTGGGATAGGCTCCAGCACCCCCCTGTGACTCAGAAGGATAAGTGGCTTAGATTGTGTGTGTGTGTGCGTGTGTGTGTGTGTGTGTGTGTGCAACTAATAAAATGTTAGTGGCTAAAGTGGTGAAATTGGCTGATTAGAGACCTTATTTGATAGCTGTTCACTTAGTGTACTTAGCAATTAACACTGGTTGTACTGTCACATTAATACAGTGCACACACAAACACACACACACACACACACACACACACACACAAATGTCCACAGTTTTTAAAAAGATAATTTAAGCAAAGCTACATGTTTTTCCATGAGAGAGAAAATATAAGAGAAAAAAACACTAACTCTTAGCATACATACTAAAACGTTACAATTAGCTACACAGCTAACAAATAAACAAACAGCACTCAGCACTGCCCTCTAAACATGTTAGAGGACTAAGGTAGAAGTCGGAACTAACTTTTTATTCAAGTTCAAGTTCCATGATCTCAATGAATTTAAAAAAAATCCAATGTACACGAATGACCTTGTTTGTTGTACGAGTGTGGAAAATGATTAAATATTTAAGCTAACTGCAATCATCTCAAATAACTGCAATTAGGCGATTACTGATAATTGTGATAGGCCTAATATTCAAATTTCTAAATATAAATAAGGCTTTACTACATTGCTCAGTGTATTCTGCCTACACTTAAACCATACTGCGCATGTTAATTTGACCCAGATGGGCAAAGATGCAGTCATTAGCGTATCTGAAACATGTAAGTGAAGAGTTTTATTAGTAACAATTAGATTCAGATTCAAGAATGTCATACATTCTACTTTTATGCTTGTTAGAATTTGTCACAGCTACAGCATATATACATACATACACACACACACCCACACAGTCCATATACATAGACAATATTATATACTACAAGGGTGCATTTGTGTGATGAATTCTAAAAGGCATAAAAATTTAACGTATTTATAATTTATCAATCAGGGTCTAGTAACAACTGACGTAAGCAATAATTCATTTTGTACTAGTCTGAAAAAATGTGATGAACGTTAGGCTATATTTTAGGGCTGCAATGATAAGCCAATAAAATCTGATAACAAACACTCAAAAACCAGAAAGATATTAAAGTAGCTGATTGAGCATCTTCTTACATTTAAAGAATATCTGAATGTTTTAGATAATAATCAAAATAAAATTTAAAAATGAAAATATTTTTGTCCTTGTTGGACTGTTAGTCTTCTCTTCAGAACATATTGAATGATGCCATGTTTCAATTACTTTGTAATTCATTATCTAGTGATTTCTTCTAACATTTGAAGAGTTTTGTATTGCTAAAAATATGCATTTATCAGACAGATAAACTGTAATGATTTGATTATTTTCTTGTGCTTAATCCCATAAACGCTGGGGGCTCGTATGACAATAGCTTTTGAATTTTAAGCAATAGTATTAATTTGGTATGGAATATTAGTATATTAGTATCAGTGACTGTTTACATGCACTTAATAATCCAATTATAATCTGATTTCTGCAGTTATTCGATTATTCAAATGGTCATGTAAACAGCATACAGGTCTAGAAATCCGATAAAGAGAGCTGGATCTTAGCTCAGTATTCAGATTTCTCAGTGCATGTATACTCTTACTCAGATTTCTTAGTCTGCGCACGTGCGTAAACAGATCATGGTTCCGGAAATAAGCGAACTGCATTTCACACAGCACCGGCGAAATGGCAACCAAACACTTATAGAGCAACGCAGAAATCAAATACATGCTTGAAAAAATAGAGGATTTAAATATTCTTCATCTTCTAGATGATGTACGTTCATATTTTCAGGTTAAGGGGCTTGATTTTTTAAAAAAAGCTGTGGCATGAAGTTTGAGTTTTATGTGACTCATTCTGTGAGTTTATTGGCTGGTTACAAAACAGAAATCTGATTACCTCCTGACTCTTGTAAACTCAGTTTTCCCATCATCTGATTACTCAAGAGCAGGTAAAGGCATTGAGCGGATTACTGACAAAATCTGATTTTCTGCAGTTGTCAGATTATTAAGTGCATGTCAACGCATTCAGTGTCAAAGTCAAAATTGTGAGTTCGGCAGTCCAGGAAAAAGACTGTCAAACCACTTGTAATGTCTAAGATTTCACATTTCTGAAGCTCAGATGTGGTTACAAGTTCTCTTCTGAGAATTCAGGAATTAGCTATGTAAAGCTAAACTTGGTTATAGTTTTATTATTTCTAAATAATTCTGTCAAAGGCCTCATTTTTGCCACATAATGGGTATTACTGTTGCCTAGTGAGATATCAAGTTTCAGTGGGTATGTGCAACAAATTTAATTAAAATAAAATCCTTGTCCATGATTCAAGCGAAACATTAAATAAAGAACAGCAAAAGGGTGCGAAAGCCACCATTTCAACCCAGAAAAGGCTTTTGTGGCAACAGCAACTGAATAGACTTCTACTCCTTCACTCGTTAGCATGTGGTCGTCATAACCCATCTCTTCCTGCTATTACTGCTCATTTGCTACTGTTTGTGCTGCTTAGCGAAACACACAGTGGAGCACTGTGCGGGCAAACCCAATTAAACACTAATGTTTGTTGTTTTAGAGCTAATCAAGTCAAGCACACTGAATAAAACACTACTGATTGACATACAGCACACACACAACAAGCCTGCTGCTGCAAGCATGGGAGCACCTCATTGACTCTGAATAGAGGGGCTGCCCTGGAGTGTGGTGGCTTGTTTTCTCTTCATTATCTTTGTTTTTATTTTTAATTTTGAAAGCACAATGGCAACAGACCTGTGCCTGGTTTGTTAGCACAATAATAGCTTTGTTCTGCCGGCTGATAACCTAGCTGGTCTAAATCCTCTCTGCTCTGTACCTGCAGAAGCCACATTAACAATAAGACGAGCTAAATATGGTGTAAACATCATTGATCATTGACGCTGTACAGTCACACACACTCACACTCAGACATAATAGCTTTCTTTTGCCTACAGGAAGCCATATAGTTTCATTAACTACTCAACCAGACAGAGCGACTGTAAAATTTGAGAGGCAGACTTTACCTAAAGAAACAGCAGCATCCTGGCATACTTAATATGTAATAATACATTTTATTATTACATATTATTAATATGTAATAATAAATATTATTAATTATTATTACAAATTAATAACAACAAAATGTGCTTTAAACACGGCAGTGTGGCACATCCCAAGAGCCACTTTGCATGGTCACATCCCATAAGTGACACACACAGCCTGAACAAAGTCCCTGGTGCACATGGGGTCCTGGCCAGCAAATGTTATGGTGTCCACCAGTCCTGTTTCAGGGCCATGTCCTTGGCACAGCAGCACAACACAACCTAAGTGGCACGACACACCAATTTGTACAATAGCATGCAACCAGTTTCCTTGAAACATTTGAATAAGATTGTTTCCTCACATTTGCCAGTGTACAATCGAAAATAATTAACCAGATGAAGTTTCTCTCAAGACAGATTAAAAAATACTAAGCTACTACGAATATCAAAACAAATCAGAATGCACATCCCTAGTACCTGTTGTTTCAGTGGACTAGGACACACAGCACTGTGCACGGATTGCAGTGAGACTCCCTGCATTAAGCTGAGCTTTGAGAAAACGTGACGTGAGTGTTTCAAAAACATCTCCCTGATGCATAATGCAGCCAGAGAGGAGCTGACAGAGGTGAAAGAACTGTGCTGAGTTTACCACTAGAAACATGCAGAGCTAAGGGCTTACTCAAGGCCCGTGTGTGGAAGGGAGGGGGATACTCAGGTTGTAAGGGCAAGAGTGAGTGTGTAGGATGGGGTAGGAAGTAATTTTTAAGGGGTAATTTTAGCCCTTACTGACTTTAATTGAAGGGCATTTTATACACAAGCGGGAAAATAACTTTAATAGAATACTAGATGTGAAGAATACACATCTGGGGAAACCTTTTGTAAAAATTTGCTGCAGGTTTTTGACACAGTCTGAATTGACAGTTGGGAAAGGAAATCGAGAAGCGTGAGAGGGACACCAGCTAAGATATTTCACCACTTAACTGCATTTCAGACCAAAATTTCAAACGTTCCATTTTTTGACCCGACGCTGAGCGAAATCTAGAACTATATACTGGTCAACCACTCTGTCTAAATGGATTCCTCCAAGAGCCTATGAAAACAGAGAGCAAAAGAAGTGCAGCACATAAATCAAGAAAAATGGTGATCACAGTCAAGTGTGGGGCAAAGAGTTTCAGGCATGAGCACAAACAAAAGCATGTGCATCAAAAACTCTAAAAACTACCACACTGATGAAATCTTTATATCCACGAACCTCACTGAAACAAGTTTTACTTGTTACTTCTTTATTGTGTCAGATTAAATGGTAGCATATGTGCACTCATACATGAGTTTGGTTTGTATTTTTGTAAAAGAACTTTTGTTTTAAATTAAATTCCTGCCAACTTTTCATTAAGACATAAACAAAATTATTCAGGGTTGTTTACATCGGTGATGGGGTCACAATGTCTACAAAGCAAACAAACCAATTTTTTTTACTATCCAAAACCACTAGTTAACCTACATTTTTAATATCGCATTGTCAAAACAAAACTGTAAAAATGAGAATTTTACAGGAGAGGGAAAAAACATACTTTTAATGTAAGTCAATAAAACCAGACTTTTTTCCAAGTAATTTTGGGTAATTTCTGTTGGTCCATTCATCATTAAATTTACACATGATGTATAGGGCATCAGGTATTTTCAAATTATGTGAAAAACTAAAAAAGGGCAAAATGGAGATATGAGGTTTTGTTCTGACAATGTTGTAACGCTGATAAAGGTAAAATTGTTGTTTAAATACTTTTTCCCTGGTGACTATTTTGCCTTAAAACGCTCTCAGGCATCAGACAGTGTATTCATAACTAGTGTTGCATATTAAAAGTTAATGTAATTACTAGGGATGCATTGATACCGATATCGGGCAAAAACCGTGCTGTTTTACTTGTACTGGAACTGACTTAGAAGGGGTAGTGGTTAAAATCTTCCCCAACGAAATGGGACAACACTCAAATAAAAGAGAACATTACTTCATTAACAGGCCATTAGCAGTGCTCTGTAGGCAGCCCTACCGAGACCAGCAACACTGGTGGTCTTTAGTTAAATGTAGGGAACCATATGCCTCTAAAGAGGGGGATGTGGCAATTATTTACTATCGCCCAGCCCTAACTGTTCAGTGATATGAAGCTGAAGTCAGCTATTCTCCAGCTTCTTGTTCGAATTCTCCTGTTCCATTTAAGGTGAAACGGGAAATTTAGCTGGCTAGCTACCGAGGCATCAAAATACGACTATCGATATTTTATGTTTATTATGAAGAGAAAGACCATAATACAATGAAATCAAATTAAACTAAGATGATACAATGGTTATTGTAATTTTTAACAGAGAAAGTACTAATTTACGGGTTTCTTTGGTCGCTTGTGCAGCCATCTTGCCAGGTTTTTTTTTTCCATGGTGTGCCTCTGGAAAAACTCCAGACCATGTAGCCCTAACACTTTGCCCTACCCTTCCATCTCAATAAAAATCAGACGTGTACGCGCAAAATGGAGGGCTAAGGGCTAAGTGGTAGGGGCAAGAGGTGAAATGGGGATTGGGCCAAAGTTGAAGGTCACTATAATATTATTCATTTTGGCATATTCCCACCAAACTATCTGATTTTAGTACAGCTGCTTCCCTATCTTGTTTACTAATTTATGTAAAAATCTTGAAAAAAGATTCATATTCAAAATGTTGAATATGGGGGCATCCTGTTATTTTTGACACTGAGCAGGATGTGTGAAAGAGAGTGAGAGTGAGGTGTGTGTGTTTGTGTGTGTACAATCCCAAGAGATGCTTACAAAGTGTATCTTTTCTGCTGCAGTAATTTGATTAGACAGAAACAAGTTAATGATGCATTACTAAAATGCAAGCACACACACACACACACACACACACACACAAACACACAAACACACACACACCCCTGTGCTAGTTTGAAGACAAGGTTTTAATATCGAATCTGTCAAAAACATTCAATGGAATAAATCTGTTAGAATTTTTCAGTTCTGAAAACATGCAGATTAAATTTTTATAAATACCCTTAAGATGCCTCCACGTGTTTTTAATGCCTTATCAGACAGATAATCCCGCTAAGATCCTGTCACCACAGAGATGCCACAAAGCGAAATCTGACGAGTCATGCAGCGGTCATGATGTTCTTCACACACACACACACACACACACACACACACATACACATACACATACACACTTCAGTCTGAGCGAGTGGGTGACTGCATTCCAACTCCCTCTCTCTCTCTCTCACACACACACATACATTAATAGGCACAAATCCATGTCATCCTCCCAACATAGCCAGTGGAGGATATAATTAATCAAGCTGTTCAATTCTCCCTCAGTATTACAGCTGCATTACAGTGTCTGCAGGGCAGCTGATAACACACACTGAGGATGACTCATACACTGCACCTAGACATAGAAAATACAGAGCAGTACAGTTAACTACAGCAGACACTACTGTTCAGCTCTACAAATTACACTGAATGAAAGGCAGTGGATGCACACATACATATGCACCAAAGGGAAAAAAACATCACATAAAACTTCTAAAACTCAGAGAGACCTAATAGTACAGAAGTCACTAATATGAAGCTCTTGCTAGAAAGTCTAGATCTATCTTCAGAGTAGCAGGTAGCACACAGAATGACTCATGCTGAGGAATAACTGTAGCCCAGATGAACATCGCAGAGAGCAAGCATGCTGCTAGCCACATAATTAAACAGATTTGTCAAAGCCAACTTTCCGCTCTTCTTAAGCGTTATTGTTATCATTATTGTTATTATTATAATTTAGGCCTGTCCAGTGCTTAAATGAATGAATCATGATTAATTGCATTATTTTGCATAGTTAACCACAACTAATCACATCACATTAACATTATTTCAATCATGAGAATGCAGAGTTCACATGAACCTAAACACAAAAATCATGTGATTTTCACAAAGTAAATGCATTTTCATCACTGATTTTAATCACACAGACAGAGTGGAAAACCTATTTCAGACTTCTATCTGATGTGGACTTTAGACTAAAATCCTTTTGCTTTTAATGACAATAAACCTTTGTTATGTGTAGTTTATTAAAATAAATGAGTTTCTCTTCTCTTTCATCTCCAGTAATGTATTGACTGACTTCACTCTTGAGCTTTCTTTTTACTTCCCCAATTTCCTGCCTGAAAAATAATGAATCTTTAATTCATCTTTTATTTTTTTTCTAGTCCCAAAATAAACCCAACAGAAGGTCACTTGTTTCAATTTATTCTACCAAACTGTGTATGACATTTCAGTATATAGACTCACTTTGCTTTTATGCCTATTTCCCCACCCATTTTTTTTTTCTGCCTTTCCTCTTGACTTACTATTGGTATTTTAAGTACTGCTCACACACTTTCAAAGTTAGAATGACCAAAAAGCTGTGAGCTATTGTGTTATTTGCTACTTTTTGTTCTGGACCATTTCAGTCTTTTCAGCTCACTTTTTTTCCCCCTCAGACATTCAATAGCCACTTTCCAAACTACTCCCGCTCTTACAGTTTTAAAGTCTGAGTCACCAAAGTCTACATAACGCTTCAGAAATTGGCCTGAAGTATGGCATTTCTTTTCATTATGATTACTATTTCTTCTTTGCATTCTAGTTTTTACATCCAAAGAATTCTAACAGAAAATATTCCTACAGTTTTTAACTACACAAGATCAAGACTAGGGTAACTGATGTACTGATGTTTTTCATCCATACACTGTAAAAATTAGTCTGTAATGCATACTGTAATGTTCATTCACATTAATGACGTACTGCTTTTGCAAATGGAGCACAAAACCGCAGATATTAATGCAGTGCAACTAGTTATGCTTTTAACATTTAAATAATGGAAAACTGAAAAACAAGAGTGAACTACAAAGATCAAATGATCCTTTGTTTCTTCACATAAGTAGTTTTGGTGCCTACTTTTACGGTAAATCTAATAATGCCTGTTTTGATGAATAATTAGAATACTGTTACAATAATGTTACAGTAGTCATACAGTAAATCTTCAATACAGTATAATCAATTGGTACTGTAAATGTACAGAAATTAACATGAAATGTAAACTACATTTAAAAGTATAATACTATCTTGAACACGCTACACTAGTATTATACAAATTCACTTTTTTTGGTTTTGTTTTTTTACCTAGTTTTTCCCCCCAAGCAGGGAGGGTGAAGGTTAGCAGGTGCTTCCTCCGAGACGTGAAGCCACACCACATCTTTTCAAACTGCCGCTATTGCAACATCATTGAAATGTGTCATTTGACGTGATCACATGACACGCTAAATTCACTTTGACTGGCTGTTTCATAATACTTATAACGAAGTTGAGACCCTTTCCACTGTTGCAGATGAGTTTCAGGATGCTTTAACTACAAAAAACTGAAATGAAATAGAAACCTGGAGGATGAATAGAAAGAATATTCTAAATCTAAGGCTTTACACAGATAACCTTTCATGCAACATTAGTTGCTTGAAACCTACATGAAACTAAAATTGCACGAGAGTTTCTCCACATAAACCCAGAAGAAAGGATCTAGACTGGCAGTGACAACAAGAAAAACACAAAAACCTAAATATATTCACCTGGGCGTTTCAAAGAGAGATGAAAGCAGATGTAGAAAGGTTGATCTCTTTTGGCTTTTCATTGAGAGATCTGTGAGTGTGAATACGTGACTGTGGGAGTTTTTTTAAAAATGACAGACTGCTGATATTTTTGGCAGTAGAAAACAGACAAGCAGAACAGTCTCCTTGGCTGGCTTACTTTTGCTGCTGCTGTACATGTGCATGTGTCTGGGGGCTTTGTTGATGTAGACAAGTTGCCTTAAATGAACCCCAATAAAAGCAGCCAGTTTCATTGCAAGCCCACTGTGAGTGTGTGTGCAGGTTTCTCAATGTACAAACAATAAAGAGTGCAGACAAGAGCGAGAGAGAGAAAGAGATAAGGAATAAGAGAGAAAGAAAAAGAGAGAAAGAAAGAGAAGGTGTGAGATGTTTTTGAGATATGACTTTGGTCTAAAAATTATTTTCCAAAAGCTATTTGTGGCAGAGGTGTATATACGCGGAGGTGTATATGCAGACAAAACAGTCCAGAAAAGAAAATGAATTATTCAGATCTACCCCTTTATTTTTACTATTATCAGAATTACATATAAAGACACAGAAAACACATGCAGGTTCACTGGTCATTTTGCAGAATAAATAAAATGGCTATATTTGTGTTGCAGACATTGTGACTCCTGGCTTCTATCACACCACTGTAAAGAAATCAGTAAGTGTATCTAAATGAACCGTTTCATATCAAACCACTCAATGATATACATATATATATATATATATATATATATATATATATATATATAAAACACATAAATAAGTGATTAAAATTCTTGATGATTTTTTTGCCAAAGATCAGTTGTGTTTGCACAATGATCACGTAAATTTTAAAGGGAAAACAAAAATCTTCCTTGCTTTTTTCCAAAATTAGAGTTTAATAATGTAAGTAGATATCGTCAAAATGTACCAGTCACTCTTCAATATATATAGACTACACATGGAAAGTTTTACGTTTAGAGTTAAATTGTTTTTTTTTTGATTTCACAAAACCAACATATTTACACAAATCTACCTATTCAGCCGGCAGCAGTTTAGCCCTTCCCCTTTCAGGTTGAAGTTGCAGCCTTAGTTGCTTTTTGAATGAGGCCCAATACAATGCAGCCAATTAGTGTTTGTATTTCAGGATAAAGAGAGGTTGGAAAATGGTAATGTACAAATAAATTATGGATCTTACACGTAAAACAACAAAAATGTTATCAATGGAAAAAAAAACAGTAAAATAAAAATAATGATGGGGCTTTTTAAATTCTCCTGCTGGTCTCTCTTACAGTAAGAAACAGAGTCTGAAAGGCAAACTCATTTCTATGCCACACATATGACAGTGTTCTTGTACTTTTTCCAATAAAGTCTTCTAAAAGGCTTCCTAGTTCATCTTTTTTCAGCAAAGCATTTTGAAATCAATGAAAATCTATACCTGTTTTGTTATTGTTAAGTTACATCTTTTTTTTATTATTTGGCCTTTCTTCAAAATAGATTACTTATTCAAAGTAATCTGTATATTACTTAATAGCATAATCAATAATGGCTGCTCTACACAAGATAAAGATAGTATTCACAGTCACCATGGCACAGATCACATCTATTAGATCACCCCTACATCTTCAGAATATATAGTATACTATTCTCTTGTTAAGGGTTAGGGTTTGTATGCATTTTACAAGTGTTGGTTATTTCAGTTCTTTAATACTGTGCAAAAGATTTCCTCAGATGTGAATGGTTTTCCCCATAGGGAGAAATACACAGTTAACAAAATGACATCCCACAGTGTGAGTGAGAATTACTTCAGGATAGATTTGTGACAGAATTGGAAGAGATTCTTTCTTTTTATTCCCCCCCTAATCTTAGATCCAGGAATGTCGGAACCATTTCTATGTAAGTCATTAATTATTGATGCATCACTGATAAATGATACCGATAACTTGGCGAGGAGTCAGTATTGGCCAGCCGATATATCAGACAGGCTCTACTTCAGAAACAGGCTATTGATGTATCGAACAAAAGGAAAAATAATACATATTAAAATCCAGAACTGTTATGTGGTCTTAGACTGGGATTATGAAAGTAGAAATGGTGAACGAGCAAAAACCAATCAGAACATCATTAGAGCGACATCAAGACCAAGCTAGTGGAACAGAGGGCCAGGGTGATGGATGGACTGTTTGGATGGAAGGAGTTCAGATCATTAGAGGATATGAGAGGAGAGGGAGGGAGACTGAGGAAGAGACAGAGACAGAGAGAGAGAGACAGAGAGAGAGAGAGAGAGAGAGAGAGAGAGAGAGAGAGAGGAGAGAGAGAGAGAGAGAGAGAGCGTGAATAAGAGTAGCTGTCAAGCTGAGACTGCCGGACGCTGACAGAAGAACGACTCCGAGATGAGCTTTCGATCTGTTTCAACAAACACACACACACACACACACACACACACACACGATGGAGGAGAGAAACATTCTGCAAGAAACACATTGTGAACTTATGTCAATCTCTCCCTCTGGACGGCCGCCATTAGACTCACAATATCAGATTTTGACTTTGATACTCATACCAAGTAGTCCCATAATACTCGACATCAAAACAGAGCGATACGATGGCATGAATTTAAACACTTGTCACTGTCTGGACCAGGGTGTGTGCAGACATCCTCAAAGTAAACATAATACTCTTTAAGACATTTTTAATGCAACTTAAAACATCATTTAAGACCAGACTTGCAGTGACAATATACTCTAAAAACACTCTTCAAAGTAACTCACCCAACTCAGCATGTTTCTGGGAATGCTAGCTCAACAGCAGGTAACGTTAGCTCAGTGCATGTCCTGCACTGTCACTATGAGTGACCCTGTATTACTGAATGAGTGTATGATGTCAGATGTCTTTTTGTGGTTTGGGGTTGATTATCAAACTGTTTTTCAGAATCTAAAATCTTTTAATTTCAAGTTTAAGAAAATTTAATGCTTACTAAGGCGTTTAATTTGTAAACAGTAATATAGGATAAATAAAGACTTAAGGATGTGCAGACTATGTGCTGAAACCCCAGAGTCTATTATCACAGAAAAATGTTCAAAATGTTATAATCTAATTAAATATCTGATCTTTAATGAAAAAAACATTTGAAATGTTATATACATCAAATGAGCAACTAAATAACTTAAATACGTCTCATTCAGCATGTTATGATGAGAAGGGAAATACAACATAGCCTAACATTCAGTTCATATGAGCATGTGCGACTCACTTCACCTACAGATAGTACAGTCTTTTAAATAAAGAATTGAAAGCATTTAAATTGTTTTAATAGTTAATACTATGCAGTATTAAAAATGCAATGAACTTTCACAACATGGATTAATTCAAAAACAGACACACTACAGCGCCTCATCAAAGCTGAATCAAAACTATAATCAAATCATCTGGCAGAGAATAACTTCTCCAAAGTTAATTATGTTTGGATCAATGCATATTTTTGGAGCGCATTGCTATAAAGCAAAGCTGCAACAATCACTCCAACTTTTTGTTGTTGTTCTGTTTATTCTTCCACAAGGGCACAGCTAAGTGAAGCACATTTCAAATTAGAAGAGGGAAGCATGCTTTCGCAGTGCACCACCTGGGCCTGCAGTGCACTCCTGCATTAATCAGTCTAGCCATATATACCGTCCTTGAAGAGCAGTGGCAGTAGCGGTCACGTGCACATGATGTGCAATATTTAACTGCGATGCAATAATCACACACTACACTATACATGCTCCACTAATGGTGGCGTAGTAGTTACACTCACGACTGCCATGTGAAAACAAAAGCATGATAGAAATGTTCTGCTTTGCTGCTGTGCAGGCACAATCCCTCCCTGGTCTAATCCTAGCATGACTTCTAGCCTAACTGATGTTGAAATTTTATGTTAAAGTATTTTTTATACTGTTCAGTGACATACAGCTTAGGCTAAGGCTGTACAGTAGGCTAAGGCTGGGCCTACACTACACAATTTTTTGCCTGATTTTAAGCCTGATTTGCCCCTTGTGACATATTTTCACAATCTGTTTTCCAGGTCGGGAGCTCAATCGGAAGTGACTGACAGCGTGGATGATCTGGTAGCGTGAGAGGAGAAACGAGTGAATGTTTAGCCCTCTGATCGAACTCTGAAGTGATTGGAAGCCTTCTGATATTATCAAACATGTTTGATATTTACAACTCAAAACGTTCACTGCAATGTGAGAAGGTCAGAGATTTACTCAATGAGTTATGTGTATTATGCTCTCTCTTTGCCCTGTCGGCTAGTGTGAGCACCCTCATGACAAAAAAGACAAGAAATTCTGTGACAAACTGACGTTAAGTTTGTGATGCTCTCTGTTTTAGAAATCTGTTAAGATTTTAAAAGTCGTGCAGTGTACGCCCAGCCTAACCAAGGTTAGACTACTTTAGACTAAATTTAGATAAACATATAAACATTTTTTGTATACTGAAGTATACAACAGTATTAAAGTAAGTACTAAACTAACCACCCCGTTCAGGTTTCTGATATTGGTACCAAAGCAGCGCTTAGACACCAACTTACTGTTAACTAATACTTCTAATTTCAGATAAATCCTTTTAGTTGGCAACTATACTTATTACTGTTTACTATACTCATTAGACACTGCTGCATTTAAAAAGACAAGCTTGTTTATCCTCAAAAAAATACAATATAATAGAAGTGAGTAGGATGTGAATGGGGCATGTAAGTGAAACTTATGCAGTGGGTGTAGATGCAGTATACTGAAAGCACAAGAATCAGTGGGGTAGCAACTGAGTTCATGAAATCAATCACTGAACATGTGTGAATGGGAGAGTGAGAGAGTTCATAAAAGTGTATGAGTGAGTGACAGAAAAACAGTAAGAAATGCAGCACAGCCTTCAGACTGTCGTAAACACACCAAATAAATGCCACTCAGCGTCGAAGCACATTACGCCGGAGTGTGTGCGTGTGTGTGTGTGTGAGAGCGAATGTGTACCACAGAGACCCAGACTGTGCTCAGTGTCTGTGGTAAGGCAATGATTCAGCAATACAAAAAGCTAAAAGCTGTTAAAAAGTGCCTCAGAAATAAACAAACATGACCATTGCTGGTCCACGCTCATATAAACACACACTGCCCACTTACACCTACCCTACACCCCTTATACACACATATATAGATACAAGCTTGTCCTCACACAAGGTCAAGACCTGGACTCACACACACACACGTGCCCCATAATATATGTACTGCACTGGCATCTGACACAATATGTAAAGTCATTTATCTGTCAGGGTGTTAGCTTAACATTTCAAAGCTCTCCTCAATAAAAGCAAAATATTACAGTTATCATCCAACATCTGCTTCAATCAAGCCTTCATTAAATTAAATCAGGAGATACTGCTAGAATTTAACAAATGCAATGGTTGGAGTGAAAGGAGAAGTCAGGAACCTGTTCTAACTGTATTCTTCTAACCAACATATTAATAACTTTACTAAAAAGCAATGAAGTCTTGTTATGTTTTACTGTGTTTATGTTCACAAGTATTTATTCAATGTTGTATGATATACACTACTTAATGGCAAACCATACTGGCAAAACATATATATAGTACATATTATTACATAAGTATGTAAAAAAGTATATAAGTACGTAAATTTAACCCTAAACCTAACTTTTCTCTGGTTTTCTTATTTCTCTGATGGAATCTCTTTCTCTCATCTCACTTTTCCCTTTTCCTCCTCCCTGCTGAGTATGTCTGCCTGTCTGGATGTCTGTGGGTTTATGAATATTTCAGCAGAGCTATTTCTCTGATTCCACAAAGCTGCTCAAACCACGACTAAAGCACTAAACCCTCTACAACACACACAGACACACACACACACACACACACACACACTTAAACTCATCACCATAAGTCCCTCATTTGAGCTTTAGCATGAGTTTGTGTCTGTCTGAACTAGTGTTAAAAGTGTGTACACATGTGTGAGTGAGGTGTCTGTGGATGAGAGAGACCAGTCTCAAATGAGACAGACAGATAGTGAAAGAGAGAGCAGAAGGGAGGGCAAAAGAGAGTGGAGAAGGGAAAGCAAAAAAAGAGAGAAAAATCAACAGAGACAGAAAGATAGACAGAGAAAAGGTAGAGAAACATCAGAAGGGAGAAAGAGAGAGAGAGAAAAAGACAAAAACAGAGAGAGAAAGTGCGCAGAAGGGAGGGCAAGAGAGTGGAGGGGAAGAGTTGAAGGGAAAGCAAGAGAGAGACAGAAAGACAGAAAAGCAGAGAAAGATCAGAAGTGAGAGAGAAAAAGACAGCAGAAAAGAGAGAGGGAGAGGGAAAAGGGAGTGAGAATAAATAAATTCGCTTTTTTAGTTGCACCAGACACTGTGTGTGTGTGTGTGTGTGTGTGTGTGTGTGTGTGTGTGTGTGTGTGTGTGTGTGTGTGTGAGAGAGAGAGAGAGTGTGTGAGAGAGAGAGAGAGAGAGAGAGAGACAGAGAGAGAGAGAGAGAGAGAGAGACAGAGAGAGAGAGAGAGAGAGAGAGAGAGTGTGAGTGAGTGAGAGAGAGTGTGAGTGAGTGAGAGAGGGAGAAAGAGCGAGAGCGAGACAGAGTGAGTGAGAGAGTGAGTGTGAGAGAGAGTGAGTGTGAGAGAGTGAGTGAGTGAGTGAGAGAGAGAGAGAGAGAGAGAGAGAGAGAGAGAGAAAGAGATGAAATATGCCAAAACACTCTCAGAGGGGTGTGAATAGAACAGGGAGACAGCCTGAAAAGGATTCTGAGGAGGCATGCCTGAGAGGATGAGGAGAAGAAAACAGAAAAGATGACTAAGGGATAAAACAGAACAGAAAAGACAGAGGAAGGAAAGGGGGTGAAGACATAATGAGGCAAAGCAAAAGAATACTTAGAGGAAATAAAAATAGATTAAGACAGAGGATGGTAAAGTGAGAAGGAAGACATGATAAAGGGAGGGACAAAGAAAAAAAAGAAGAGAAAAAGACAAAATGGGAAGAGGGAGTACTCACTGGATGTTTGGCTGACAGTCTGCCACTAACTGTACTTGTCTGATTCCACGTGGAAGAGATGAATGACTGAGACAGAGAGAGAGAGAGAGAAAGAGAGAGAAAGGGGGGTATTCTTTTAAATAGATTAGGTGTTCTGGATACTTTTGGGCAAACAGCTGTATGCAAAAGTAAAAATCACAGAAGTCAAATTAGAAGTGAAAATAAAGCCAAATGACAAGCGAAAATACATTAACATCCTCCACAGAGAACAAACTTCTGTTAAATGTAACATATTGGAAGAAGAAAAAAAAAAACACAAAATGTGGACTATGCAAAAATTAAAGCACATTTTATATATATATATATATATATATATATATATATATATATATATATATATTTTCCAGTATGTTAAACTCAACAAACATATAGAACTATATCGAGTACAATAATTTAGCAAAAACTGCTACATCTAACTTTATTTTCACTCAAAAATAGATCAGATAGATTAGATAATTTGACAGGTGGTGTTCAGTCTTTTGCAAACAGCAGTATAGTGCGCATTATGTTGATGAAGATTTAATTAATATCACCATATTGACAGTTAATATCGATAACATGATATTAACTGCCAACACCAATGTGTTATACTAATTTTCCACAGTCATACCTTCGTCACACAGGATAGAATTCCGTCCACAAAAGTTGACTTGATCTTGTGAAGCTGTGGGGAAAAACATTAAAAGGTTATGCACACAGACTGAAGGTCTCATGTACACACAGAGAAAAATAAACACACAAAAAAAACACTCACCTGTCTGTATTCAAGAATGATTTTGGGCAAGGGGTGCAGATCCTGGAGCTGTAAGAGCTATATAAGATAAAAGAAGAAAAAAGGTTAGGAGTTACTGAATATTACGAATACGTTTATCAGCAGTAGCATCAACTTAGTAATACTGACTAAGCAACCTGCTTTAGCTACAGTCAGCATAAATACTTATAAAATTTTTTAATAAAAGCTGACAATCTGCAGTACTGTATTGGTGCTGTAGTAGTGTTACCGCAGCCTCTGAAGTGGACTGTTGTTGTTTGAGCACAGTTTTGGGCAGCTTCTTATTTTCACAGCGTTCGTGCAGACGCAGCTTCTCAAACAGGACCTGATGACAGGACAGCATTAGTAGTGACTGCATTTAGATTTAGTCTTTTAGAAGACGCTCTTACCTGGAGAGACTTACAAAATGTGTAGACAATAGAAGCCAAAGCAGTACAAAGAACCTGGAGATACTGCAGGAATCAAATCACACCAGACAAAACATTAGTCGCACGCATCATTATGTGTCCCCTTGCCTTAATAACATCAACAATCCTGTCAGGTAAGGATTACACCAGTCCTCTCCTGTCCACTCTGGCCCACTCTTCCTCAAGCCAGGGGCACATTTCGGCCAGAGTTTGTGTGCCTGTTTCAACCACTGTTCCAAACTGTGGATTGGGATTGAAGTCTGGTGATTTTACTGGTCAGTCAAACTGTCCCAGTTTCCATCATGTCTGTTGAACCAGTCACCCTACAGCTGTCATCCTGAAATGTGAGAATGTCAATGTTGTGCATGTCACTATTTTTTGGTTGAGGAAGATTGTAACCTAAGAGCAATACTACGGTTTGATCTGGTTAAATAAATAAATACACTAGGGAGAATTAATAGTGTACTTTTTAAAAGTAAATGAACAACACACAGAGGTAAACTGCAGTGGACTGAAGAGAAATGCACAATGATTAAGAAAGAGCCTTGTCTTCAGACCACAGCAGAAGGATCTGAGTGGCTGAAGAATGAAGTTTGTTCCAGGGGTAAGGGCATTAAAGCTGTAAGACCTAGCCTTTCAGGCATGTTTAGATTTAAAGGAAGGACATATCAAGAAGCCAGAATTCGAAGACCTAAGCTGGCGTGTATAGTCAGACCATCTCTCTCGCTCAATCTGTGAATAATTCTGGACAAAGGTGCAGAAGTAGTGAGGAACTGAGCCTTTTGAACCCTGGAATATGAGAACCAGGAGTTTTGTATATAATTCTTGCTTCCACAGGAAGCCAGTGGAGTGATCTCACCAGAGATCCACAAAACATAACTTTGCGAGGTTATGGATCAGATGGGAAACAACAGCACTCTGTAGGTTCTGTAGAGGAGAAATGGTATATGAAAGATGGTCTGGAAGGAGGAAACTGCACTAGTTACATCTGAAGAGCTTCTGCAGTCAGGAAGAGTCACACTGTCCTGATGTGAAGTAGAAATCTCCAGGATATCATGGCACATGTTATATGATCTGAGAAATGAAGCTGAATGTCCAGGATCACTCCAAGGTTTTCAGCCTTGTGTGACAGATGAGTGGTGATGCTGTGTGTGTATATATATGTATGTATGTATGTATATATATGTATGTATGTATATATATATATATATATATATATATATATATATATATATATATATATATAGATATATATGTATACGTGTGTGTGTGTGTGTGTGTCATTAACACTGGCCATCCTGATAGTGACAGGATAGTGACATCATGGAAGGCTACATAAACTGAATATATTATTATTATTATTATTATTATTATTATTATTGTGTAAATGAGATGTGTAAATTAGCCTAACACAAATCACAGAATTGCAAAAATTTTAGTTTAATTTTAGTTAAAATAGTCTCTGCAGGCCAGTCTTTAGCTGTCCTATTATTAATTTATCTATATGGTTACGATATCTTGCAAGGCATGTAATATTCACAATATATAGAAATATAATCAAAATACCATTTTTTGTCCACATCATACAGCCCTATCACACTCACACACACACAAACAAAACACTGACCAGTCGAAGTTGGGCACTGCTGGACACCAGGAACTGCTGGCCTGCGGCCTGATGAGCCTCCTGCTCCAACTGTTTCATCTTATTCTGAGACAGAGAGAGAGAGGGACAGAATGACAGAGATAGAAAAAGAGACAGACAGAGTCAGACAGGGGTAAGAGAGAGGGGCAGGCAACACTGTACTTTGTGAACAAGTAAGAGCCAGAAAGCACCAGGCTATCAATATTAAAGCTCCAGTCTATCTCCCCGGAGCAGAGTCATCCTCTCAGAATGCTCTTCATCTCAGTCTCTTTAGGCACTGCACTATGCAGTTGTGGTGATCCCTTCTACAGAAGACAAACACTGCTCTCTATTTATAGCCTACTGTTGTGTGTGTGTGTGTGTGCATTTGTATTTATACCCCTGAAAGCATGTGTCAATGAGATTAGCAACTCTGGCTGTGGCAAAGAAACTGAGCACTGACAGATCCTCTCTAACCTCACAGACAGGCATATTCACACTCTTTCTTTATTACCCCCAGCATGTCTGATGTCTTCTTTAAGTTCTCTTTGTCCACATGGATTCTGTGACTCTCCATAGCTGAGAGAGAGACAGAGAGAGAGAGAGAGAAACAGGAAGAGAGAGAGAGAGAGAGAAACAGAAAGAGAGGGGACTGGAGTTACCATCTACTCAGATTACTAGAATGTGTATCTCCATTTATGAGTGTCTTCCTTCTAAGACATTTGCATCTCTGTGTATAATGGCTCAAAAAAGTTAATATGGAAAAGCAACATTTCATTGTCTTAAATGGTCTGACTGAATAACAATCCCCGACTCAGCATTGCGCTTCAACTCGGACAGTGAAAATGCAATTGCAACCAGAGTTGCAAATACAGTTTATTTTGGCAATGAGGCACTCCTCTCAATCAAATCCTGTGGGTGGGACATCGGGAGGGGTTTTTAAGTGTGGGGGGTGTTTTAAGAGGAAGTGACGAAAAAGTCTAAGCTTTGGTGGCACTAGAGTCTTAGCAATCGCTGCTAGCGACATTTTAACACTCGACAACCAGGCTGAGGATAGTTATGTCCAAAGTGACTCACTGTTTTGTGTGGAAGTGATTCTTGATTGACTAAGAGAGCTTGTGGCTGTTACAAGCACAAGCGTTAGTGACCTTGTGACCGGAGGCTCGCAGAACTGCCCAGCACAATTTAGTGCTTTCCCTGCTTTAACAAGTTACAAATGGTCAGCGGTTGTTAATGAGCTGGACTGGTTTTCCAAAATTCTCATTAAGATCATCAGTACTGGTAGAGAATGTGTTCACTGTGATGCTTGTGCTACCATCTGAGAATAATCTTTATTTTTTTGTGCCAGATGCCTTCAGGTAACAGTCCTTATTAGTAGTGTTGGAAGCAGTGAAAACGTTAAAATGTGCAGGGCAGTGTTCCTCCAGGAGCAGAGCTGGGAAACACTGGGCTAACCCTCAGTGGTCCTGCATCTCCTTAACACGAATATCCATCATTGTCCATCCAGATCCTCTGACAGTCCTGCAAGCCTCTGCCTGAAGCCGGTGATGATGTCACTAACATCGGTGCGAGCACTCCTAGTCGGACAAGAATCACTTCCACACAAAACAACAGTGAATCACTTTGGACGGATTTGTCCTCTGCCTGGTTGGCAAGTGTTAAAAAATTACTAGCAGTGGTTGCTAATGCTCCAGTACCGCCAAGCTGTAGACTTTTTCAGTAACTTTCTCTTAAAACATGCGCCGCACTGAAAAGTCCCTCTCGACATCCTACCCACAGCGTTTGATCGACAGGAGTGCTTATTGACAGAAAAAATGCAAATGCAAACAGGGTTGCAGATACATTTTCATTTTGGCAGAGTTGAAGCACAATGATGAAGCAATGCAATTGTGAACGGGTGACTTATTAATTTTTTTATGTCAGAGTCAGACCATTAAGACATTAAAAGTGAAAAGTCAAAAAGACTTAGCACTTTCCTGCCATTATACACAGAAATGCAAATGTAAATACATATTTTTAAATCTGCATTTGAATTTGCAAAAACTGAATTTGAAAATGCTGCCATACTATTCTTCTCTTTATAGGAAATCCTTTTGATGTAAAATAAAATTATATAGCTCAGAAGTAGCTCGCAAATATACTCAAGTAGAACTAAACATATACATTTGAGAACACTCAGGACTACTTAAAGGAATGGTTTTGATTACTGTTACGCTAAACTCAAAAGCTGAAGGAAGCCAGGCTACTTACATTAAGTTAAAACATTTTTTTTCTTTTATTTTACAACATATTGTCTAATTTGCAAACAACGTACCTGCTAATACTGGAATCATCTTCTGTTCCATGCAGAAGTACAGCTGCCACAGACCCTGTATCTGCCAAAAGAGCAGAGAGAGTGTGAGTTTTGCAGGCTTTTTGTGTGTTGTTATTTTTGGGTCAGAGGAGTGTACCTGTAGCTTATTCTGGAGTTCTACCATTAGCCTGTGTAGGTGAGACAGATTGGAGATCGCTTGGGTTACCTGTAAAATAAAAAAAGAGAGAGAGGAATGGGTGTCTAATAATTATAAAAATAAACATTCGACCCTCCTGGGTCTAAACAGATGATGTGTCCATGTGTCCAACTTTTTTAGGTCCAAGCACAGGCTGTGAAGGTGTGTATGTGAGAGTGTGTGTCTGTATGTATCTGAGTGCAAGTTGTGGAACAGCTTAGGTATTTTCTGACCTTCCTGCTTGTGTTGTAGAGTGTGAGTGTTTGCATGTGTTCTGACCTTATTGTGTCCGAGCGCAGGCTGTGCAGGGGTGTGTGTGGTTGGACGTGTGCAGTGCTTGTTGAGCAGGTCCTGGAAGCAGCGGGCAGAGTCTGCAGGGTCTAGTAACCAGGCAGCAATCTGAGGATCCAATACCTGACAAGCAGCCACTGCACAGAAAAGCCCAGAAACCTGCAAGATATCTGCTGACAACACACTATATTCACAAATTAGCTCATTACAATAAAGGCTTCATGTGGCCTCTGCACAAGTTACTGCTGTCTAAGTACTGAATAAAGACTGGAAAGTACAGAAAGTACAATGTACATAATGTACATGACAGCGTGACATCCATTGTAGTCCTGATTCTGATTAAATAAATGTTATTAATCCAGTGACAGAGTCATACTGCTTAAGTCAGAGTGTTCTGTCCTATGGGCACTTGCAGGCATTTTAGCAGTGATAGCAATGCAGTGAATAATCACAATACACAATATTCCCCTAGCCCCTAAATGTAGTTAATCAGACTGTGAAAACAAATGTCCCAGAGTGAACACGTAGTCAGACTCTGATGGCCAGTAAGATCTGTCTGTATTGCGGAAAAGCAAAAAATAAAATAAAATAAAATTAAAAAATCCATAATTTTTCAAAAATTAAAATACTACCATAGTTTGATGTGTATTTTCTGTAGTTTCTGAAACACAATTCATTATTTGTTGAGACTTCGAATAAAAGGACAAGTGTACGACTATAACCAAGTTTAAGCAAGAGATGGATTGTGTGTGTATGCACATTACTCCATCACACCCTCTCAGCCTCACAGCGTGGCAGAAAACTTTGGAAAACAGCACAACTGCCAGATATTTCAACTACCTCTCTTGGAGCAGAACAAGAGTTTTCAGCATAAACTAACTGAAATAACTCATAACTGATTATTTTACAAGCAGTCCAAAAAATGTAAGTAAGAAAGTGAGAAAGTAAAGTAAAGAGAATAAGGGAGGTTGTCTGCCGACATACATGTACATGTACAGGAGCAGAGGTAAAGACTGGTGTTTTTGCTCTATGATAGGTCAGAGTGAGGGGGAGGAGGGAAATTATGCTAAGATATTATTGGTCAGTATAATGTTTCTTGCCCGCTGAAACACGTTGATGCAACCAAACGTTAGACAGCGTTTAGGGACGCGCAAAAATCACTACAATTTCATCAAAGATTCCAGAGAAACAAGAAGTTTGTCTTTTAAATGCTAAGGTAAAAAAAGAACCATTTTGATTTCAGGTTGATTTTAAGATGTTTTATGAAAATGATTTAGACATGCAGTTTTTTGGTGCTAATTAGTGGGGTAAAAGCTTCTATTACTTGTTAGCTACAATACCCTTGTAGATCCACTGCACAAATTATAAAGAATTGTTCTTTTTTGCTTTAAAGTATATTTAATGTAAAATATATCTTAAAATATTTAAATAAATCTAAACAAATTAAGAATACTGCTTTTCTAAAAAATAAATAAAATATATGTAATAGATCGAAAGACTATAAATAGAGAGACTGACAGACAAATATAAAGACTGAAACTTTACTAATCCCAAAGGATCTTGAGCAATGTGGAAACCTCAGAAATATCTGTTTATTGATGGCAGTGCAGACAATGACATTTCACAAACTGGCAACAGCTCTAGTGTGTGTGTACCATCCATGATGTGCCCTAGATGGTGTAAAAGGTCTACAGGAGCACTGTGGTTCTGGTATGTATAAGAAGAGTTAATACCTTGCTTC
This sequence comes from Colossoma macropomum, assembly GCF_904425465.1. Taxonomy (NCBI): domain Eukaryota; kingdom Metazoa; phylum Chordata; class Actinopteri; order Characiformes; family Serrasalmidae; genus Colossoma; species Colossoma macropomum. The sequence goes on along the minus strand of NW_023494805.1, from coordinate 29,832,364 downwards.
CAGCTCAGATCTCTGCTGAAGTGCCTGAGTATGGTCCGGAGCAGATCTTTGGCTTTATAACATACTAAACTTTGCATTCCACACACCATCTGCAACAGCATCTCTCTGTAACACACACACACACACACACACACACACACACACACACACAAACAAAAACTATTTATAAAAAGAGCAGTGATAAAGCACTACCGTTTTCTATTGTCTCTGCCCTAGTACTACTGTATGTATTTATGGACCATGACCCAGCACTTTCTGTTTCTCTCTCACACTGACTCACACCTGGTGAAAAGATCCTGGTTGTGTTGTGGGTCTTGCTGAACCCAAACAGGTCTCTGCTCCAGCCTCAGAAGTAGCACTCTCTCCTCAGCAGCTCCAGTCTGCTCTAAATCCAATGACTCTAGACTCTTCTTGAGCAGAACCAAAAGTCCACACACAGCAGGAGGAGGCTTCTGCACAATAGGACACAACAAAAAAGTAATTGTACACAGAGAATCTTACATTTATTAAGGGTCTAATAAAATAAAACGTTTCAAGGCTTGTACATAGAAAACTAATAAAATAGTCGATAAGGCATGCAGAGCAATTAACTGGGGCAATCTTTTGCAGACAAATTACATGCATAACTAAATAATGCAATAAACAAAGAATAGACTAAAGATCTTATGAATGTGAAGTTAGGGATTTGGGAGAAAAAATACTGTTTGGAATTAGGGAATACAAGGTCTAGGGATGTTGGAGCTGGAATGCAATGCTAGTGCTATTGAATAGGGAAACCAACGTTTGTGATGTTGGAGTGTGAATGAGATAATAGGCTTATTGGAGTGGGAAGACAATGTTAGAATGTTGTTCTGGGAATACAGTGTTTAGAATGTTGGACTTTGAACGCAATGTTACATTTGCTGTAGAGGATCAGTCAGGAATGCTGGAAAAGAAACACTGTTCACAATGTTGGAATTGCAAAAACAATGTCAGGCACATTGGAGATGGAATGTAATGCTATATATACTGGAGCAGGAATACAATGTTATGAACGTTGGAGTGGGAATACAATATTAGGGACATTGGCCTGGGAATGCAATGTCACGGATGTCAGGTGTGGGAATACAAAGCTAGGTAAATTAGACGACAGACACAAATGTTGGGGAAACCATAGGTGTTTATAAATAGGAATAAAAGGAAGTATGCATTAAGATAGCCTTCTCGGACAGTCCTGGTTTAAGTTAAGGAACACTCATCTGAAAATTTATCTCCACTCCACTCAGTCTGATCCTCTGATACCTGTTCAGGGTCCAGCTGTGTGGTGCCATCCTGGTAAACCATTGAAACCACCAGTGCTCTTGCTCCGCTAGCCTCCTCCAGCACACGTTCCCTCTCTTCCTGTGACAGACGGCTGGCATCACAAACTCGTGGGTCGGAGGACAAGGCTAGGGTGAGTCTGGATGATGCTGAGATTGCATTTCTTTCCTTGTCTCCCTCTGGGTGCTCTGGGTGTATTTGGTTGTCCATTTCTGAAGCAAAGCGCTTTTGTTTGGGGGATTTAGAGATGTAGGAGTGGTTAGATGTTTTGGCATCTTGTTTCTTCCGTTTTTTCTGCAGGGTAGAGTTCTGCTCTGGTCTCTCATCTAAAGACTGAGCACTTTTCTGTGGGTTCAGGAGCTGAGTACTCTTGCTTTGCTGTGTCTGGTGGAAAGGCTGCCCTTCAGTGCCTGTAGACATTGAAGATTGATGCAAAGGGCTGGAGAATGTTGGCATGCTGGTTCCATGTTTAGGGCATGTTTCCTGGGATAAAGTGATTTTGGGGCCACGCTGCGTAGGTTTTGGAGGCTTCCATTTCCCAGGTTTCTTTGGTGCAAGAACAGTTTTGGTCACAGTCTCCACCCCAGAAGTTCTCTTATCCACCTTTGAATTGAAGCATGAAATAACTAAAGTGAATGAACTTCTCCATAAGAAACACATTAAACTGGACGTAGTTAAAACAGCTGAGAAAAACAGTCATGGAGAGATGAAAATAAAACATGTAAATAAACAAAAAGATTAAATAAAAGGAAAAAGCGAAATGTATCAATCTAAAAAGTAAAAACAGATCTGTAACTACTTAAGGCAAATAATTTTTTTGTAATCTGTTGTTATATCAAAAGCAATAAATATTCATAATAGCTTCTACATTGGTCTTAAAATCCATCTTAAGACTTTTCATCTTCTAGAGCTAATGGTAAAAGTGCACTGCATATCAGAGTCCCTGCCTTAAAAATTCTTAATGATTCTCATTACCATTTCAAAAGCTTTTTTGTAAAGCTCCTTCACTGACCATATATTTTAGCAAATGATTATATAACAGTAGTGTTACCTACAAATCCAACAGGATCAGGTAAAGTAGAAAAGCAAATCTGATTTGCACATTACTGCATGCCTGCTGTCTAAACAGAGCCTAACCTTCAACTTTAGTCTCAAACAAGCATTGTTTTCATCATCTGCATTTTTCCATTATTCATTAAGTTCTGTTTCACCTTGCAATGACTTCATATACATGTCAACTACTAAGCACTGAAATGCCACTGCTATTCTTTTCTTCATACACTATACAACCAAAAGTATGTGGACATCTGAAAGCCACACCCATATGTGCTGGCTGAGCATTTCATTTCAAAACCATTAACATTAAAATGGAATTGGATCTCCACTCTTCTGGGAAGGTTTTCCATCAGATTTGGAACATGGTTGCAGGGATTCACTTCCAGTCAACCACAAGAGCATTTGTGAGGTTCAGCACTGATGTTCAATGATAAGCCCTGGCTGCCTGTTCCAGTTCACCTCAAAGTTGCTGGATACGGTTGAGGTCAGGGCTCTGTGCAGGCCTCCACACCAAACTCAGCAAGCCATTTCTTTTTGGACACTGCTTTATGCACAGGAGCATGTCATAATAAAACAGGAAAGAGCCTTCCCCAAACTGTTGTCACAAACGTTGGAAGCTCACAGTTCTGCAGAACGTCACTGTCTGCAGTAGCATTAAGATTTTCCTTCAATAGAATGAGTGAAGAACCCCAGACCATCATTCCTTCTCCACCAAACTTTAAAGTTGGCACTGTGCTTTCAGACCAGTAGCTCCAAACCCAGACTCATCTGTCAGACTGCCAGATGGTGAAGATGGTGATTCATCGCTCCAGAGAATGCACTCCAACGTCCAACAATGGCGTGCCTTACAGCCCTTCAGCCAACACTTGGCATTATGCATTGTGATCTTGGTGTGTAGCTGCTCAGCCATGGAAATCCAATCCAAAAAGGTAGACAGTTCTTGTGCTGATGTTGCTTCCAGAGGCACTTTGATACTCTGAGTGTTGTTCACCAAGAAGAGATGAGTTTTGCACACTACACACTATAGCACTGCATTCTGTGAGCATGTATGGCCTATTGCTTCACTGCAGTGCTACTGTTGGTTCTAGACATTTACACTATGATTATATATTCACTTCCAATTCACAATAACAGCACTCAGAGTTGACCTTACGGGGCAGCTTTAGAAAGCAGAAATTTGATAAGTTGCCTTGTTGGACAGTTGGCATTCGATCACAGTGCCACATCGAATGTCTCTGAACTTTTTAGTACCCATCATACTGCCAGTGTTTGTCTATAGCCGCTTTTTCAGTGCATGGTATGGCTCAACTCGACTCAACTCTACTGGCTTTTGGCACCAGCTACTACGTTGTCCTATGCAGATATAGTACCCCCTCAATTTGGCTGGTAGTCACAGGGAAGCCACATGAAACCCCCATGATGTAACGGAGACTAATTTTGTTCAGAAGAGGCCCATGGCAGGAAGACAAAAGACTGCTGAAAAAATTAACAACAAGAGTTTGGGGAAAAACTAAATCAGAGTTCAGAGGATGAGGAGATTCTGATTGCTTGAAAGGTGACACAAGAGGGTAAGATAACCTGGCAGGTAATGTCAGCATATGTGTTCGGGGCAATAGTGATTCTCTCCGACCAATCAGTAGTCTGCACTTTTTCCATGTCAGCTTTTGGTATCAGCTCAGCTCACTTGGAACCTTGATTGAGGTGATAGCAAAAATAGTATGGTTACATACTTGATTTTATGCACATGTTGGTGCATACGGATGTAACGGGTGTGGCTGAAATAGCTAAACCCACTAATCAGAAGCAATGTCTACACAATTTTGGCCATGTAGTTCCAGATTCAATTAAATTCACTTGCTTATGTGGGTCTTAATGAACAAACATCTGCAAGAGTAGGGCTGTGTGTGTACAGATACTCTGCTCAAGAAAAGTGGTCTTATCCTATGATCCAGCACCCAGAGGACGCGTCCCATCTATCTTTTGTACACTGAAGCAGCTCTGGCTGCGATTATACATTCATCTATTCAGGCAGCACATACCCACAGTGAATTACAGTGCTGCTGAGGACTGCACTATGGCCAATTCTGCATACAAGGAATGCAGAGGTCAATCACTGTAACTTTAACTGCTCCCAGATGAACCATTTCTTCCTGAGCAGCATTTTAAACAGTTCTAAAGCTCTTTACACAATGAATGCCCAACATAAACATGCAGGAGTTCACACATACACACACTACAGGACAAACTTTTGTTGTCAGCAAATCCTAGCAGAGTGTTGCAGAGCAGTTTAGAGAGGTCAGGAATCAAGTGATTCAGCTGCTTCTGCTCAAAGAGCTAAAAACTGTATAAATAAAATTTGAGGTGAAACCAGGAGCTAAATTCAGACTAATTACATTCAGTGGATATATTAGAATGTCTTATACAACTATTGTGGGACACTGAATTATGCTAAACTGTTAACAACATAATAGACAATGACCTTTAAATAAGCTAAGAGGCGCATTAAGCATGACCACATTAAAACAACGCTAATAGACGTTTAGCATGCCCTAATGCCACGAGATAATGTTAAGTTATAGAGCTGACTTGCTCACCTAATAAGAAAGAGAAGAATAAACATGTGTATCTGTAGGCCTTCCTAATGAAGGGGGGGCTGTGGCTAGATCGTCCAGCCCTATGAAACTATAAAACTCTATTACAATATATTCTCACACAAGTCCACACCAAAGCAGGGCTTTTGTGAGATTTTATAGTTTTAATTTAGTTTGGTTAGACTCACAATTAAATACACATGGGAGTTCTTTGTGTTCTTTGATTGGACAGAAATTTGGCAGAGATACAAGCACTGTTACTTTTCTATTTTACTTCACTACCCTATCATAGTTTAAAATTTACATCTATTCTCCCTTACATTCTTCATAAAATGTATCATGCTACCTGTTATGTTGCATAAAATGGATGAATCAAATGCTTCATTATTGCTCATCTGCAGTTACTACCAGCAGCTCATGCTGCAACAACATGACCCTCTGTTAAGACTCAAACTTTTAGTCTATGCAGGTTATGCACAGTACAGTGCTAATGTGCACTAAGAACAGCATTCTCTGGTGTTAAATCCCCTCATTTGGTGTGGACCATCATAAATTGCGTTCCCACCAGCAGCAAATTAAACTAGGGTTCACGTGGAAGCGGACTGAGACCCATGATCTTTGGCAGACTATGTTCACACCTGTCAAAACTAAAGTAAAAGTTGGTGACAAAGGCAGGTGAGAAAGCACCCATACTTTCCTCTTTCAAAACACCTTCCTCTTTTCTCAATACCATCATTGTCTGTGATTTTGTAGCCGTTGATATCATTGTGGATGATGTTTCTGTAAAGCAACTTCGGTTATAAAAAGAGTGCTACAGAGAAACCATTATTATTATTATTATTATTATTATTATCCATCCATCCATCCATCATCTAAACCGCTTATCCTTCTGGGTCGCGGTGGGGTGCTGGAGCCTATCCCAGCTGTCAATGGGCGGAAGGCAGGATACACCCTGGACAGGTCACCAGTCCATCGCAGGGCAGACAGACACATTCACACCTAGGGGCAATTTAGCATGTCCAATCAGCCTGACTGCATGTTTTTGGACTGTGGGAGGAAACCGGAAGAAACCCACGCAGACACGGGGAGAACATGCAAACTCCATTAGTATTATTATTATTATTATTATTATTATTCTGCACCGAACGTGCCTCTTTAAAACCTGTGGTCACCTGCATAAAACATCTTCATTTAATTTTGACCTTTACCTTAGGTGAGCACCTCTTCAGGGAAATGTTTATGTGCAATATACTGAAGTATAGACCCTAAGTTTAAGTATCAAGACTTTTTATCTTTACAGTCATAAAACATAAATTATATTCACAGCTTTTAATTTAAAATAAATACTTTATGATGATGTTCAATGCAAGCAGCCACCATAAAGGTCCCCATGTAGCTCATACTTTCTCATCCTGTATAACAACAGATATATAACAAGGGTGATTAAATCTATTAGTAGTAGTTATTGGACAATATGTTTAACAATAATAATAATAATGATAATAATAGTAATAATAAAAGTAATAATAATAATAATAATAAGCCTAGAGCTCACAAAATTGTCCAAGCTTCCCTTCGGTGTATTTTTAAGAGAAGAAACAGAAATAAATCAATCAATTTAAACCAAGTTATGCAAGCCTTTTAAGATTTTTTAGCAAAGAGTACAACTACTGAGACAGCTTAGGTTCATTAAGACTAACGTAATTATCCCCAAATATAGTGATATATTTAGAAAATATCATGATATCAAATATTATCAATACTGCACAACGCAGCCAAGGGTGCCCAATCCTGCTCCTGGAAAACTATGATCCTGCAACCCTAATCTAACACACCTGACCCAGGTAATGAACATCTGAATATTAGAGCCAGATGAGTTGACTCACTCTCCAGGGTGGCAGACCTCTGGGACCAGGATTGAGCACACCAGGTATAGGCCATTTTCCATTATTCCCTCTTTACCTGTAAGAGGTCCTGGTGGCTGGTATGCGTTTTTGGGACCGTAGAAGCTGCACTGTGCTCTTGTTCAATACTCACTTCAGCTTCCATCTGGACATATCTCTCATCTGGATGAGGCATGAACAAATCTGTACAACCACAAATGCACATGTACACACAAACAAATGTAAGCTGATAATAGACATCATTGTGCTCATTTCAGCATAGCTGACTGTGGCAACTGTGATAAATCAATTAATATCAACACTGGGACCACACACACACACACACACACACACGTATTAAATACAAATATCTGTGTGTGTGTGAGAATTATTATTATTTATTATTTTTATTTTATTTCTACACACACACACACACACACACACACACACATACAGCAGCTCCCTTGGTCAACATTACTCCAGCCTCCAGCACATACTGTAGAGCACTGACAGCACAATGACAAAAATATATTAGAGGTGAAATAGATCAGGATTTATACAATGGCATAAAAATCCATAATGTGGAGGTGGGCAGTATTGTAAAAATATGAGATCAAAATACTTCAAGATATTTCTGCGATACACAATACACGTTCAGATATTTAGTTTTTCTGATTTCTGACACATTTAAGAAAAAATACTATCACAAAATCACAGAAAAAACACCTTTATTCATTAATGAAATTCTTTAACAGAAATATTAAATAATACTCAGTAACTCAAGATTTTTTGGTAGTAAAGTTTTGTACTTCTTGTTTTGAAAGTTCTTACTGCAAGCATGTGCGTTTAGATTCTGCTGAAGTTTATGGTGATTTCTTCTCTATATATGATGAACATTTGATGAACAATGCTAGGTGACTTGCGTGCTGGTGGAGAAACTTCAGATTGCTAGACAGGACTGTATATTTCAAAGCCTTTACATACTAAGAAAAAAGGTGTTTTCCATCATTACAGCAGAGGTGCATTTGAATTCAGCTTTAGATGCCTTTGGGAAACTATGAAGTATTACATTTTCACAATTTTAACTTGTAATTTTTATTATTATTTAAGAAGTTACACTTGTCCTTCAGTTCTCTCAGTTTTCTTTCCCAATATGATGATTACCACCTTTGAAACATCATCAGAATTATTATGTTAAACCAATGCAAAAATAAAACAGCAAATTATAAAGAATAGAATCAGTTTTGGTCTTGATCAAGAATTTTCATTTCAGTGCTTCGCAGACAATGATTTTTACTCAACCTCTCACATACTGCAGTGAACTAAACTAAAACAGGTCTAATTAGGCTCTGTCTAAAATGAAACATTCAGTTGTTTATTGTTGAATAATTACATACATACTTGCTGTGTTCTTTGATTTCCACAATAAGTACAAAAAAGCAGTAACGTTATTTATCACAATAATACTAAATATTGTCACATTGCAAACCCTGACTTTGATATCTATCCAATCAGCATCTGTAGTGTAGACTGTTTGTGGAAAACTGCAAATGGATAGACTACTCTCTTTGATGAGCAGATTATGCAAAAACTAACGAATATTGTACGTTAAGAATCTGCATGTTTCTTTTAGCAGATTTAATCTGTCTAGAAATAGAATAGATGTTTTGAATATATGGTAGAACCTGTAATTTATTGCTGACTCATTCCTACCTGCATCGTAACCATTGTGTAAAAAAAAGGTTGAACTGTTTTCAGGCAACTAAAACTGGCCGATGTCAGCAAACTGCCTGGTTGGGCTGTAAATGCAGCCTTTTTCTTAAACTAAGCCAGAGAAAAATAAAATACTAAGGACTCAGCGTCTTAGACAAGGTTGTATTTTACAAGCACACTACAAAACATTTTATTGCAGATTTGCATTTCCTCTGCTCTAATACACCTGATTCAAGGTGAAGGACTTGAAAATGAGTTGAATCAGAAGGGAGAAATGCTAAACTGCGTAATGTAGAGGTCCCTCAGGACTTGTCTAAAGAACCATTTAAGCACTTAAGCACAGTTGCTTTGATGCCAAACAAACATACAAAAACAAAGAGTCTGAGCTCCCCCTACTGGTTACTTTAAGCACTACACTTACCAGTTTTGTCACAGGTGCTTTCCCCTTCCCATGGTCCTGACTCCTCCATTTCTTTTACTGTGTACATTAATCCATCATCCCTGACAAGTCTGCCTTGGTCAAACCCTCTGGCTTTAGCTGAAGTAAGAGGAACGCTGGGGATATCCAAAACCTTTTGAATTGGCTCTTGCAAATCGTTCTCACTTAGAGGACATAGTTCTTCATTTGTAATGTGATCAAAATTCGATGAGTCAGCTAGGTCTAGACTACTCTTCGGAAGCTCTCTCTTGGAACTCTCTATGATGTCTTTCAAATGACTGTGGCACAGTACTGGTTGTAATTTATTTCCTTCTTGTCCATTTCCACATACTACACTTTCTTTGTCAGGGCCCTCAGACCAAAGTCCATTCAACTGAATCTTCTCTGACATCCCAACATCCTGATCTTTCCTTTGCTTTAGCATTGTCATCACTCCCTCAGCTGCTTCTGTTTTTCCTTCAAAGCAGTCAGCTTCCATCTTTTCAGAACTTCCTTCCCTATTTTGCCTTCCAAAGTCACTCTTCTGCTCATAGTGCTCTTCAATAAAGTCCTTGGAGCAGCTCGTTGCAGGCATCTGCAGATGACCAAAGCTCCAATGCTTCCGAGGGGGAGCGTGAGTCACTCTCTCTGCTTCGGATGCATCCTCAGTGAGGCACATTAGTCGAACGTTTTTCTTTGTTCTGGAGATTTCTCTCTGTTTCTCTGGTACCACTATGGCATCTGGTACAGCCTGTGGATTTCCCCAGTCAGCTAAGGCTTTCATAGGGAATGGCTCATCTCTTTGTGGATGTATCTTTAGAATATGGTTTCCAGACACTGTAATCTCATTATCATTTAATGCTAACAGACTGCCGTCACCTCCATAATCCCTGAGCTTCGAATTGCCTGGTTCATCTGTTTCCCATTGACTACACGTGTTATTTTTAGACTGGAACAGTGAAATGGTAGGCTGACTTGGGAGCTCCATCTCAGGGGAATGGTTAAAAAATGGTCGCTCTCTCCCCTCATGGAGACTGCAGAGAAAAAGACTAATGATGTTATATCCCCATATTTAAGTAAAGATTTTTGTGTCATTCTGTATCATACTGGCACTGAGGCCCACTTCCAGAACATTTCTGCAGATGTAAGACTTCAAGAGGCAATTATGATGTGTAGACCTGAGAAAATGACCGGGCATCTATACTCACAGCCTCCATGGTGGCTTAGTGTAGTCACTGGACTCTGTAGGGGTTGTCTGGGTAGACTGTACTGCTCTCTCCATCGGGGAACTGGAGCTAAGATGAGGCCTGTGCCAAGGACTGATTCACAGTACATGTATAACACACAACTAGCAGTGCAAGGGCAGTCTTTCAACTGTATTTTAAAGATAGTTAAAAAGTACTCAGAAGGCAATTTCTCGACTTATACACAACTAAAACTCACATATTGGTCTCTCTGTGTAGCTCAAAACGTGGATTATAGTTGTAGTTGTCTTGATTCAGCTTGAGCTCTCCAGTGAAGGAGTTCACTATTTAAAATACAACAAAACACTGTACTTCTCTGTCCTGACAGAACACCACCACTACTTATCGGCAAACACTCTGGGCCAGTTTCCTGGACATGGATTAAGCCCAGTCTTGAAGTAAACTGCAACACCCACAATGAATCACCACTGAAAATTTATTTTAGTCTAGGCTCAGGGAAACTGGCCCTCTTAATACATTTGTTGGAAGTTGAACCAGTCCAGCGAGAACATCTTTAAAATATTTCTTATCAGACAATCTTGACTTTTGGACAGTTACCTGACCAGAGGTCAACTGCTTGGCCTTCCAACATAAAACACTAAACAAAACACTATAACTTCTATAACTAGCAAAAGCACAGGCAAAACTTCTTGGATTTAAGCATCTCTAATACTGTAAAACTAAAAAATTAAATTCTGGTTCTGAGTAAGATTAGCATAGACAATCCTGCATACATCTTCACCGTAACTCAGTGAAAAACCATGATTATTTTACAGACTAATCTTCAACAAAGGAATTCTGTTCTGTAGTTTAGTTCCAATTTTAATTAAGACATGTGACCCAATTAATCAAAACCTTTAGGATCATCTGATTATAAGAGCCAAGTGTGCCGGAACTAAACTTTCTAGACCATTAGATCTCCAGAACCAGAAATGGGCTCTCTTGCTTTAAACCCATATGAAATTAGTAACTCCTGCTGCTGTCCCTAACTCACTGTGTCTGGTCTTGTGTATTCTGCCTGCATACTGTGCTCTCAGCGCAGCCATGACGGTCTGTGCAGCCAAAGACAGAGGGCCTGCAGTCAGTGTGCGGCAAGAGTGACTCTCCATTTTGTCTGCGCCTCCCCTCGCTCACTGCCTGTCTTAAAACATGGACAAGTAGTGTTCAGCATACATAGACAAGTTGTTTTTCACATGTTGCACAGCTTACCTGTAAACTTAAAAGGCAACTACAGTTCTGACCAGACATTTCAACTTATAATCTTATGTTAAAATAAATAAATCTCAGGTCAAATTACATGTAGAAAAATAACATATCCTCTAACTAAAATAAACTTATCCAAACTTACTTTTAAATGCACCATTTCTATTTATTTGCTGCATTGAACACACTTGGAAAGAAAAAAAAACTTCTGCACAAGACACATATTATGTTTTTCTTTCTCACATTATGTCACTTGCAGCAAATGTTCAATAAATTAATAAATAGATGTATGCCATATTTAAGCTGATTCCCTGTATGAGAGGGATTTATTTGCAACCAGAAAATCAACAAACCATAATTTCACCAGGGGTGCCCAAATTAAGACTGTATATGTACTTAAAATTCAAAACAAGCACCATGTTTTGCAGCTCCGATCTGCAAGCTCATATATAGCAAAGGCAAAGTCTATTGTTGGCTACATAAATCACCCACTTCTGCCTTCCTGAAGTGGCTGTTTTTCTGGGACAAAGAACACACAGCTATAATAAGCTAATACTCATTGAGCTCCACAGATAACAACACCTGAGCAAGCACATCAAACCCTCATACTTAAAAAGCAGGAAACACTCAAGAATAAGGTCTATGCTCTTTTTATTAGTAGTAACAATGTTTCTTATTAAAAATTTTAATTCTTCAGAGTTAATTACACAAAAAAACCAAACACAAAGTGCACTTTCTAGCCAAACAAAAAAAAAAAGGCACCAGAACAGAAAGGTGCATGAAAGCAAACAATACACTCTTTGAGTGAAAACGTGAAAACTGCACTACATCTCCTCAGGCTCCAGATTCAAGGCTGATTTCCATGCATGCTGAACCCATATGAACAGCCATAATCACAGATACAGGGTCACTGGTGCAAACAGCCCTGTTTATTCAACCTATTTAGCACTAGTCCGGACTTCCATTTCCCTCACGGCCTTGCAGAGCAGTGTAGGATCCAGGTGGAAATAGACATACAGTTCTCTTTCTCGCCTGAGGGTGGCGTTCTGCTCCAGCTGAGCCCTTTTGATCCTCAGGTCTCCCACAACATCCTGTAGCAGCTTATACAGATTTTTTTGCTTCTCTTCCAGTTCACTCAGTACCACAGACAGCTCCTACAAAGGGACAAAAATAGATAGAGACCTTAGAGATTTTTAACACTAAACAAGTTGCACAACAATTCCTCGCTGTATTATTTCTGCTGATGTGTCTGTGACAGCAAAATAACGACATACTGTTTTGCAATGGTTCATTACTCTTACTCCGATGTAATAAAGGGGAATGAATATAGACAACAAAAAAATTAACATACAGAAATTTAAGCAACACTGATGCTCCATCATGCCTAAATTAACAATAAGATAATCCTTTGTAGTCCCACAACAGGGAAATTCTCAAAACATCAATATAAATCAAAGAATAAAATAAGAAACAAAAAAAATACTTTTTAACCTATTGCCACAGCTTTTGAAGGTATACAAAGATTACAGCTGTATAATATAAATGGTACTCCATATTCTGACTATATTACTACACTGCCAGTACAATATAACTTCCAATACATTAAATACACAATATACAATATATTTTAAAAATTGGAATCCTTCAATCAGGTTAAGAACTTGCTGTATTATTGTTTGCTAAACGCCCTCAGAAACCTATCTGGCACATCGGGGTCAGTTAAGCCACTCCCACTCCCACTCCCACTCCCAACACTCAATAAAATATTTAAAAAGCTGATATCAAGATAACAGTTAACAAGTTATATATTGTGCAGCCCTAATGAAGATTAGAAGGAATTGGAGTTATGATACATGACAAGTACAGTAAGTGAAAAAGAAACAAAAAGGGGTATTAAAAATACAAAACCAGTAAGAATTCAGAGTGTTCATCCAACATAGAAGAGAAAACAAAACTGTGTTGAAAAGGTGAACTCAGACATGAATAAGAAACCTGTAAACCCATCAACAAACAGTAAAACCTCTTGTGCTCCCTTAACAACAACTTAATGTGCCATGCAGTGAAAATGTAGATACTAACAAGTAGAAATAACTCACATTGCCTATGAGGTTTCAAAGCAGAGGATGGCAGCGAAGAAAAGGAAGAGAAAGTAAGACGTACCTGTGCATTAGGGCAGAGCTCCTGAACAGGTGTGGCTGTAGCTCGTACCTGCGGCCTCATGAGAGGCTGCATGATGAGGGAGTAAGCTGCACTCTCCAGAGCGTCTCGATCCCGCTCTAAACGCACACCAGCATAGCCCTGCTCACGAGACGCCCTTTCCAAAGCCTCACGAACGGAGAGAAGCTCCTCAAGCAAGCCAGAGGCTTTAGCCTCCAACCTCCCGAATGTCTGAAGAGGATCCTTACACTCAGAGGTCTGACCCAGCTCCAGAACCTGCAGCAGCCTGACACACACAATAGAAAACAGAAAATTACATAAATGATGTAAAGTTAAGGAAACCAAATTAAAAAGGAAAATAAGATTAAATGTCAGTAGAAACTTTGAAATTTCGAGAGAGAATACTTCAAAAACACCCCTTATTTAGCCAATTTTCCTCCTACCCAAATATAGGTAAAAAGCGAAAACAGGTTGTGTGTTTAAATTTACTTAGTTTTGCAGTTTTGGAGCTACGAGGCTAATAAATAACAGCTGACGGACAATACACTAGTATTTTAGTAGTGTGTAAACTGCATCACACACTTGCCTCAAACCATAAATAGCTATTAAGTAATTACACACAGACTTGCTCAGGTGCTTTGAGATACCATATGACAATGAGATTATTACTATCTATAAAAACAGACAAAGTACATCACATCTTTAGTGTTAGCAGCCATCTAGAAGCCAAAAATTTGTCTTTACTTCTTAATCTCAGTTTACATCAGATTACTTAACGATTTTAAAGTGGTTTGAGACAAGTGTGATGATTTAGACATTCAGTTTGCATAATAATAAACTGGTAGCTATTTGCGTCCGTTGCTTGTTAGCTACATTAGACTCTGTGCTCAAGTATACACCAAAGGTTTTAGCTGACTTGCTAAACTTTGGGTTAGAGAAAGATTGTATGAATTAGATTTTTGGATAAATAATCTTTAATGAACTTTAATGAACACCTAAATGAACACCTGTTAGTGAGGCTACAAAGACCGTGCAACAGAACAGCGGAAGTCTGTTTCTACAATAATTAATTTCTTACCTGCTAAAGGCGCTATCCTTAGAACCAATGACAGTCTTTGCATTAGGCCCAAGGCAGGGCATATGGGTCAGTTCAGGCAGGGACAGAGTGCTCAGTCTCTGAGCTGCTGCCTCAGATGCTCCCTCCAGTCTCTGGACTACCTCCTGCAGCTGTGCCACAGTCCTCCTCTCGATGCGGAGCTCTGCATCCTGGGCCAGACGCACCAGCTCAAATGAGGCCTTCTGGTGGAGCAGCTGGTCCCTAACCTCGGACTGCCGAGCAGTGTAATAGTTCTGCCGGGAGATCTGAAGGGCCAGATCACCACGCACCACAGGCACATTGAGCAGACGGGCACTCTCCCGGAGAGCCGTGCGGACAGGGTCGCGCATCAACATATCAAGGTCAGACTGGATGGACAGGAGCTCGGACTGGAGAGCAGGCTCACGCCAAGAGGCCTGCAGGGAACTGAGGGGCTACATGTGGGAGAGAAAGATAGAAACAATGAAAAAATATAAGTTATGACAATGTTAGAGCAGAGAATAGAGCAGAGAAAGAGCAAAAAGGGTGTTAAACCTCATGAAAAAGAAATGAACCTTAGGTGATGCAATATTACCATGACCAAATCTACAGCGTCACTGGAAATATGAGGGAAATCTAACTTCTTAGTGAGGCACAATTATTTTTATAAATAAAAACACACACACAATATATACAGGACAGGGATCTCAATATTGGTCCTGGAGAATTAAGCCAGTTTGGTGATTTCCTGCTCAAAACATATATACTCAAACCTGGTAAGTGACTCTGACCCAGAGTTCAATCAGGGACAGTGGAGCAGGGAAATCACCAAACTGTGCAAAAATCCTGGAACTGACTGTAACTGGCCTAGAAAGTAAAAAAAATCTTCAAAAAACATACTGCACACCGCATTCAGCATACATTTTCCAGCTGATCATGTCTCTTTGATCACATTTAATGATTCATTTACTATGGGAACAAAACCATACTAATACAAGGGACAACTTCAGGAGCTTATTTTTGCTGTAATGACAAATATACTAAATCCCCAAACCACTGCACAGTATTGAACCTGACACTGTTACACCCCTATTAGTGAATAAGACAGTCTAATTTTAATCTGCTGTATGCCATACCTGTGTTTGGCTGCCTAGCTGCTCAGTAAGCCAATCCCTCAGCGCCTGGTCTCCCTGCTCCTCTGCCTGCTCCTTCAGTAGCTGATATTGCGCCACCATGTGACCCCACTGCAGCTGGGCCATCTCCTTCCTCCTACTCTCCACCACCTTCTCATCTTCCTCTTCCTCACATTCACTGCAACAGCTCAGCTCCACTGGCTGGAAGCGCTTCGCGGAGGAGCTCTCCACCATATCAGAGATGCCTTGGAAGAACTGTCGCTGGGTGTAGGCCGCCAAAGCCTTGGTGTTTTGCTCCTCCTGGCGGAGGTAGGGCTCCAGGGGCAGTTGAGACAGCAGCACCGGTGGCCCTGACTGGGCAGCTACTGCTGGGATGACTCCATCTTTTTTCTCTATTAATGGGACCTCAGCATCGAAGAAACCAGCAAGCTTTGTGGTCTCCTTCACAAGACCTTCTAAAGTGGCATTGGTGGCTGCATTTTCAACTGCGAGGGCTGAACTGGCATCTTTCACTGCAGTGCTTCCTTCCTGGTGGAGTATTTGAGCTGCTGATGAGTCAGCTCCACGGCTAGCAGCCAGCACTTGGAGCTTCTTCAGCCTGCGCAGTTTCAACTGCTTCTCTTTCCGTAAAGCCTGGAGTTCAGCCTCCAAATCTTCCACAGAAACATCTCCCTCTACACACAATGAAGGGAGAGACCCTCGAGCACCTACAGTTCCATCATTTGTTCCGCAAGTCTTCAGCAGGTCCTGAAGTGTTGCTTCATCCAAAATGGGCTTTCCAGAGTCTCGTAGGACCCGAAACGCCTGCACTTCTTCTGGCGTGAGGACATTGTTTTGGTTCACTCGATGACAGAAGAAGCGCAAAAGATGCAGGTTGTCCGGTGCAGCATCAAACAACCAGTCGAATTCTGAACCTTTCAGTGAAGACACACCTGGATAACCCAACCGCGAGAGGGCCTCAACGAACCTGTCCCCATTGAGCATGACTGAAATCGGATCCCCCAAACAAGTTTACACTTTACCCTGCAGTAAATTTTGAGATAAGACAGCTTTGATTTATTCAGAGTCAAAAACAGTGAAGATACTAAAAAAACAGCATCACTCTTTAAAACGGGTGCCCAAAGGGTTTTTTTTCCCCAGAGATGCCATAGAAGAACTACTTTTCAAGATAACTAAAGACCTATATTTGAGAGCGTGCTTAAGAGTTCAAAGGTTTATATTATCTTAATGTTTTGAAAAGGTTCTTCACACTCATATGGGTATAAAATGGGATTTGTACAGCATGAAGAAAATATTTAAAAGGAACAGGGACTATATTTGAGGACTGACATCATTTACAAATAAGAACAGCCATAAACCTTTACCACCTTGCTTTCATTCATATGTAGACGTGTGTCAATACAATCTCATGACACAAAGTAACAACAGAATTGCAGGTAATGCACGACAAATGGTTTTCTTGTTGTTCCCCACAGTCTCCAGTCAGAAGGGCACAAATCGGTTTAAATGAGAGGAGGCACCTTCCACCACATTCTCAAACAACCTTCTTCATCCTCAGGTCAGCAACTTTTAATAACAACAATAACGTGTCAATCATGTCACCTAAAAGGAAATTTCCCTCGATTTTTCCCTAAATTTATGCATAAGTCAATGGTTGACATGTAAATAAAGTGATTTAGAAGGATGTGAGGTAAAATCGTTCATTGTAGGGAAACTTACGGACACTTTACAGCAGAAAACAAGTCACTTACTATACAAAATGAACAGTGAACCTACAATGTTTTATTATAAGTAACGCTGATGATAGTAAAACACTGGCAAAACAGAAAGGAAAAAATCGTTTCTAAGTACTTTCCTTACAACGTCCTGCATATACCTCTCCATTCTTGAACAGACTTTTAAATGTCTTATGCAAAACATTATAAAACTATGACCAAGCATTAGGCCTATTCATTACCATTTTGTGTAAAAGCTTACACAAAGTCAGAAAAATCTTCAGATTTCCGATTGTTGTCACCACCACTGTAAACAACTCACCACCTTCTCCACAAGGGAGCATTTTACATCAAATCAAATCAGTCTGAATGACCATTTTCATCTGATCGATTCAATTATGCATAGAAATGGAAAAAACGGTTAACTTTCTCTTTCTGACACAGGAATAAAGTTAACTTAGCTGACGTTACAAAACTTCTACAGAACGAACCTGATGTTTCTACTTAACCTAGCTAAGCTACAGGGCTCAGAGGAACAAAAACAAACGAGACTAAGAAACATTCAGAAATTTACCTCAGAAATATTAGCTGCTATGCTAATAGCTAACTAATTAGGTTATCTAGCTTAATTCTGACTCGGCAGTGAATCAGAAGCAACAAAACCCCATCAATCTAGCATTTAGCCAGCTACAAACTGCGAAAATTAATTGAGAAAAAGTAGCTAACGCTAATGTTAGCTAACAAACAATATATCGGTAAAAATCTTAGCGCAGACACTGTGCCTAAAACGCAGTGAAACATTAACCTGTGTTTATGTGTCCTTCAACAAAACCACCCAGACAGAATAAACGCATTAGGTTACTACCTGTGTGCTACGGTTTTCTGGCCCTGTTCAGACACAAGTGAGACTGTAGAGCTAGCCGGCTAGCTAACTAGGTTAGTTGGCTCGCTTTGCTAGGTGCGAAACGGTACTCTGAGGGAATTTCAGAGAGAAACAAAGTCTGATTAAATTGTGAGCAAATGCATAGCCTTTGATAAAACAGTAGACATACTGAATTACCGTGTACACACGTCGCTGGCGTATCTCGGAAGGCTCTGAGAGTCTGTCGGACGCAGGACGCTCGTTCAAAACTACAGAAACGAAAAGGGCGCGCTGCTGGCTACGTCACCGCAACTGGGCGGGGCTTTACTTTAAAAATTCTGTCTGCATTTTTGGCGCATTTTAATTTATCCAGATTGCACAAACAACTGCATGTACATTTTAAAGACACGCCAGTAGTCAAAACAAACGTTTATTGTAATTTAATTACTAGTACTTATGACATTTTGATGTGACATTTTTAAAACGGACAGTACTGAAAGCAGAGCCCCAAAACAAGTTTAGTAAACTGAACCCAAAATATTTCATTCTCTGACCCTAAAAAAGAATTGTATAATTTTATAAGAACACGTAGTGTTTGTGTAGTGCTGTATAATATTTCTATAATAATTTACAATAAATTCTCCTCAGCATAATATCCCTGTTGAACTGCCTTATAGTATTATATAGGACGAATAGTGTACCGCTTTACCTGTAGTAAACTTTAATCATTATCTGATTTTATTATAAGATTCTTATAGTAACTCTGTAGCATTGCTAAATATTTTTTTTCACAAAATGTTTTGTGAACTAGTGAGCGGGTTATAAACTCCTTCAGTACATATCTACATGCAGTTGCAGCGCTGAAACCCATTGGTGCACTGAGAGTGATTGACATGACTTAGAGCGAATCAGAGCAGCGGAGATTTCGCCAGAGACGAGCCAATCGTGATAGAGTTCCTCCCACATTCGGTCTGTTCAACAGACTCTGCTTGAACCGCAGCAACTTCACAGGCGTGGAGGGACAGGAACATCAGGTAGAGACAAAATAAGGGGTTTATAGCTGATTAGTTAACGGGTACATAGTTCAGGGGACTGTATCTCTGATAAACTGGTTTCGTTTTACTCATAAGTGCACGGGAAGGCATGTAAAAAGCCTGTGTCGTCCTGGGTCGTGCAGGGCAGCGCTAGACGCTCAGTGAGAGTTTTCAGGAGGGAAAGTTGGCGTGTTTGTGCCGAGGTTCACCGTTATATAACCCGAGATTGTTACAGTGATAGTGCTCCGTCTGCCACATAACTTGGTTCTACGTAGTTGACAATATTGCAGATTTAATGTCTGACTCAGTACCTAAAATGGGTGACTATATACTCAGTCAGGATTGGTGTGTATATGCATATGCATTCTCTTTTGTTTAGGGTTTGTTTTGTTAAGGTTTGCTAAGTATAAACATAGGCATGTCCAGATGAAGAATTATCCTAAATAATGTCTCCTCTTAATCTCATTCACTTAGTGATAAAGTTCTATGTGAAGTCAATGCTAGACCTCTCCTGTTTCTAGAATTCAGCTCTTGAAGAACCTATGGATTTTAGATTTTCTCACTTAAATATTTCTGAAAATATAGTCTCACAGATGTTATAATATTTTGTGTCTGACCCCAGTCTCACCTATGAAAAGTGTAAGATCGAATCATTTTTATATAGGGGTCATTGATGCAAATTGTGTGTGTGTGTGTGTGTGTGTGTGTGTGTGTGTGTGTGTGTCCAAGTACATTATTTCCCCAAAAAGTTAAATTCAAGACCTATCAGATTATTCCATGCATCCATATTAAACTCAGTTTCTTTTTGCATCCAAAAGTATCAAAAATGTCAGGTGGTGCAACTGTCCAACCATGTATGTTGATTAAGTAAACTTTCAAAAAAGGTAGTTGTTATATACAATTCTGAATTAAATAGTTTGGCATGATTTATGGATAAAACTCTTGTTGGATAACAACTACCTGTTGCAAAATAAGGCAATCAAAAAGGTACTCAGCTCACTGAAAAACTTTTGTCTGCAAGTTTTTACTTCCTCAAATGTCAGACGGAACAGCCAAAAACAAAAGACTTGGATGTTCACTTGCTTTTACGAAAGAGCGGCCAGGGTGTTGCATCATAAAGATGGCCCATGTGGCTTTTGATGCAATACCAAAGTCAGTAGCCCTTTTTGGCCCTTTGGAAAAAATGTCATTTTTGACTCATGGTTAGAATGGCTCAGTGTACCATGTCAGATAGTCTGACCTCATGAAAAAGTGTAGTTATTATAATAATGTTTATTTATTTGAAAAAGATGTAAGTACGAACTCAAGTTCAAGGACAAAGATTTCTACTGGTTTTTAAGCAGATTTGTTTAATTTGAAGTTAGTCTGAAAAGTCAGGTGACACAACCAGTAAATGGTGCAACCAGACCAGCACAGTTTTAGTAACTGAAATAGGCAATTAAAGCTTTGATAACACTAACTTTATTTAAGATATAAAATGCGTATAGATATAAATGCAAATATATGTCCAGATATAAAAATGCACATCATGTCCTGTTTAATAAGATTTTTAAAGATTGTCATCTTGAAAACCTTATTTGTCATTGACCCATGTATGTATTTTCTACATCACAGAAACCTTTCAGTAGTAAATTAGTTGAGATTAAACACGTCTCACAAAAAAGGTTTAGGCAAACTAATTATAGCTAATAAGCAAAAGAAATGGCAATTTTGTCAAATAAAGATCTTGTTTTCCATTCTTGGTTGTCCCAAACAAAGAACTATGGTTCAAGCTAAGAGCTGGATCCTGAAGCAGCACTTTGAGGGTTTTCCTAAAGACAGTGACTTCGAGCTGAAGCAGGAGCAGCTCCCTGAGCCCAAAGATGGAGGTTGGTGGCTGAAAAGATTTGTTTTTCCACTCTGGACTGGATATATGTGTTTTCCCTGTTGTTGGTAACTCTGGCGTAACTGTGGTTGCAGAGGTGCTTGTGGAAGCAGTGTTCCTGAGCGTGGACCCCTACATGAGGTAAGTGTTCCAGTCAGTGCAATGTAAGGCTCTTGTTGTGAGAAAACATCTGGATCATTCTACAAAAACTTTACAATGTGCATCGATTTACAACAGTTTTAGCATATTTTAAAAACAGTAAATATTTTCAAACATTAAAGGTAAAATCTTTTACAATTTCAGGTTAAAAAACACAAAACAAATCTTAGTTATTATTGTGTTTTTTGCAAATTCCTTGTTTTTTTTACATTGATGATCAATTTCATTGATATTTGTTTGTCCCTCAGTTATTTTTATGCAACTTCTAATTCATAGAATAATATTCAAGCTTCCTCTTTTGGTGTAAAGTATATGTCTGAGGTTAGTTTAAGATCAACATTTGCTAATGTAGTTGGTGACTGGATATTTCATCCTTTATACTTTTTTGGAATTGTAGTTGTGTACATATTAAACTTTTTAAAAGTTTAAAGAACCTCCTCTTTTTTCTAGAACCAAATTTTCAAGCCAAGAACCCTTTAGGAAACTTTGTTTTTAAGAGAATATACATGACTTTAAGCAGACAGTGGTAGTGTAATTATGTCGTAGGGTCATTACTAGTTAAACACTTTTTAATGTGCCCTGCTCTCTACCATTTAACAGTATATTCCTTTATGTTTTTAGGAAACCTTTTTCTTTTCTTTAAGACACGTTTTTTCTGATCTATCATGACTGTTCTTGTCTTTTTCCTCCAGGCCTTACAGTCGTGTACGAATGCAGCCAGGCGATGTGATGATTGGAACACAAGTGGCTAAGTAAGAGAAAAAGGTTGTTTTTTCATGTTTTCCCTGCTCTGACACACATGATTCATCTCATAACTTATTTCTTCATTAGTAAAGAATATGACTCACTTGTGTTAAAATGGGGAAACACAAACCTGTGCAGTAGAAGAAGACATTCATGTAGAGGATGAATGTACAATCTACAGTTTATTTGCTCTCATGGCCCATTAAAGCCATCAGTGATTCAGAGGGTAGCCCTGTATAACCCACATATCTCAGAGTGCAAAAGACATATATCTGCATGTTTACATGCAGACAAGCAGTAACAGCCTTTAAAATGGCTCTTCACACAAACTCATAATGTGTCATTCCTCAATCAGGAAACTGTGCAAGCACCACCAACACCACAACCAGGGTTGGGTAGTAACAGAATGCATGTAACGGCATGACGTAATCAGAGTACAACAAAAATGTAAGTGTAATCTATGACAGTTGCAGTGGAAAAGACAGTAATCAGATTACAGGTAGATTATAAAACCAGAGTGATTACCAGCAGGATTACATTCAAATGCAAACTTGCTGTCTTTCACTGAAATTCACCGTTTTAATGATAAATGTGTCGAGTTGTGTAGATTTAAAGAGTATTTGAGGGAAGGTGGGAGGTGGTCCTGCTGCCAGGAGAGAATTCTGAAGACCCCCCCCAGTAGCAGTTGACGGTTTTTATTCAGCCAATCTATAGAATTTTGTTAAGTATTTTATTTTTATTGGCAGAACTGAGATCTGCAGCATTTTCTTGAAGATATTCAAATCACGCGTTTAACCTGGATTTCCTCATTGCCAGATTCTGCTACAGTAAACTGAGCTGATCAGACAGTAAACTCTTCAATCTTGTTTGTTGCTCCGTAATATACTACATCTTGACTGACTATAAATCAAACTTTTGAAAACCTTAACCCTGCACAACTTCGGTCCTGGAGGGCCAGTGTCCAGCACAATTTGGTGATTTACTTCTTCCAACACAGCTGACTACATTTATCTGTTAACTGCCAGGTTAAGTGGGTGTGTTTGATCAGGGAAACCTCCAAACTGTGCTGGACACCGGCCCTCCAGGACCGGAGTTGTGCATCCCTGTCAGGCTTTAACTAACAATCTGAAACATGAAAAGGGAACAAATTAATTCTTGTGAGCCACAAAGTTAGTTTTTTGTTTTCACTTGTGTTGATTTCTTTCTTCAGTAGATTTCGATGATGTATGCAAAATGTAAATATCTATAAATTATCATTATTTGTAACCAAGACGATCAGCTCCCACTTAATGCCTATGTTAATGGAGAGAGCTGATTAGGGAACATCTAAAAATTATGATCATGTAAAGCCAAGCAGGATGCACCAACATGAACAGCCTTTGAGCAGATACAACACACATGATGACCAGTTAAAGATTTTAGAATTACTTCTATTAATGATTATTTTTGATGAGGGGTCTCAAAAAAAGATTTATACCAGATTGATCTTCTGACTTCGGCATGAAACACAACAGATTTTTAACAAACAAGTCAAATAAGGAAACGTCTCAGTACAGTAGTGTAGTTGTAACTATTTTGCATTTGATCCAGTGCACTGGATCTTTCTACGTTAATTACTTAATAGTCTCGAGTACCGATTTATAATTAAAAAAAAAATTCTGTTAAAATGATTTTTTAAGTTTTTTTTCCTGGGGAGCAAAGCTTGATTTCTGAACTTTAAGATTTAAGTATACATGTGTAAACTTAAACAAATTGCACAGTTATACAAATTTGTGTTTAATGTGTGCTAAGTTATATTCTTGTTAAAAAGTCTCGTTGAAATTATTTTTCAATTTTCTTTAAGTAAACATCTTTAATTAAAGACAGAAAATCCAAAGGTAACAGAAAGTAATCAGATTACATTACTTTAATATAGTAATCATTTGGATTAGGTTAAAATCATGTTGTTAAACAGGTAATCAGTAATCTGTAATGAAATACATTTTTAAAGTAACCCTCTCAACCCTGACCACAGCCCTCCAAAAATGTGTTACATATATGTTTGCTGTGCTTTCTGTTAGTGAACTTAGAGAAAGTCCTGTGGCAGATGCTGAACTTTTATTCCAACATTGTATATTTATGCTAATTTTCAGGGAGTACCTAAATAAATCTACATTTTCCTTCTTTGTTTGTTAGTTATTCATATGGCAGTGAATGTATTAGAACTGTACTCGTATTTCTGACTGTAGTGCTGTGTTCCTGCTACCTGAGCATTTTCTCTCAGTAGCTGGGGTGGTTAGAAGGGGGAGGTAAAACATGTCATTGTTGGTTAATATAGATATGGTGGCATTTTAGAGGCAGGAAACAGTCACTACACTTTCAATCAAAGTAAGAGTTTTGTCTTTTTAATTGTTATAATGTAGTTATTTGCGTGTCTCTGGTCAAATTACATGGTTTATTGGGGGCAGTCAGATTATGGGGTGGCAGCAAAATGTAGCTCATGCAAAATATATCTATTTCTATATATTTGTGTATTTCTATATCTACTGTATATAGGTTTGTAACAGTTTTGGAAATAATGAGTATAATAATTTTTGCAAAGAATAAAAACAGACGTATAATGGAAGATAATTTTATAATAAAGGTGGTATTAATCATAGTAAAGTGCTGATTTTTCTTGCCTGTGTAAAGCTCACTGCAAACATGTTTTATAAAAAAAAGTCTTGAAAGTGGTCTATTGTTGTCGACAGTGTTTTTGGACTCCTTCATTTTATTTTTTAAGCTTTTTCCATTATATTAAACTCATCAAAAATACAGAACTTGTGTACTAAAGTTTGCAAAAAAATATAATATTTAACTGTATTCCCTGTAGAAAGTGTTAACTCATTTTCACCAAGAGATTCAACAAAACATGTAATATGGCTGGGAGTGTTCAAACCTTTGCTACAACTGCATAATGAACTAACATGGTAAAAAAGTGATTTCAGGTTGACTTTAAAGTTACTCCCCTAAAGATTTCTGTAAAGTTAGTCACTGCTGCTCATGTTTGTAGGTAAGGCTTTTATGTTTTTATCTCCAGAGTGATTCAGAGTAATAACCCAGCGTTTCCTGTCGGGTGTCACGTGGTTGGTCAATGCGGATGGAGAACACACACGGTATCAGATGGGACTGGTCTCACTGTGGTCCTGAATGACTGGCCTCAGGATGTTTCCCTCTCTCTTGCTCTTGGAGGCCTCGGCATGCCAGGGTACAAACTTGATCATCTGCTTTTCTGTAGTGGTGTAGTTTGTAGATTTGTAAAACTAAAGTAATGCTAAATAATCATGATCTATAACCTGGAAATTCCAAACTAAACTCAGTGGACAGTGGATCTCATATGCACTGAAATAAAGCGATGAATTGAATGTACTAGGTTCAAATGTGTATCATTTCCACATGAATACAATTTATTACATCAACTATTATTGAGCGTGTAAACTGAAAGACTAAAATGTGTAATGTATTGTATTCATGTTGAATGATTATACATTTGTATCATGTAATCAGTGCCTTCTTGTTCAGGGTACTTTTTATATAAAGGAAATTTATATTACGTTTTTTTCAGGTCTGTTAGGGATTGCCTGTATTTATTGAGAAATGTTCTCATTTTGTACTTTTTCCATGACAACATCGATGTCAGCAGAGCCTGTAGTGCGTAAATTGAGATATTCTCTTCCGAAAGAGACCAGTTTGTGGTGTGTGATTTCAGTCATCTTGTCAAAATGTATTTGTCATTGAGCTGACTTCTCTAAAGAGTATTTAGAAGTCCAGATTCAGGTACTGGGTAGATATGAATGTACTGATATTATTTCTTGATGTCTCTGCTAAAAGATAATATGAACATGAAAAATAACAAATGCATTGCCTTTAAGTCATTCCACAATACATTACTGAAAGAAAAAGATAAAAAAAATGCTTTAAATGACTATAAATGACCGTGTCTGTCAGGCCATTTTTTATTGGAAGTGAGAGTAGCACCAGAATTTAAAATATGCATTATCATGCAAATTACCAACCAATCCTTTCCAATTTATCACAAGTGCACATTATATATTTGATTATTTTTGTAACTGCTTTATCATGACTGTCCTAGCAATGTCACATGCTTTTTTTCCTTCCATTGCTCTGCAGGTTGACAGCTCTGTATGGTTTAGAGGAGGTGCTGGCCATCAAACCAGGAGAGACTCTGTTGGTGAATGCAGCGGCTGGTGCTGTGGGGAGTGTAGTAGGTCAGATCGCTAAACTGAAAGGCTGTAAAGTGGTGGGTTCAGCTGGGAGTGATGCTAAAGTGGCCTACCTGAAAGAGCTGGGCTTTGACCACGTCTTCAACTACAAGACCGTGCCTTCTCTGGAGGAAGTGCTGAAGCAGGCCTCACCTGAAGGATACGAATGCTTTTTTGACAATGTAAAAAAGTGGATTAGTTTTAGCCCAGACTGTCCATTACTGTTGCTTGACTTAACTTTAGAACAATACAAAAAGAACTCATTTTTTAGAACTTCTGTCCTACCTTCTGTTCTTGATTTGTTCGTAGTTTGATTGTTCTCAATTCATTTTCCACAGGTTGGTGGACATTTCTCCAGTGTCGCGCTCCCGCAGATGAAACGCCTTGGGAGGATTGCTGTATGTGGAGGAATTTCCTTGTACAATGACGAAGAACCCCAAACAGGTCTGCCTTTCAGCTGCAAACCCTGATTTTTGGATGCCATTCCACAGTTGGCCTGAAGGTGGTGCAATGAATCGTTGCCGCACAGATAGGCCTGTTTCACACATACTACCTCTGTGCATGAGTGACGCAATGCTTTTCATTTCGCCACTCATGTTAACTGGAGTGCCAACAGTGCAGTAGTGCATACCAGACACAGCACTGCATCTAGAGAATAGGAGTCAAACCTACTTTTTCCATGTAATACAGAGGCAGTATGTGTGAAACAGTAGATGTTCAGCACAACCTACTACCTGACAGAGCAGTGCTTCTAGCAGTTCCTTGTTAGATAAATTCCTTTTAAAGGTCAATAATGACCACTTTTCATGTAGAAAGACTCCTGTATTTCAGGGTGATCAGGTACCATCCTGTGTTACCTTACGTGTGGCATCATACATGACTGAGACAAAGCTTACCAGTATTGTTTTAGATTATATTTAGTTGTGCAGGGCTTGAGAAAACTAAAAGAAGTCTCCAGAAATTCTTGCCCAATATGTTGATGTAATTTGCAACAGGTAGTGACTTATGTTAATGCTTCGCTATGTAGGTTTTGAGGATTTGAAGAACTCCCTGGTGGAAATGTGAACGTGCATGCAACGTCCAGAAAAAGATTTTGTAACGTTGTTTGTGCATAGGACCCCCGTGAACTCCCGTGAAATCCAAATTGACACCTCTGGCTTTTAAAAATACTATTTCAGACCTAACAGGGTGAATCACAACACCATATTTTAGCCTGTTCTTTTTTTTCCCCTCCTGTCTCAGTAAAGCTACTGTCAGGACCAATGGCTATCCCCTTCAACCCCAGGCTTCCAACATATTATGAATAAAAAATAAATCTTTTAATACCAGCTAAACACTTACTCTAACAACTATTTTAAGTCTTAAGTTCTCAAAAGATGTCAAAAGGAAAGAGTCTTCAGACGCTGAACTTGTGGAAGAGGGAAAAAGGCTTCTTCTTTATTTCAGCATCAAGTGGCACAGAGTCTCGAGAGACCCAACTGCGCAAATACAGTGTTCCAAACAACCGTTTATATACCATTTATTTGGGGTAATTTGATATCCCCCGCCTTACTTTTCAAATTTTGCTATTAGTTCATCTTCTAATAGGTACATCTCTTCGTCCATCAATTTAGTCATCGCATGATGAGCTCACTCCTAAAACTGGTTTCAACATGTATTTACCAGTCTGCTTTACCTTTCAAGGTTAACTTGCCCCTCTCTTCACTGGGTCAGTGGCCTCTCTGTGAACCCAGGGGCTTTCCAGTGTCTAGAATCTCCTATGCAGACAGACTAAGGCCTACCCTTTGTGAGAGCATTAATATTCTGTTAGTCAATACTACCTGTTTGGTTATTGATTACAATATCTACTCTATTTGATTACTGATTAAGGTAATATTTATTCAAAATCTATCACTACCTCAGAATCTTACAGCTTGCAGCTTTAAAACCTATGATAGTGGTAAAACGTGTGTGGTCTGCCACAGGTCCTTATCCCCACCTGAACATGATCTTTAAGGAGTTGCGGATGGAAGGCTTTCTAGTGGGCAGGTGGGCGCATAAGAATGAGGAGTCTCTGAAGAGGATGCTGGCCTGGGTGCAGGAGGCAAGTTGTGGCTTTTTAAACAGCTATTAGTTCAGATCACACTAATTGGTTCATAAATGTTCTACATGTTGTCTGATAACAGCACGTTATACCGTACAATGTAACGATACATTACACTGATCGGTGGTTGTTAAGCTGCAACAACAGTTGTGTTACTCAGCTCAAATTGCTAATATTAAAACATATATTAGAAACACTGTTCAGGGCTTATTTTTGTCCTTTACAAAACTGATGTGAAAAAGCAACACTTTTTGTTTCGTGAGTAAGACTGTCCTCCAGCAGCCAAATCACAGCCCTGATGTTTTTCAGGATTACTTGCTCCCTCTTGTGGTCTATTGCCTAAATCCGGCACTCTCTCTTCCTATTCATAGTGCATATAGAGGAGCTTTTTAATGCATGATTTGTGTCCTGACCTTGTCTTTTCTTGATGCAGGGTAAACTGAAGTGTAGAGAACATGTAACTGTTGGCTTTGAGAACATGCCTGCAGCCTTCATGGGGATGCTACAGGGTGAGAACACAGGGAAGGCCATCATTAAAGTCTGAGGACTTTGCTTCACTCTCAAGCTTATAAAATAAACACTGTTTTGCTCTCAATCTCTAAACATATAATAAAATCTGTGATTTGCTGTTGTAGATGGTTGTGTTTTCTTTTGGTCTGTAATAGAAAGTGTGATGTTTCTGCCATTTCTTTTAAAGCATCTTGTACAGCAACTTTAACACAGAAATCTTACTCCACTGAGTCTCCATTCTGTTGCGTACCAGCTGACACGTTGGATGCATTTAATCAATCCAGAATCCTGGCTGTTTAGTGAAATATCAACTCTGTTCACTGGCTAAGCTGATCGTCAGGATCAGTCACTCAAAAAAAAATTGAATAAAAATCTGAATATTTTTTCATGTTCACTATATTTACTATTTTAGCATAATACATATTAGCTCAATTTACGTGTTATCTTAAAAACTAGTATTTTGACCGTTTTACTCATGTTCTTACATCTGAGAAGTTAAAGACCATTTGGTCAACTACAGAAGAAGGTGAAGGATTGAAATGCATCATTACATGCGATATTCAGAATTAATGTAGTCCCAGATTAGATTATTAGATTACCTGTTCATGCGGTGCTGTGCAAAAGTGCTGTGTTCTTTATTTATTTCATTTCCAGTCAAAACAGCCATTAAGTAGAAGTTAATAATAAGTTACATTTATATAGTGCCTTTCACAAACCCAAGGTCGCTTCACATAGCATGGGCAAACAAACAAACCAAAAAAAAAAAATTCTAAGATGTGAAGGAGGAAGAAAAATGCTGATTAAAGAGAAAAGTCTTTAGGTCAGATTTGAAGGAGGAGAAAGAAGAGCAGTCCCTGAGGGGTTGAGGAAGAGAATTCCAGAGTTTGGGGGCCATGGCACTGAAGGACCTCCCTCCCAAAGTGGAAAGTCTGGTGCGTGGGACAGCAAGTAAGTTATTACAAGAAGACCTGAGAGAGCGAGAGGGAATGTAAGAGGTCAGCAGTTCTCTGAGGTAGGGGGGAGCAAGGTTATGCAGGGCTTTGAAAGTGAGTAGTAAAATTTTAAACTTTATACGTGACGGGACCGGTAACCAGTGTAGCTGAAAGAGAATGGGGGTGATGTGAGCTGAACGCTTAGTATGAGTGAGAACTCTAGCTGCAGAGTTCTGAATGTACTGTAGCTTTTGTATAGACTTCACAGGGAGACCAACAAAGAGCGAGTTACAGTAGTCAATACGGGACATAATGAAGGCATGAACCAAAGTTTTTGCATCATCAAGTTAGTTTTAGTTTTTTATCATCAGGAAAAAAGAACAGAGAACATATATTCAACAGAACATTACACAGAAGCCTCACTGACATAATATATTTTTTTCAGTATTTAGTCTGTCCACCATTTACCATTATTATAGCTCCCATTCTTTCTGGGAATTTGCTTTCAGGTTTTCACAGAAATATGCAGGGATATTTTTCCACACCTTCAAAGTTCAGTCTTGGTAGTTGGTTGCATTTTCTGCTTCTTACAATCCAAGTTATCCCAGGTCTGGCCAGATTTTCCTTTTCTCAGTAAGGTCTTCTTGTCAGCTATCCTTTCAGACTCATAGTGTTAACTTGTCTTCTCACATTGGAATAACATTTATAATAATAACATAACATTTACTTAGGGTCTGCTTTGACTGGAAATTAAATAAATGAATGGATGGTCTCTGACTTTTATACAGAACTGTACTCTAATGTATCTCTGCATGTTATAATGCTATCTCAGCTCTAACACACCCAGTTCACTTCAGGAAGGGCTTGTCAATGAGTTCATTAGTTAGATCAGGTGTGTAGGGAGCAGGAGAAGCTCTAAAATGTGCAGGGCAGAGCTCCAGGACCAGGATTGAGAACTACTGTGTTAGGGTATCTAAAAGCCTTTTTGCTGATTAGCTTTATTGCCTGTCTGTGGAAGCCTGTGCTCTTAAAGCTGGTTCTTCTAAGGTTATTTAATAAAGGCAATACCTTAATATAGAACTGCGAACACTCAAAGAATCATTTGAATGCACAAATGGCTCTGTGCACAGTAAAATGGCCTTCTCTGATGAAAAAACACTTGTAAATGGTTCATTAAAGATCCTTTTTAAAGTGATTTCACTGTTGTTACAAGCCAAAGAACACTTGTGTGTATAGGAAGCTAGTTTTTCTTCCACTGTGGAAGAATTGTGAAAAAACAAAAGTCTGAAAATAATGTCTTTTGAGAAAAAAGCAGGCTACTTTTTTCCTTTAGTTTACTATTGTTTCTATGATGTAATAACTTTATAATTAAGGATGGGGGTACAGTAATCATTGGTTAAATATGTGTTGATTATATCAGAGCTCCCTCGCTCTTTATGAGTTTGTTCCTTCTGAACGTTTGTCTGTGTGATTTTCTACAGGCCTCTCATTTCCATTGTGCATTGCTGAGTCTGAATTTGTCCTGTATTGTTTCAGGAGAGCAGAGCCACAGCTCTGGAGTTGTTTCAGGAGTGGCATTGCGATTTAGACTTTTCCTGTAGTGATTCAAATAAATACAGCATCATATTGACTGTGAGGATTACGGCCCCTTTTTCTTTTGCTTGTGATTCACACAACTAGTCAGCCGTCCAGTTTCACAGAGCAGAGCTGCTCTCAGATTAGTGCAGAGGATGAACACCATCTGCAGGTCATTTGCTGACAAACTTCATTACTGTACTTCTCTGAAAAGAAAGAAGTTCATGTTTGGCCCAACGCTCAAAAGACCGTCTGTTTATAGCCCACATATTTCAGAGAAGGCGCCACATCTAGAATGGATACACTCTCTGTTAGTAAACTCAGAGAGTCCTGGAGCTTCAGAGCTGAATTTCTCATTGGATCCCTTATATTGTATAAACACTTTCTGCCTCTTTTGCACTTTTTGCTCTTCTGCAACTTTCTACTTTGCAGATGTGCCTTGTAACTAATGTGGCAAAAATATACACTGCAGAGATTCTTTGAGCTTTAAAAAGGTTCTTCACACTCACACGTCTCATTTTAAATAAATGCTTTAAAGGACCATCTTAGACCCAGAGTTCCTAATATGGATGAACCTGATTACAGTATGATGCTCAACTTCAGAGTTATATTAAAGTTCAGAACATTTTTTTTCTTCTCCTATAAAGTAAATGTTTCAAAGATAAATGGTTTTGTTACATCAGTTGCTATGTCTGATACTGTGCAAAAGTCAGAGACCACTCTACATTTATTTAATTTCCAGTCAGAACCGCCATTAAGCACAAGTTATGCATTTTTCAGATGTTTTGGAAGAGAATCCATATAAGAAAAAATAATGAAAAAGTGGAAGTGAGTTTCCAAAACTGGAAAATCAGACTCATAACAACTGTGCAACGCCTGGTAGACCACCAAAACTGTCACTATCAGATAAACAGTACTTCACTCTTGCTTCAGATCTGAAAACATCCACAGGTGTTTCTGTCCATCCTTCCACTGAGAGAGGACAACTGAAAGGATGTGCAGCTGTTAAGAAGCTGCTACTGAGAAAAGGAAATAGACAAAAAAGAAGCTGCTGGTGTTCGCAGAACAATAGACTGACCACCCTATGTGTTTGGGGTTACTTGTCTTGTGAAAAGCAGGAAAACTTCTAAGATTGGACTATCTAGGTGTGGAAAATATCCCTGCAGGGTTTTTTTTGAAAAACTAAAAGTAGGTCTTGAAAAGAATGGAGGCTGTAATACAAGTGTGGACACACTAAATACTGAAAACACTTGATTTACATTTAGTTGTTGAGGCTTCTGTGTAACTTTCTGTTAAATTAATGTTTTCTGCAGCACTGTAGATTATTGTCTTTTCTTCTGTAGGAGTATATAAGTAGTCTGAAGTAGTGAATGTGGCAACACTTTATTTAGAGTGGTCCTTTGTATATGATGAATAAACAGATTATCAGTAACACATCAACAACATATCAGCAAAGTAGCAGTAGTGAAGCATCTGAAAAATCTTGAAGATGTTCTGTTGACACATCACTTACATTAACTAGATGTATTGTGAATATGTTACTTCCATTACGCAAAACCTAACCTTACCCAACCTTACCCAAAACCTAATTCTAACCCTGGCCCTAATCCTAACCCTAACCTTAACCTCTACCCAAAACCTAATCCTAACCCTCATATGTTTATTACATGTTACTGAGAGT
Source organism: Colossoma macropomum (assembly GCF_904425465.1). Taxonomy (NCBI): domain Eukaryota; kingdom Metazoa; phylum Chordata; class Actinopteri; order Characiformes; family Serrasalmidae; genus Colossoma; species Colossoma macropomum. The sequence goes on along the minus strand of NW_023494805.1, from coordinate 29,799,192 downwards.
CTGTTGAGTGTTTGTTTCATCTAAACAGGACCACTCAAAATAAAGTGTCAGTATGAATGTGAGTAGCGATGCTTTTGCTCTTTCCTGGAGAGCACCTTGGACAGCACCTGTCACAGTTCTTATTAAAGTGACACTTTGGGAGAAAATCAGTTTTAGTGTTTTAGTGTGGCTAAACGGAGCCCACAATTCTGGCCATTTAAGGACGTCTGAACTCTTTGTTGAAAATCTGCTGAATCACGGTGATCTAATCTTTTTAACCTGTGTGAAAGTTTGCTATAGAAAGACACTCCCTCAACTGTACTATGAAAGTGTGGGAGAGACAAATGAATGCATTGCTCTGATGGAATATTGAGCCTACTCACACGCTCAATGCCAAGTGCACTGTGCTTTTTCTAAAGAGATGAATGTATTGTTTACATTGTTCATTTTTGATAAGTACAGCTGTAAAGCACTCATGTATATTTGGGCCTACAGTATAAACTACATGTATTTTGTACCTGAATTATATACATTGTACTTTGGTAGAGAGTTGCAAAAGGCAGATATGCCAAACAGGATTCTGCTATCACCTCTAATCTGCCAGGATAAGATATAATTTACTTATGAAAGTCTCTTTGCTAATGCTGCCAAGAATTTGCAACACCATGCAGTGCAGCCTAATGCTGATATTTTAGCAAAATAAAAAATAAGACTAGCGTTGGGATTATACTGGGATGCCATATCTTTCATATCTTTCTAATGACTTAGTTATTATATATCATAGTTAGTCAGTTGCCTCTTGAACTTTCTACTTGGTTCCTTGTGCAAACATCTGCCGTTAGTGGGTGGGGTGTTAGGATAAAAAGCAGAGCCTTGGTGTTGTTTGAACTGGAGCGAGATTTGGGACACTCCGCTGGAAAGCTTTTCACTGCTGCAGAAACATGGTTAAAGCAAAGGTCTGGGTCCTGCGGAAGCATTTCGATGGCTTTCCAAAGGAGAGTGACTTTGAGATGAAAGAGGAGACCCTACCTGAGGTCAAGGATGGAGGTAGCCGTCTAATTTCTGGGTTCTGTGTTGTTAGTGCTTTTATCAGTGTTACTGATCAGTGTTTTAAACGTTTCAGAGGTTCTACTAGAAGCTGTCTTCCTCAGTCTTGATCCATATATGAGGTACAGTAGCAGTCATTTACAATTTTCTGTTCTCAGTTACAGTGTTATTGTATTTATATGTATGCTGTTTATTTATTGCTTGATCATGGCCAGCATGTATTGCATAGTTCTGTCAGTTAGGGGTGTGGACAGTTATGGCAGTGACTGCAGAATGTCTTTAAAACCTTTGCACTTTTTTTTTGCTACAGAATCAACAAATATACTTAAAATATACTATAACCTGTTCATCCTATAGTACCTTTCAAACCGATTGTATGAGCCATTGCCTCTCAATAAAGGTCTGTAAGCATGCAAATACTTATACCATGGGAAAAAATGTTGTAGGATAGGTTGGTACATGAAACAGTGCCTGGAGTTTGTTTAAGGCTTTGACACTCTTTTAAAGGAAGCCCTCTGTTAGTCCAAACTGGTTGCTCTTTTGCATTGTTTTGCATGCCACAAATCTGATTGTTGCTCTCTCTGGTGTTTCTCTGCAGAGCCATGAGTCGGTTGCTAATGAAAGAAGGGGATGTACAGTTTGGAGGTCAGGTGGCCAAGTAAGAGAAACCAATCTCTCTGTTACCCCAAAGTCCCGTAACAACCACCTGTGGGTTCTATTATGTTTTGTAATTTTCTGTTGTAATATATACACATATATAAACTTTTTATCCCTCAGAATTAAATAGGCTGTTTATGTTACTGTGCCTTTAAGACTGATATATGTAAATGAATTTTGATCTGATTGACTGCCCTATATTGGGGCTCGTTTAAAAACGGTTTACAGGTTGAAACACTGCCTTTAACTTCAATGTGAATGGGTTGGGCTAAACTGCTGTACGCCTAATAACACACACACACACACACACACACACACATGTTCTAAGCCGCTTATCCTCCTGAGTCGCGAGAGGAGCTGGAGCCTATTCAAGTGCTCATTGGGCGGAAGGCAGGAAACACCCTGGACAGGTCACCAGTCCACCACAGGGCAGACAAACAGACATATACATTCACACACATAAATATGTTGGTTTTCATGACATCAAAAAACAATTAATTCAAAACAGGCTGCTTTTGCAGTTTAGTTTTCATAAATGAACTGTATGGACTGTGGAGTGATGGTGAAGTTTTACAACTGCAGCAATGTTCAATCTTCTATTTCAAAAAGAGAAGAAAACAAAATTTTCCACACTATGAGACCTTTAACTTTATCTCAGTGATTTTATCTTCCTTCCCTCTTTCATTTTCTTTTCTTCTCCAAGACAACCAAATACAATTTGGCCTGACACTGTTTTTTATTGGTTTCAGGGTGCTTCAAAGTAAAGACCCAGCATTTCCTGTGGGCTGTTATGTAACTGCTCCCTGTGGCTGGAGGACACACACAGTGACCAATGGAAAAGCCATATTTAGCCAAGACATGGCCCGAGTCCTTCCTGATTGGCCTAAAGAGATTCCTCTTTCCCTGGCTGTTGGTGCACTAGGGATGCCTGGGTAATGTAATCTGTTTTCAATTAAAAGTCTGGAATCAGAATTTTCAATAATATAAAGCCAATTTAATTGCAGATACAGTTGCCCCAGAAGTATGTGGACACTTAACTGTTTAATTATTTAACTATTTATCTTTTAATTTATTTCAGAGAAAACCACTTTACCTAACCACTTTATATAACAAATAATAGTAATGTGACAAGTGGAAGTGTACTAAAACTATGTATTTGCGTTCCTGCCTGATGAGCTAAATAAATGACGGATCATTGAATATGTCTCCTTGTTTTGTGTTGTGTTAGTTTGACTGCTCTGTATGGTCTGGAGGAGGTGCTGCGGGCGAAGCCGGGTGAGATTGTGCTGGTGAGCGCGGCCGCAGGTGCAGTGGGCACTATGGTGGGACAGATCTGTAAGATTAAAGGCTGTAAGGTGGTGGGATCAGCTGGGAGTGATGATAAAGTGGCCTATCTGAAGGAACTGGGCTTCGACCATGCTTTCAACTACAAGACTATACCATCTCTGGATGAAGCACTGAAGAAGGCCTCACCTGAGGGATACGACTGCTACTTTGAGAACGTAAGTGGACTGATGGGTAGGTTTAGATGGGGAAATGTTATGTTAGCTAAAATAGCATGTTTTTATAGTAGACTTGTAGACTTATATTAGGCTCTTATGGGCCCCTATATGAAAACTACTTTCAATAAAATAAAAAAAATATGAATATAATGTATTTGTTCACTCACTATTGCTAAGTCCCAACTAAGTTGGTGCTCTGAGTTAGGACAGTGCTTAAAGTGTATTATTAACTCATTCATGTCCATATCTGAAAGTTTACATTTATTGTTGATATGTTTGCCTGAGCACAAATCTGAAAGAATATTTTTAATAGACCTAACTATGTGGCTAAAAACTGTGTTTTTATCTCTTAATTTAGCATAACAAATTTTATATTTTTGTCATACTGTTAAAAAAAACATACAAAATCCAGTTTTGACTGTGAACAAATATATGACAGTTCTACGACATTTTGCCTTATCCTACTAAAATTAGTTGTTGCATGGGTTAAGAGATCATAGCTACTGAGTGATGAAGTCATGAGTCACGGTGTAAACTTGAGACGTTAGGGGCCCGGCAGTCACAACAGCCTTTACAATTGATGGCTTTGTGGTTTTGGCATTCATTATTTGCAGGTTGGAGGGCCTTTCTTCACTGCAGCACTGAATCAGATGAGACCTGATGGACGGATTGCTGTGTGTGGTGCAATTTCACTGTACAATGCCACCACACCTCAGACATGTAGGTCATCATCTGCTGGTTCATAGTGACACTTCCATTACCAACTAATATCACTTGGATAGTGTACGTGGAATAGATTACTGGCTACCAGGTTCATATTGAATTTCTCTGCAATGAAGAACTGGGGCAATTATCTTAGGGCCATAATTAAAGGGATACTCCAGCCGTCTTCACCCTATTCTGGATCTGCTGTATCTGTCAGTTACTTCAGACAAAAAAATTCTGTTTGGAAAAGCACAGAAAAATTACTGGCTTCAGCACCTTTGCAGTACAAGCAGTGACTTATACTGTAAGTGTATTAACTGTTTTTCTGTTCTTTTCTGGGAAATACATTGAAATTATTGAAAACAGATGCAGGAGACAGAGAGATAATAGTGGTGATAGAGCGATAGCTTGTTTAATAGACCTTAACCACTAGGTGGTGTAGTAACACAATGTCATAACAGGCCTTGAATCTTAATTCCTAAAATATTGCTAAAAATATTGATGGACGTTTCCATGTATCAAAGTGCTTTATGTGTTCATTGTAGGTCCTTATCCCCACATGACCATTCTAACTCGCCGTCTAAGAATCGAGGGCTTTCAGGCCAATCAGTGGCCCGACAAAGACGAGGCGTCTATCAGAAGACTGGTCACATGGATGAAGGAGGCAAGTGGACCAAATGAACATCTGAGAACAAGAGCTATGAAGTAATAGTGGTAATCATGAGAGATCTGGTTATTCTAGAACAGTATGGTGTCCAGAATAGTCCCTAATCCCTATTTTATGCACTAAGAAATAAGAAGTACTATATAGTTAACAGAACAGAATAGAACAGAATTCGTGATTTTTTACTCTAAAGTTTCTTGAGTTTTGCTTATCATTTTGCAGTGGCAGGCAAATTCCATCACCTGAAATAGCAAAATGATGCAGCACATTATAGATATTGTATGTATGCTAAGGTTCGTTGTTTGTACACTACCTATTACAGTAGACTTTGTACACTAGCTATTCCACTATGTTTTCAGACACCACTACAAAATCCCAACATAGCCCACTACTGTGCAAAAGTCCATTTTCAGACTTCGACAAACAATCTCCTGTTCTGGAGGAACTGTTTTCCCTGTTCTGACACATCCACTTCACCTCATGAAGTGCCTGGTAATTGGCTGATGAGTCTAACAAGGTGCATTAAATCAGGGAAAACACTAAACTCTGCAGTGCTGTGGCCCTCCACAGCTATACAGTCTACTGGAAATATTTTCTGAGTAGGAGAGAGTGGAACACAAACTAACGCAGGGTATAATGTACCATGTAGTCTTGTATTCTCATAGCAATATTATCTGCACATTTCAAAAGCAATTAAACTGATATTTACCATAAAAAACATTTTGCACCATAAAAGTAACGTTTTCATCATAAACAATTTTCAATTATGTGTTTAAAAGTCAAAGAATTCACACCTCTATATTAATTTAATCCTCTTGGCAGCTGTAAAACAGCACTGTATGATACATAAAAACTGCTCATAATTAGAGCTAGACAGGCTAGAGTACAGCCTCCACATGGTGGGGTTTGTTTTTTGGAGTTAGTTAGTGAGCTGCACAAGGGAAACAATGAGAAAAGTCCATATCCTCCCATCTAAATTCAGATATTTGAATACTGTACTATATTACTATGGGATAGGTATACTTTAAATGTAATGTATATAAAAGATATTGCTGTTTTATCTTGCTCATATTAGCTGTTTTGTATTGTAGTTGGAAATAAATTTGCCACGTTTGACACAGCATCCTTTAACTTTATCATAAAATTCTGATGCATATGTTTCTATTTATTTAGGTTGGAAAGCTTGTCTGGTTTAAACAACATATAGTTATATTGAATTAATTGTGTTTGCATTGATTTAATAGATTTTTAGCAATTGTCTCAAAATTATTATCTTTGGTAAACGGGTATATGCCGTAGATAGGGTTCAGGTGGAAAAATTCTGATGTACTCCTCCAGAACTGGTTTTGGACAGTGCAGTATAGACTATAACCACAAGGTGATGTAGTAACCCAGTGTTATGAAAATAACTCAGACCTTGATCAGAATTGAGGAGCTTCATGTCTGATCTTGATAGTTGGAAATACTATGACTAAGTCTTCTACTGAAAGCTCAGTTCAGGCAAATAAAACAACATAGAGCAATTGCAAGAACCCTGGAGTACCGCACTACAATAGTCTGTCTTTAAATCTCAAATGGATTTAATAATTTCCCTTCAGCACCTGCCTATTGGTTTCTATTAAAGTTGTATTTTGAGCTAATGAGTTTTCTCATCTTTTCTAAGTTTGGGCAAATGTATTCAAGTTATAGTTCATTCTGTTCCACCATGACTGATTAACATTCAAAGTCATGTAGCCATTTGTTGATGGAGTTTTCTACTCTTTTGTTGATGGAGGTTTTGTGTCATGGCATGTCTGCTCTGCAGGGGAAGTTGAAGGCGAAGGAAAAAATCACTGAGGGCTTTGAGAACACGCCAGCCGCCTTCATCCGGATGCTGAAAGGGACGGACCTTGGAAAAGCTGTTGTTAAAGTGTGATATGATTTTTTTGTGTATAGGCCAGTCACATGTAGCACATCTCCGTGTGCCTGTTTTCTGTTTACACTCTGTAACAATTTTACTTGCAAGTAAACTTATGATGTATGAAATTTTGCCTGATGTCTTACTACTACTGTTCAGACTATTTTAAGAAAGCACTTTGAAACTAGTGCTGCAGTGGATTAATCGGGCAGTGAGGAAGAGACTGCCTTTATGTGTTTGAAAACAGAGAACTATTTTTGGAAATTGATTTGAATTTCAGTAGGCCAGTTTTTTTGAGCACATAAAGTGTGAACTTCAGTCCACACCCTACTGTAGAATCTGTTACCTGCCACAATAAAATCATAAGATAAGGTAATCGATGTCCGTGTAGTAGAGCAATGAGCAAAGATTAAATGGACACTGACTGAAACATAAAGTGTATTTAATTAAGCAGTAAAATAACCACCAAATTGTTTCGGTTGTTTTTTTTTCTTCTCGCTTCTTTAAGATACAGCCGCTGACGTAATCACATGTAAAGCAATCCCGGAATCCGCAGAAGTGTTTAGTCATCGTGACTGGGAGGACTGGCGAGTTTCGATCTGACTTCTGACCTTCCTTAAAGCCAAAATTAGTGTGACTCACTTACTATAGGCTACATTGGGTGGCGATGATCAATTTTGTACGTTAAATGTGGGTGTAATTTTCCTCGAGGGGGTCACATCACACTGGTGTTTATCTCATTCTCAACGCCAACCGTTTCTCTTTAGGATTCGTGCAGGGTTTTCCTTCACCACCCGTATTCCGTCAGGCCCCTCGTCCTCTACTTTGATTCGCTAATAGTTTTTAGGAACCAATGCAAGCGCGCGAGGCAGTATAGTTATTAGCCAATCATAGCGCAGGCGAGTTTCTACTGTCCAATCAATATGATTGTTGTCATCGAAGATAAGCCAACCACCACCTGTATGATTCAGTTCTGCCTACTTCTGCGCTTTGATGGCAGCAGTTGTGTGTTCAACATGCAGAAATAACTTCAAACTCCACGAGAGAAAATTAAACCCCTTAAGCCGTAAAAACTGCATAACAGTCTTCCTAGTAGTAGTTATAAAACACTACATAAGTCTTTATTATTCCTTTTCATTCATACTCAAAAACAACGGCTCTTCTAGCCAATCCAAGAGCAGGAGTGTGAACCACTAGCCAATCCCAGACAGGGTTGGTCAGAAAACGGGGTGGTAAACAAACTTGCCCATGACGAGAACTGCGTGTCCCTGATGATTCATAGCTTGTGGTCAGGGGGCGGGGCCTAATCAACGTCTTTAAAGGGCGTTCAGCGCTGAACCGACTGCTGGAGCTGGAAGTGACGGAAAAATATTAAGATGATGATCGTAATCGAGGATAAGGTAAGATTGTCCACTAATGATCTCTAAACTACTTATAAGCTTGTTTGACTGCAGTTGTGTGAAATTTAAATTCACTGAGAGGAGCATAACAGGCTCAGTAGCTTTGCTGGGTTATGCTGTTCAGGACTAGAGTTAATATTTTCTTTATTTTCTACTGTCGATCGAGCGAGTACCTCTCAGTTCAGTACTCATTTATTGTTATTGTTTGTTGTTTTCTGTGGTTTTGAGTGTCTGTCGAATTGAATTAAAATGTGTTTAGCTTATAGGCTGCTGTTCTTTCTCTGTCTGCCTGTATTACATTGTTATCTGGTTCTCTTTAACTCTCGACATTATTCGAAAACTTTCTTTCAGTGCAGGCGGTGTGTATGGCTTTATAAACTTTAATAAACTTGGAAAGCATCATTCTTACCGACATGCAGCACTTTCACTCTCGTTTTGAGTGATGAATGTTCGTTTTTCTTTCGTTCTGAGTGATAAATACCAGTTTCTCTCTCGTTTTGAGTGATTTCTAGAAGCTGCAGTACACTCCAGTAAATGAACAGCTAACTTTGGGTTATTTATCCTGTTATACATTCACTGTTGAAAGGTCGAATGGAGTCCGGGTCACTGACAGTGAAGCCTTGTTAAAACTCCTGCACCAGGTTCTTGTGTTCTTCTGAGCTAGTCCATATGGAAATCTGATATATGGCCATACGGGTTAGGCATATATTTCAAAATATGCAGTCATATTTGTAGTGTGCATGAGTATAAGTATTGAATATTGGACATATATGCAAAATATATGGATCATACATATGTGTCTGATAGGTCGGTGAATACATACATGCAAAAAATATGATCACACATTCTGTATTTCCAATATATGCCTGATACAAACACTGAATAATTTTTTTAAAAACAAAGAATAGAAAAAACTTATATAACATGAAGCTAGCACACATTAGTAATACATGCCAACCATATATGAATAATGTATGTATTGTATAGATGTGTTACACATATATGTTTGAAGTTGATATAAGGCTGAAGTATATGTCCCAATTTTGGCATATGACATATATTTGAAAACCATATATTGCCATATATCAGATTTCCATATGAGTAGACTGTATACTAGCTACAATTTACAGTGTAGTAATCCTTAAAACATAGAAGACTTGTGACTTAATCATGTGGAGGGTGAAGATTTCCGTATTTCCTCATTTCGGCAGTGATGTTTTATTTACTTGTTCATATACACCTATTACATTTAGTATGATTTCAGCAGATTTGTGCCCAGGCAAGCTGAGAGAACAGATGGGACAAAGGAAATAAAAACATCCAGATATAAACATTAACGTACATTTCTTGGGACAAATGTTGCAAATGATCATATGTCCATAAATGTTACGATACGTGCTATCAGACTTTTCCTTGTCATTTTCTGTGCTCATGTATCTGTTCCTATTAAATAAACATTGAATAAATAAATGAAATAAAAACTGCCCAGTAGCTGGGTAATGATACAAAGTAATAATAATAATAAAGAAAGTAGAAGCGAAAGCCAGGCTTTCTGAGCCTTCTTAGTCAGAGGTGTTGCATCATTTTTTTGACTGCACTCCACAGTATAATATCCTGTTGTAAGAGATGCAGTAATATCTGAAAGGAAGAGGCCTTAATTAACTCTTATTGTAATCACTGCACAGTTCCCGCTACCATAGATAAGCCTTAGTACAGGGCAGACTGTCTGTGTAGTCTGTGAACAGATGGCTCTTGGACTGTTACTTTGCCATAGTGTTGTTTCACCATGCTTGTTTGTATGGAATCTTTTGGTGATCATTATACACTCCAGTCAATCTATCTCATTGTTTTAATCTCTTTCTGTCTATCTCTTCAGGAAGCCTTTGAAAACGCCCTGAAAAACGCAGGGAACAAGTTGGTGGTAGTGGATTTCACAGCTATGTGGTGCGGCCCCTGCAAAATGATCGGACCCTTTTTTGAAGTGAGTGACTCTCTGTATCGGTCAGTCTCCCTCCCTCTGTCTCTCTCCCTCTCTCTCTCTTTCCAGCATCTGCAGCTGACAGGACTCTAATGAGATTTCCTCAGATGCTTCCGCAATCAACGGGAGTGGCTCTATGTTTGTTATTCATCGTCGTGGCAACCACAGGGGAAGCCTCCTTCTGCCTGAGAGGCTATTACAGGAATGCTAATGTGAGAGAGAGAGGAGAGAGAGAAAAGAGAGAGAGAGAGAGAGAGGGGAAAAAGGAAGAAAGCGAGAGAGAGGGAGGGAGGGAAGAAGAAGGGAGAGAGGGCGAGGGAGAGAGAGGGAGGGAGGAAGAAAGCGAGAGAGAGAAAAAAGAAAGAGAGAAGAAAGCAAGAGAAAGAAAAAGGGGAAAAAGACAAAGAGAAGAGTGAGGGAGGAAGAAAGGAAGAAAGGGAAAAGAGAATGAGAAAGAGGGAGACAGAAAAAAGAAAGAAAAAGAAGGGGGGAGAGAGAATATGAGAGAGAAAGAAAGAAAAAAGAGAAGGGAGACAAACAGAGAGTGAGAGAAATGAATGAAAAGTAAAGAAAAAGGAGGAAAGAAGAAAGAGAAAAGAATATAGAGGGAGAGAGAAGAGTATGAGATAAAGAAAGAAAGAACAAAAGAAAGAGGAAGAGAAAGAAAAAGTGTGAGAGAAGGAGAAAGAAGAGAGAGACTGAGAGAGAAAGAAGAGAGCGAGTACTGCATACGCTACTTTCTTAATCAATAGAAAGCGAGTAAGCATGTATTATTGATCTCCTCTTTACTGTAAAAGCCATTTCTAACATTCGGCCTGGCTCAGCACTGATCCACTCAGGCCTATTACAGAGGGCGATCATCACTGTAATGTGCCTATGAAGAAACCTCTCTTTGCTAATAAGCCTCTCTCTCCTCAGGAACTCTCTCAACGTCCAGAGAACAGCGATGTGGTGTTTCTAAAGGTGGACGTGGATGATGCGCAGGTCAGTGTGCAGATTCCAGTTTAAAAATGGTTTCAAACATCTTCATATTTTTGCTTTATGGGATGAAAGATGCCAAAATAGGCAGACGAGCTAAATGGCTCAAACGTCTAAACCGCAAACTCTAGTCTAGTTTTGCCTCTAGCCATTTCTAAAAGAACTTGAAATGTAATTTCAGCTCCCATTTACACTGTCAACTTTTTACAACAAATAGATCAATAGGAATGGTCCACAATGACTTCAAATAATATCATTAACTTGAACACATTAACACTGAAAGTTACAAATGTTTTTTCCTTACTTATTTGGAAATGCAAGGTTTTGTCCTGACAGCAATGATATATTTGTTTATTTCCATAAGTGCAGTTTGTAAGAGCATCAACGTTGTATTTTCAATAAACACTGAAAGATCACCAGCACCACATCATAAGGATCTCACCTACCAGATGACTTTCTTCAGTGCGTGTCCAGGCAGTCATCCTTTAACCTGTAATATGATTTGCAATGCATTTGCATGCATTTAGGTATAACTTTGCACTCAAGCAGAACTGAACACCAGCGTATCAGAAGCTGCCCTGCGCTCATGTTGCTACGCTGTATGCTGGTAGTGCAGTGTTTGATACAGTGATGGCACTCGCAGAGGATATTGGCTGCTGTTCAGTTTTATCAGGGTTGTGGTGTGGCTGTGGTTATTGTGTTTCTGGGATGTTTTTATGGCTATAGGATGTGACTCTTCACATATAATGCAGATTAACTGTGTGGTATGTGTGTCTAAGAGAGGATTGATGAGCTTCATAATGTTTTCTGTTTGTTGAAATGTCAGGCTAGAAGATGGATTTTAATAAATTTATTCTGCCTGACATTTAAATCAGTAAGTCATGGCAGAAATAGTCAGGTCTGGCATTTTTGGTGTAAGAAGATAGGGCTTGTTTGAGACAGGCTCTTATGAAACTCGTTTAGCAGGACACACATACATACATTCAGGTTATAGAGTAGACCGGCACGTCTAGCACGAGCATATGAAACCATTTCTGCACTGTGTGTGGTTTCTCTGTCTGCACTTTTCCCACTGTGTTCCTGTTAGCACAGAAGAGCCGCTTACCCACATATTCATAAACTGTAATTTACTTACTCCTTTTACTGTAAAGGAAAAAAGATTTTAAAGTGACAAAAACATTCAGGAAAGTAAACCTTATGTATTTTGTCAAATTCAATTGTTTTTGATGTATTGAACTTCTTATTGGCTTGTAACTGCATTATTATGGTGACACTTTACTGAAGGGCAGCTTTCATAAGGCTACACAACACATACATAAGCCTTTAATGACAATTGACATAAACTAAGGCTTACTTCAGCAGGTGTCAGTAGTCATAACACTTGCTGAGGTGAAATTATATCAATATTGGCAAAAGCAGTCTTTATAATGGAATAAGCCTCTATGAATGTTTATGTAGGTTTATGTCAGTTGTCATGAGAGGCTTATGTAGGTGTCATATAGACTTCATCCTTGATGTATTTTTTTTTAGTTTTACTTTATTTCTAATCTTAAGCTTGGCATATACTTAAATCCCTAAGGAGATATTTTATGCTCACAAATGGCAACTAATAAACAGTCTAGTTGTAAATGAGCTGAGGTGCATTGCCTATGGTCAGACAGTGGTTTCTTATCTTGGTTAGTTTGCATAATCGTCCTACTATGTTGCAACGGCTCACAGCGTGCTGTGGCGTTCACAGCTGTGAAGCCTCTGTCTCATCTCACAGAATGCCGAAATGAAAGGATGATATTAAAGATTGCTATCACTTAGTCCAGTGATAAAAGAACAAACAGGTTACCTAATATAACCGCTTCCTCCCTCTCTTCCTCTAGGATGTGGCCAGTTTTTGTGGCATCAAATGCATGCCAACTTTCCACTTCTACAAGCATGGGAAAAAGGTGAGTCCTCATCTCTTGTGATTTTTTCTGACAAAAGACAGTCAGTCTTTAGGTGAGACCACAAAATTTCAACAGACTTTTCCAAATTTGTGCTTTCTTTACAGACAAGTAAGTAGAGGTGCACTGATCATGATTTTTTATCGGCAAAGGATTATTTTATTAGCTAAGAAATATATGTAATGGCTAAGAAAATGTATGTAACACACTAGTGCAAGCACTTTTATTAGCCACAGTAGCAATATAAAACAATTTGCTCTTAAACAGACCAAACTGCCATTTTAAATTCATAAAAGAAAAATCAGAATTGAATTAATATTACATCAGCTGTTTTTTTGACACAATAGCTGTGTTTCAAAAGCTAGGCTGCAGTCTAGGTGGGCTGCATTTCTAGACCGCTATGTCATCAAAGGTTATTACAAGCAGAACAGCTGAGAAATGTAGACTACCTACTGATGCTACCGAAGTATCATTCATCCTCTTCTGTCATCTAAAATCCTTTGTGCACACGTCTGACCCAAGAAAAAGTTCTAGATAAATGCCTGCTGATGAAACCAACTACTACACAAGCTGGAAAATGTATAGTAAAATGTACAGTACACTCTTTCTTATATTTGTTCGTTGTGTTTAGGATGGTGTAATTGAATGCAGGGTATGAAATGTACCTCCTCTCAGCATGTTGAACAGTTTTTATTTTGCAGGATAGCATTCAATTACAAACAAGTTAATGTTTTGCTGTTCCATTTTGTATTATGTAATACAAACGAGGGGCCTTCATAGGCCAGCGCTACCGAGGGCCCACTTTTTTTTGATCTGCTACATAGGTTTGGAATGCAGTTAATGAGTTAAGCATAATTATGCTTAGACATTTTGGTATAGGTGAAGCAGCATTCAAATGCAGCGCAAGCACTATACCTGCTCACGTTTTTGTAGCATAAAATTGCAACAAATACTGGCTAAATTAAAAATAAACTGGCTGATTGCTTGTTTGGATCAAAAATGATCCAGTTCTAATCTTGAATCTGATCATGCACCCCTACAAGCAAGAGTGTGTGGCTTATAAATAAATATTCTACTCTAAATTGTGCAAATTCTTTGATGAATTGCATCTGTTCAAATCACGTGACCACACTTCCTGTTCACAGGTGCATGAATTTTCCGGAGCCAGCAAGGACACACTGGAGCAAACCATCCATAAGTTTAAATAAAGCAACACTCACAAACATGCACACCAGATAGCTAAGGATTTCTCAACTCTCTCCTGCATGAAAGCTGCATTGTAGTCCTCTCATTATCCAGCACATTCCTCCTTTTTTCCAGCTAAGCCTCATACAAAAGGTCTTCACTTGACACTGACATATCGTCATTGTTTTTTTAAAAAAGAAAAACATTAATGCTTACCACAAATGGCATATCATGTATTTATGTTGACCTTTTTATACAATGGACTCAATAAATAAAATGAAATTGTGACGAACAATCCTGTGCAGTATGAATGAGATATGAGAGCTGTAATACGGACATAAAGAAAAAAATTGTAATCTATGTTGCGGCACAGAGTAGCACATCTGGTTTCCTTAGAGTTGTATTTTCTGCTTTAATAAAAATGTGAAAAGAATAGTTTATACACATATACACCGGACAATCACACAAGTTTTTACACATCGTACAAGATCATGTATATAGCAGCAGCATATACTTAATACTGTTTTATTTTCTATGTGAAAAAATACAGCTTTAATTTACAAAACACTTATTTGAAATTTTTGGAGGGAGAAAGTACTGTTTACAGGCCCATACAGAAGACTCCTACATCCACCATGGTGTGCTGATGCTTCAGCTTCCTCTGTGTTGAGTGCCATATTAAAATTGAAAATATCCTGTTTTTCTTTTCCTAAAAAACAAGAAGTTATTGATGAAATGATCACAGTTTATGGTAGTAGAAGCCTGACCTTGTTTGTACCAACAAACTGTGTTTTTTTTTCTCCTGTCACATGAAACGACGCTTAATCCCAAATGAAAACACATTTAAGGGGAGTGGACTGGAGGCAGTTGTCTTTTCTTTTGAGTGTCCTCTTTGCTGCACTAAATTCAGCTGATTTAACCCCTTTTGGAATTACATTAAGGCCTTTCTGCTGTTCTGCATGCTGCTTTGACAGTAATATCAAGTGTTACAGATTCCGCAGATTCAGCACATCTACATAAAAACGTATTGAAAATTTTCATAAGCAAGTTTGACTAATGAAATATATCATCCAATAAATGCTACCCTGCACTGCAAGAGGTGACGTTGGTCCAGATCAGTATTTCCAAAAATGTATTTTCAAAATGGAAAAAAATGTTCTGAACTGACAAAACAGAGTCTGCTAGTTAGCATCTCTCTCACACAAAGAACTGAGAAGCAGTTATGCTCTAAAGACAATGTGGAATTTCATCCCAACTATTGCACTTTTCCCTTTACCCCAAATATAGTTCATTGGGCAAGACATGGTACGCCTCTTCAGTTTGGCACAGTAGCTAGGAGGCTAATATTGTAAGTATTGTAAATAAGTGAAATCTTATTATAATAAAGATTTTGGGTTACACTATTTTTCAGCTACACAAGCCCCAGTGCAAAACTAAAGAAACAAAGTTTGAACATCAGCTAGAAGCTACAAGACTAATGTTGCTAACAAACACTACATGTCAATAGTCACCCAAAAAAATTTTAAGGTCTTCATTAGGAAAACACAGATGTATAAATGTGGTTTAGGACACAGTGGGCTAGATTCACACTGTGTGGCAGTAAAAGCGCTACATCACACAACACGTGTGGGCCACTAAATAAGAGCTATTCATAAAGTCACTGAGGCAGTAATTAACTCTGCAGTATTTTCACGGTATCCTAAGCAAGAGTCAATCAAAGTCCACATGTAAAAGCTGAGTCATGCATATTAAAAGCCCACTTAAGCTCTGGTTGGCTACTAAAAGAAGGAGGAGCTATGTTAAAGGGAACTGCGGACAAATGATAGTAATTTGTTTGGTAAAGATGCTTTTACCTTTTATTCAAGAAAAAAGTTTCTTTATTGGAAAATGTTTTAACTATAAAATTTATTTAAAAAAATAAATAAATTCTTATCTTATTATTCAACATTTAATTGTAGTCATTATAGTTTAGCATTAAAATCTCCCAATTCAATATTACCACTACTACTACTATTACTACTACTAATAATAATAATTCAATTATTATATTCCCAATTCATTATATATAAAAGTTTAACATAAAGTTTAATATTTGGTATGTTTTATTACAATTAAAAATTTAATTAACATGCTGAAATTTTATTATTATGGCAAGCTGTTTTAGCTTTTATTTCCTATTTTTCTTGATCCAGGCCTGCTCTAACAGTCCTGGCTTAAGCTTCTGAAGAAGCTGATGACTTGGATCAGGTGTGTTTCTGATGGCCGTAATTACTGGGACCAGGTGTGTTAGAATACAGCTGGAACTGGACTCTGCAGGAGGGCTGTTGAGCAGTGATGGTTTTAAGTGTTCTCCTTGATCTAACCCACTTGATACAGCTCCTCAGCTTTTTTTAAACTCTCAACAGCTGAAAAAAGTAAGTTAGAGAAGGGAGTGCACTGAACCAACAGTGTTGAACCTTCCAGGCCATCTACTGAAAAAAGAGGCATAAAACTGAGCATGCCAACCCTATACAGGCACACAAGGAAAGCAGGGAGGATCTCAAACAGTACATGCTTAAATTACTACCAGCAGAACTGATTACGTGGGAGGTCAGATGCAATGCAACTCATGTTAATGTGGGTGTATAGGGGTTGAGGTATCAGGTGTTACAATGGATGAACGTACAGACAATATTTGCTTGTCAGTGTATACTTACAATAGGTGAGTGTACAGTTTACACAGAACAGACCTACTACTGGCAGTGAATGTAAGACATGTTTGTAAATATTAGAGTGTGTTTGTGTGTGTGTATAGACTCACCTGGTGCAATCATGGCCGCCCCAGCCTTGACTGCAGTGACACCTGTTTGGCCTGATACACCTGCCTCCATTCAGACAGGGCGTAGAACACACCGCTGAGGACACATTTCCAACAGTCTCATTAACATTCATGAAGAAAGGACATTATATGAATTTTCACATGAACACTGACATGCCTATGCTTCAATACAAAAACATTCCCCTACATTTAGACTCACTGAGCATGATATACTACCCACATAATGTGGCCCCTGTGGTGGTCTTGTGGGGTTTTGACCACTGATGAACAGGTTAAAAGTGGGGAAACAAATTATGCATAGAAACAGATGGACTACAGTCTGTTATTGTCGAACTACAAAGTGCACCTATATGACCGAACAAAGTGCTCAGTGAGTGTACATTTTTATGTACGGTGTATATTTTATGCACATGTATATTCTTCTTAAATCTAGAGTTATTAGTGTCATTTTAAATTACATGACATATATTATATATGATTTACATTTTGAAAGGATTAGCTTCAGAACACATTAAATGCCACTTTCATGAATTCTCTCCTTTTTCATAATACTTGTTGTTACGAGTGGGCTTTACACATTCAAAAATATCAATGCTATGATTAATATCACCTTTATTAGTATAATTTATTTAAACCTCTTCATATCCAAAACATTTAAATGGATATGCAGCATTTTAAAATGAAACTTTTTAAAGTATTATTTAAATGTAGTTACAGGGATAACAGGGAGGCCTTAATACTTTAAGGTAATTTAACCCCCTCCCCCAGTGTAGTCAATTCTACCTCATCCCATCACACACATCACCACATCTCTTTTCAAGCTGCTGCTAAGGCAATGTCAATGGTCAACTCAACCCGCTTGGAGAACAACACTAACTGCCAAACCTGTTAGGTCAGCTAAAAGACGCCTGCCTGGCTAACATTGTGCTGAGTGATGGGGGGAGAGGAAGGGCCAATGCCACCCATCCAGAGAGAGTTTGCTTGTTCTGATGTCAACAAGTGACAAAAACATTGCAAAAATGTGAAGGATGTTTTTTCTGCAAAACAAGGCTTATGCAATTCATCAACTTCAAGTCATAAAATATTTCCTCTTCCACTCCACACTCTTACACAAAATGTAGTACTGATAGATAGTTTAGAATCTGCACTTCCTGCATCGATCTGCATTTCTCTATGAGAGTGAGAAATATTTAATATAAATGTACATGCTTTTGTTATTACCAAATGACAAAAGCTAGTTCTGTAGGTTAAACTGTGTATTTCCTAGATGTTTCTATTTTTACTGGAAACATAAGATGAACAGTGTGTGGTTTGCACTGGTTTTGTTCTTCTGAAAAGTTACTTTAGTCTCTTTAGTCACTTCAGTCATTGTCATCATCATCACACCACAGTTGAGTAAAATATATGACACTTCTCAAGTACCTAAATGTTGCATGGTCATAATGTTACTAATAGAGCAACATGAGGAGGGAACTGAAGCTTTGTTCTGCCTGGCTTTTGGCTTGTGGTATTTTCACATTAACAGGGAACAAGAAAACACAGTAACCATTTATTTCTTAATGGAACTTCCTCATTCAGAATGACTGTTTTCCCATGGCAACATGTATCCTTTACATCCTACACAATCCCAGCCCTAGCACTGACGAATCCTGCCAGGGAATAAAACGCATTATCAGAAGTAGTCAAGTTTCTAAGCTATACAAATACAGCCCTGTATGCCTCTATTCTGCATATGAGGCCCGTGTGATGCGTCTGAATTCACAGCATGGTTAATAGGCAGAAAACTGAGCAAGTTCTTCTGGTTCTGGTTCCTCTGCTCTGACACACTCCCAGAATCGCTCCCTGCCTGGAAGACCTTTGTCCTCACATAGAGATGAACAAACACACCTGACGCGAGTCAACACAGGCACCGATGGCAACGGGACATAAAAGGACTTTCCTTAGCAGAGGCTCCATAACCAGTCTGGAGCTACTTGTGCTTCCATTGTTTGTGTCTAAACTGTCTGTTGGAAGTAGCTTAATAATAAGCTTAAGGCAGAAATAATGATGGGTTCGACATAGTCATTAAACTCATATTGAAGTAAAAGTACTATTTTGGGGCAGTGTAGTAAAAGTCAGTAAAAGTCAGTTATTGTTCAAATAAAGAAAAAACGATTCGGGTAGAAGTGAAAGTAGCTGTCAAAACACGAGTAAAATGTATAAGTATTAAGTCAAAAACTCTATTCTATTACTGAGCTTTGCAGTGAAACATCTTGGCACACTCAGCATCAATAAGACTAGGAAGTGTAGACTATCTGGCTCTACTTTTCTCCTTTTGAAATCCTTCTGGTCTAACATACATGATAAAGCTCAAAAAATGAGAAGCAAGTGTGAACAACGGAATGAGGAACTAAAAGTAAATGACTAGAATGGAACTGAGAAAAAACAGATTTCCTACTACACAAATAAACTTGAGTATAACTAAGAGTATTACAATTTGAAAATACCCAGAAAAGTACATCAACTAAGTAATTTACACAATCCAACCTCAAACCTACCTCATATGTAGTCCATCAGCCAAGGTGTGTTTGGTGTCCAAAGTCTATTTTTTTGCTAATTTTGCTCCCAAGCTATGAAGCTAATGTAGCTAAAGGAAGCACACAATTAGCAGTGTGCCCACTGTAAGGCCAAATCATCACACACTTGTCTCAAATTGTGTCAAGTTATTAAACAATCTCAAACAGACTTGCTTGTGCATATATGACTGTGATATCTGTTTTATCCATTTTTTAAAGAGAACTGTATATCACACAGTTTCAGAAACCACATAAGCCAGTGTATTTGAGATTAACACAGTGTGGGGTAAATGTGTGACCTTTAGGTGTGCAGTCTGCACAGTGTTAACCTGGTGGCGATGATTCCATTAGCCTCATAACTCGAGTGCAAAACCAAAGAAGCAAACTCCAGACACCAAACTTGTCTTGGCTGATCAATTACTTTTGTTGTAATGGGAAAACTGTGTAAATTAAAATTTTGGCAAAATCATCACTTTACATTAGCCATGTGGCGAAAGTAACTGACCAAATAGAACTGATCACTACTCATCTCTGTCCAGAAACAGTTTAGCTATATCTTTAGCAATAGCTATTTGCTCATTAGGCTCAACAAGCCATGGCAGCCATGGTAACAGCAGCAGCGTGACATGAGATGACCCCAGGAGAATTTGTTATCCCTCTCTCTTTCTTTCATCGCTCTGGGAGATCATCACTCTTGCTAATTATTCCTGCGTTTAGCTCTCCTATCCTCTTTCATGCTCTTATGCTCTTGAGGTTAATCAGTTTAGCATAATTTGTTCAGACACAGGCAGGACACATACAGTTCTTAAATTTACAACTTCAAGACAACTTCATCTTATGTAAATCCACTGGTGAAAGTGATCAGATATACTGACTTTTGAACTGCTACTGACTTTTACTCTCTGTACTGCTGGATACACTGTTGGAGTTCCAGTCAAAGACTGACGTAACTGATGTTAGATTGATCTCATTACTACCGATATGTATTAGACCAATAAGTATCATACATCACAGATACACCTATTAGTCTTATACCTAATGCTAATGATGAGTGATCTAACATTGAGGGTCCTACAGATATCTGGGTGTTTTTTTTACTCATACATTAGAATATATGAAATAAATGCTGTATTTACTTGATTGAGCAGCATATGAACAGTATTTAGTATAGTTTAGTGTTTAGTTTAGCCCACTGTATAACAGGGACGTTGGCTGGGCATGTAAAGATCCAGGGCTCAGCCCAGCTCACTGTAAGAAAGGAACGTTTTGGGATATCCTTTATGTGAGCAAGTACACGCACAGACACAAAGACACACACACACATGCACACACACACACTTACCAGTGTGGCACCGTGTGCCAGTCCAACCCGCTGGACACTCACACTGATATGGAGCCACGCAGCGTCCTCCATTTAGACACGGCAGGATGCAGATCGCTGCAACACACACACACACACACACACACACACACACACACACACACACACACACATACACATGCAAACCAGTTGGGGTGGTAGGTAACATATTAGTATATAAATGTAATAATAATGTCTTATATACATTATACATATATAATCCATGTCAGAACAAACCTTGCATGTTTGAAACTACCAGCTGCTCTTTATATTGTGTGTATATTTCATTCTGTATGGACCAATAGAAATGGTCCAAAAATGTTTGGAATAAAATATCTCTTTATTAACTCTACTGACTATTAACTCTATCTATTAACTATTGAAAGTTCCCCTGTAAAGTTACCATTTTAAAGATATAAGGCTTTGTTCCGACAGCGATGATACACTATGTGGCAAGAAGTATGTGGACACCCCTCCTTAATTATTGAGTTCAAGTGTTTCCACCACACCCCTTGCTAACCGGTGTATAGAATCAAAACAGTGCCATGCAGTCTCTATAAACAAACATTGGCAGTGTGCCAGGCTGGCACAGTGCCAATGAGTTGTACTGAAGAGGTATGTGACTTTAAACGTGTCACTGTCATACAATGTCACTTTTGCTGTTAATCGGTTTGTGAAATTTCAACCCTGCTAGATCTGCCCTGGTCAACTGCTATTATTGTGAAATGGAATCTTCTAGTGGCAATAACAGCTCAGTCATGAAGTGGTAGACCACACCAACTTACAGAGTGCCAAGTGCTGAAGAGCATACATGTGTAAAAATCACTTATTCACTCACTACAGTTCTAAACTGTCTCTGGCAGTAACATCAGCACAAGAATTGTGCATCAGAAGCTTCATGAAATGGGTGTCCATGCCCAAGCAGCTGCACACAAACTCGAGATCGCTATATGTAATGCCAAGTATTGACTGAAGTGGGGTAAAGCATGCTGCTACTGAGCTCTGGAGAAATGGAAATGTGTTCTCTGGACTGCTATCTCTGGCACTGGCCCTCTGGCAGTCTGATGGATGAATCTGGATTTGGTGAATGCCAGGAGAACACTGCCTACTGAAATGCACATTGCTGACAGTAAAGTTTGGTGGAGGAGGGATAATGGTCTGGGCTGTTTTTTGGGGTTTAAGCTAGGCCGCTTAGCTCCAGTGAAGGGTAATGTTAATGCTACAGCATACAGAGACATGTTAGACAATTATATCCTTCTGGCTTTGTGGCCTTTTCTGTTCCAGCATGACTGTGGCCCTGTGCACAAACAGAGCCCCATTAAGGCATGGTTTGATGAGTTTGGTGTGGAGGATCTCCAGCGGCCTGCACAGAGCCCTGACCTCAACCCCACTGAACATCTTTGGGATGAATTGGAATGTTGATTGTGAGCCAAGCCTGCTCATCCAACATCAGTGTCTGACCTCACAAATGCTCTTTTGACTGAATGGGTACAAATTCCCACAGACACAGTCCAAAATCTTGTGGAAAGCCTTCCCAGAAGAGTGGAGGCTGTTATAACCACAAAGGGAAACCACCTCCATATTAATGCCCATGGTTTTGGAATGGGATGTCCGACAAGCTCATGTGTGATGGTCAGGTGTTAACAGACTTTTGGCCATATATTGTATGTAAGTATCAATATGTAATAATAATAGGTTCTATATATTATACACAGTCATATGCAAAAGTTTGGACACGCCTGGTCAAATCGTATGTTTTGCTGATTTTGGATTTTGAAAATAAGGACACATTCTCTACAGAGAACACATCTGCACATTTTAATGCACACTCTCTGTAGAGCATGCGTTAAGATGTAATTTGACCAGGTGTGTTCAAATTTTTTGCATACGACTATATAAAACATCACTGTTAGGACAAAACCTTGTATCGCCATTTTAGTCATTCCCTAATTTTAAACCAAACTTAAAGAAAAAATGCTCTTTACATTCTGTAAAGATTTCATGATGAATGGAACAGAAATTACTTGGAAAAGATCTTGTTATATTAAATGACATTAAAAGTTAAGTATGTTTTTGTTCCTTGTCCTGTGAAGGTACCATTTTGGAGATGTAATCTATAATGTAGTACAAATGTAATCCTAACCGTAATCATAACCCCAGAACCATGAATAAATTATTTTTCCCATTTAGTTTTTGAAATGAAACATGTGGCTTTTATTGGTCTTGCCATTGCAGGTTAGACTTGTTTTTCAACATGCATGAAAACACACTCTCATGCAAAGAGAAGGTATCATAAAAAGAGGATGTGAAGTGGTGTAATCTGAACATGGAATAATATTAAGCTCAGTGTTTTTTTTAAAGTTATCCATAAGTGATGCACTAAGAAGCAACTTATCTAGAAATGATTCATGGTATCATCTCTCCCTGACTCTGGCTCTCATTTCCTCTCTCACACTCACACTCAGCCTTTCCCCTGACATGCATGCTCCCTCTCATTTCCGTCTCTCTCTCTTTCTCTCTCTCTCTCTCTCTCTCTCTCTCTCACTCTCTAGCTGTGAGCTGCACCTGCAGTGAGAAACACTGAGAGACAGTCAGCTGAAAGAAGGCTTCTCTATACACAGCTGTATCTCAGTATCTCAGTGCTCCATCTTTTCTGCTATTTAGTTTTCTGCTGTGTATACTCTCTCTCTTTGATTATATTTTAACCAAGTTATTTTTACTGCTTGCTGCTTTTACCTTGACCATTTGCCCTGTATATACACTCTAAACTCATTATTATTATTATTATTATTATTATTACTATTATTATGTTTGCTTGGTGCTAGTAGAGGTTACCTGAGGCAGTACTCAAGGAGCCACAGAGCAAGCAAAGATCAACTGAGGACAGAGGATGGAAAGCAAGCTGGGTACGATAACAGAAGTGAGCTGAGGTGAGCCAGGCTGAATAGCACTGGGGCTTCACAGGAAGGAAGAGACGGTTCATATTTTTTGACATATTTTTGAATGCTGCATGTGAATGATTGTATGGTATGAAAAGACAGTTGAGATGAGAGGGTGGATTAAAACAGATGAAAGATAAACGCAGTGTGTGTGTGTGTGTGTGTGTGAGATCCCTCTGTCCCCACTCCTTTCACTAGACCTCACTCTCTCGCTCTCAATCCCTTAAACTGTTTTTCTTCTCTTTCCACAGACGCTGTCCTTCAACTGATCAAATCCAGTAACCCAACCACCTGCCCACTGGATCCCATTCCATCCGCACTGTTCCAGTCAATCTCCAAGGATCTACTGCCCTTCATCACTTTTCTCATTAACAAGTCCTTGTCATCAGGTGAAGTACCATCAACTTTGAAGACCGCAAGAGTACTTCCCATCCTGAAGAAGCCCATGCTTGACAGCTCTAATGTCAACAACTACAGACCGGTATCACTCCTTTCTTTCCTTTCAAAAAATCTTGAACGTGCAGTCTATAATCAACTGTCTCTCTTTCTCACGCAGAACCAGCTCCAGGACCCCAACCAGTCTGGCTTCAAACCAGCGCACTCAACAGAAACTGCTCTTATAGCAGTGACAGAGAAGCTCCAGTCAGCAAGATCAGCCAGTATGTCATCTGTCCTGATTCTTCTTGACCTCTCAGCAGCTTTTGACACGGTCAACCACACAATCCTTCTGGACGTCCTCTCCAACCTTGGAATTACTGGCTCTGCGTGGAAATGGTTCGAGTCCTATCTGGAGGATCGCTCTTATCAGGTAACATGGAGAGGCTCCACATCCTCTCCATGCAGGCTCTCCACTGGTGTCCCACAAGGCTCGGTGCTAGGTCCTCTTCTCTTTTCTCTTTACACTAGCTCTCTTGGCAATGTAATATCATCTCATGGCTTCTCTTATCACTGTTATGCTGATGACACTCAACTAATGCTTTCTTTCTCACCCTCTGACACACAGGTTTCAAGTCGGATCTCGGCATGTCTGTCTGACATCTCTTCATGGATGGCAGCTCACCACCTAAAGCTCAATCCTAGCAAGACTGAGCTGCTATTCATCCCTGCAACTACAGGTCCTCATCATGATCTTGCCATCTCATTCGAGAACTCTCTGATTGTCCCGTCAGCAGAGGCAAGAAGTCTTGGTGTGGTTCTGGATGGCCAGTTATCGTTCTCGACTCACATTGCGAACCTAACTCGGTCATGCAGATTTCTCCTGTTCAACATCCGGAGGATCCGACCCTTTCTCTCGAGAGAGGCCACTCAGGTGCTAGTGCAGTCTCTTGTCATCTCAAGGCTTGATTACTGCAACTCGCTCTTGGCTGGTCTTCCGATGCGGCCATCAAGCCTCTGCAACTCATCCAGAATGCAGCAGCAAGACTCATCTTCAATCTCCCAAAGTTCAGCCACGTCACACCACTGCTGTGCTCCCTTCACTGGCTTCCTGTAGCTGCACGCATCAGATTTAAAACCCTTATGCTTGCCTACAAAGCCAAAAATGGACCAGCCCCTCCCTACTTGATGGCAATGGTCAAATCTCGAACTGTACCACGAGCCCTTCGAGCTTCGAGTACAGCTCGGCTTGACCCGCCATCCTTCAAAGCGCGCGGAAGGCAAACGTCTAGACTGTTCTCTGTGCTGGCACCCAGGTGGTGGAACGAACTCCCACTGGCTGTCCGTACAGCAGTACGCTGTCTTCAAACGCAGACTGAAGACACACCTGTTTATTCAGCCCTTAAATGAGCACTAAATTAAGTATTGATTGTAATGTATTGTACAGCACTTGTGTATTGTATTGTATTGTATTGTATTGCACTGTTCTGTGTTTAACTCTGTTCCTTTTCTCTAGGTGTCAATGACCTTCTGATTCTAGCAGTATCTAAGTTTAGGACTGTCTTTCTTTCTAACCTATTTTTTGTAAGTCGCTCTGGATAAGAGCGTCTGCTAAATGATGTAAATGTAATGTAAATGTAAATGTAAATGAATGTTCTGGCTAGGTGAATCAAGTTGTACTGAGATGTGCACTGTCTATAGTAGTAAGTAAGTAAGTAAGTAAAGTTTATTTATATAGCGCTTTTTACAACAGGTGTTGTCACAAAGCAACACCAGAAAGGCTCTCAGCTGTTTCAACAGTGTTCACTAGAGATGAAGAATTGATCGGCTATGTATCGGTATCGCCTGATTTTCAGACCAAATATGCGAGCGGCCAACATCTCTCTAACTTAGCCGATCCTGAGAGCTGATCGGTGACATAAAACATATGAGCCATAGCTATTTCACTTAAGGTGCCAGAATGTAACTGCTGCACTATTTAAGGTGGAATGGTCGAACAACAAGCTGGCGAATAGAAAACTTCGGCCTCGTCATATCTATTTCACGAACGAAAAATGCTTTTCCTGAAGTATTTTGCATATTTGGCTTCTTTTTTGCTGTAAATGGGCTGTGCGAACATGCACAGAGCTGTAATTAACTTGGCTTGTTGTCATTGAACAAGGATTCATTTCTGTTAGCATGTTAGCATCCGAGCAATAACCTTCGCTTAGCTTACGCTGCACTAGCTCCATGACGTACATCTTTGGCAGGGGCTGAAAATAAAAACAAGACGCAGAACTGCAAAAGCGCTCTTATGTCAGCCTTTTTTTAAATCACATATTTAAAAATCCACCCATGAAGCAGGAGAACTGTTTTGTCCTGTTAGCTGAGCTGCTTGTGTAGGCTCCAGTTATTTCAATGGCCATGCTAGCCTGATGTGCCAGAATGTAACTGCTGCATCATTTAAGGTGGAACAGGAAAATTTTAACAAGAAGCTGGCGAAAAAGAAGCTGACGTCAGCTTCACTGAGAGTTGAAAGGCATGATAAGGGATGAGGAGGGTGCTCTGTGTCTGCATAACCTATTTTTGCTGTTTCACAGAATCAATAGGTCAATGCTGTTTTGTGCCGTCACAGTAGCAAATGTAGCGACAGTTTGCTAACTGGTTTTTGTCTGTACGTATGCAAAGCATTTCATGGCCATGAAGATATAAAAAAATGTCATTTGCCATGGCAATGCGTGTCCATGAATTTGAGGGTCGGAGCTTTTGAAGGAGCACTGAAGGGACGGGTGTATTTGTTTTGCTGTTGAGTTCAAATATCAATAATTGTTCTCCAGTTTCACTTACAGTGCCTTTAAATGTGGCATCCAGTCCCACCCTCAATCGCTATCCGTCATTAGCTGATCGTGCTGAAAGGTGATCGGCAATCGATATCGGCTCCAAAAACACTGATCAATCCATCTCTAGTGTTAACCCCTAGAAGTTATTATTATTGTTTTGCGATACTAAAAATGTAATTACATACAGTACTTTGCAAGTCAAAGATCACCCTTCCTTATCTAATTTCCAGTCAGAATGCTCTTTAAATAGAAGTTATTCCCTTTTTCACTGTCAGGAAAACAACAGAAAATACATATTTAATAGAAAATTACACAGATATATAATATAATAGAATTTCATTTTCAGTGTCCACCTTTTACCTTTTTAACAGCTTTCCTTCTTTTTGTGGTTTTTCAAAGAAAAAAAGCAGGGATATTTTCACACGCCTCTGAAGTTCAGTCTTAGAAGCTGGTTGCATTTTCTACTTCTCCAGTTCCAAGTAATCAAGCCCAAACACATTCAATGATGTTGAGATTTGGACTTGTTTTTTCTGCCTATTTTCTTTTCACACATTCTTTCAGACACATGGCATTGAGTTGTCTTCTCACAGCAGAAGGATGGACAGAAACACCTGTGGATTGTTTTTCTGAAGTAAGAGTGGTGCTTGATTTTATCCTGTCTCTCAAAGATGAAAGCTTTAAGTACTGTTTATCTGAACTTCAGCTTTGGAAGTGCCTGTTTTTTTCACTTACTTTCCCCTTCATTAAGCAAGTGGATTATCTTATAGCTTATATCTTACGTCTTATCTCCTCAGAAATATCTCCTGAAAATGAATAACTTGCACTTAATAGGCATTTTGACTGGAAATTACGTAAATGAAGGGTGGTCTCTTTTGCACAGTATTGTATTTAATTACATAATGGGTTTAATTTTACATTTTAGTTTACATAGTGGCTAACATTAACATTCAATTTACATCTGTATCAACAGGTCTGTATGACTTTTTAGTTTGTTCTGAAACACTGCAAAAATGCAAAAAAAAACTGATGTAAAAAAAATGATATATATAATAAAATATCTCCTCTTCTACTTACAAACACACATATAGTACCAACTGAAAGTTTCAAATCTGAACTTTCAACAGAATTCATCTACTTGAGATGGGGTGTCTTATCTTATCTGGAAAGACCAGTGTGGCTGCATGTTTTCATTCCACCAAAACTGGCACACAAATGATCCAAGAGGAATTTCAGGCGTGTATGTCTGTGCGTGCAAAACTTACGTTCCTCACAGAGGCGACCCATCCAGCCCTCTGGGCAAGAGCATATATTTGGTCTCTGGCACACACCTCCATTCTGACACTGTAGCCAACATATAGCTGTGGAAAGACACACAGACAGACAAACTATCAAAAAAACTAATTAAGAGTCATAATATGAAACACATAAGAAACCAACCTAGATATTACATATCATGGTCTTAAACAGTACATCCTATAACAGGGGAGAGGCAGAAGCAAGGTTTTATTTCCAGCCCAAGCTCGTGCTGCAAAATAATACTCCTCAGTGTCTTAACCTTATGTTCAGCTGGAATTGACAAGCTGCGAAATAATGCTCCTCGGCGTCTTAAGCTCATGCTCAAGTGTCACGCATTCCACAATGGCATGAAGATGATTTGCAAATCAATTGTTTTACCCACTAACAATGGTCACACAGATACGCAGCAACTCAGTGAATGTCAGGGTGATCATGCATGTTAAATGAATATGAATATGATTATAATGTAGAACAGTATGGAGTACTGATACTTTAAGGAGCTGTGTGATGAAGAATGTGTACATACAGGTTAAACCCCATGAATAATTCATCATCAGTGTGTTACCCGAAGGGGGAAAGACAAGAGCCTTAATCACACATTGGTGTGTGTGTGTTTGTATGTGTACACTGGGTTGACAGCTTATTAGGTGCTCCTTACTTACACTCATTGGCCATTTTATCAGTTACACCTACCATATAGATGCAATTTGTAGGTTTACAGTTTGTAGGTTTACAGATCCATTAGTCCCGTAGAACACAGTGTAAAATGTAAAAAATATTTGTATGATGTTTATATACAAAAATTAGGTGTTGTATGAAATATTCAGCAAAGTCTAAATGAAAAATCAAGACAGCAATATAATGAAACACTGCTTAAAACTGCTTATCAGAGAGAACTGCCTGGGCGTGGTTCTAACATTCAGAATAATCCAAAGAATTCTAGTGTGGCCGGTTGAATGAAGAAATGAATGAACAGACGGATGAACAATTGGATGACAGGTAGAGAGATGAGCTAGCTGGATAGCTCAGGTATGCTTACTAAGTCTTTAGCTTTCTCTTGGTAAGTTTCTTCTACTGAACAGAGAGAAAGAGGCCGTTGGTAAAGCTGTGTGGGTGGGAGAGGCCAAATCAGCCTTGTGACTGTTAAAGGGACAGCCTATAAAAGCAGCACTGCCCAGCTTACAATGAAAGAGGGAAATTTTCGCAAAATACATTGGTCATTTATTGGAGATTGGAAAGTTCTTCACACGGCATTAACCTGCTTAGAAAGAAAATATGGCTTTAGGTTCCCTGGGGCCTTAATAGAAAGGAACCACCGAGGACCACATCCGACCAGGTCTTATTTGGGTGGTGAACCAATCGCCACACAACAATGACACTGACATGATAGTGTGTGCTGTGCTGGTATGAGTGTATCAGCCAAGGGCAATTTTGTAGTCAGAAACTGACCAGCGTTGAATGGCTATAGGATGAATAACGCAAAATTGTGCATGAATAATAGATTAGATTGGACTCTAGCCACATACCTGTAGGCTGCAACAACATGGTAGGTGTATTTAATAAAGTGACCAGTAAGTGTACACAGTGAAAAAACTCAAATAAAGCTACTATGTGATGTCTGATAAACCAAACAGGCACCACAACCACTAACTCTACAGTGGAGTCCAAAAGTCCAAGACCACATTGAAAATCTTTTGTAACCTTGGAAAAGTTCAAAGAAAGAAAAGTTCTGACAATTAAAATGAAGAAGAATATTCAAAGTTCTGCACTATTACTGGGTCGCTATTCAAACTCAAGAAAATTTGTGAAATTGACCATGTTAAGGCCTTTGCACAAAATGGTCAGATTTGATTCCTTCCATTGAAACACATGTTCAGACAAGTCTAAATTTTATCTAATGTACTGATCGGAGGCTTTTGCCCAAACTTATGGAGTCCATGAGCACACGTGTCATTAAAGCAAAAGTGTGACATACCAAACACTAAGAAATTTATTTATAATAACATGCAAAGATTCTACTTTTCACTCAAATTGTTATGCTGATAATGAAGACCTTCATATTTGATTAGAAAGGAATGCAAAATAGAAGCATTTTCAGTGGTCTCAGACTTTCAGATCCCATTGTGTGTAAAATGGCCAATGATTGTAGGTACAAGGTAGTATGAGTACCTAATAAACTAGCAACTCAAGAACAGAAAAGTCAAGAACAGTCACATGTGCTCATAGTAGAAGGAGGGGGGTTTAGGGGGTGGCTCAGGCAGGACTGGGCGTGTCCTTGTTCTACCTCTACAGGCAGGGGGCGGAGTCCATGTGCCATTCTCCAAGCACACACTCCGGCTAATGCCTTCCATGACGTAGCCCGCGAAGCACGAGTACACCGCCACATCGCCAAACTGGAACACTGCCCCACGGACCACTCCATTAGCCATGTGAAGTGGAGGGCCGCAGGACACCCCTGTGTAGGGTTGAGATGTATTGGGCCAGGCAGTTAGAAAGGGAGATTCTCTCAGTGATTCAGAAGGTGATAAACTCTTCATGGACTAAAAGCCCCTAATAAGCCCACATACTTAATAAAACCCACTTGTTCTTTTATTGTGAAATATTTAAAATATTGGATCACTCAACTTACTAAAGACACTGAGAATCTCATACAATTAATCCACATCTATGTCTGTTACTAGGAGTTTTATTTATTGATTAAACATATATAAAATACTATTTCTGAGTTTTTTTTAATATTAGCAATTATGTAAACGTAGGCTGTCACGAATAAAACTTACAGACATGCTAACTCTACTTCAGAAAATAAATAAGTGCAAAACTGTATTATTTTGTTTCTGATATAGGCGCTCAGTATGATTTCTGAATTTATTGATACATTTTTGTGCATCATTACAGATAATGCTTTGACTCTACTAAGTGATTTATATGGCGTTTGTCAAAAGAGTTTAAACAGAAGCCTCATTTCTATAAGAAACACAGGGACACAGCATGGGTCAAGTGAAAAGGAAGTGAGACCATCTACTCTTGGGTTTCCTATCCACAATGTAAATTCAAAACATGACAAAATATGAAATGTCATTCACTAGTTTTGTGTTTAAATGTTTTTATTACACTTGTTAAGCACGAGTGGCTACAATTTTGCATGACAGTGCCTTGCACACTTGTTTGTTTTGGTAGGCCTAGATCATATTTGAAATCATACTGTCGGTAAAACAGCAGAGATCACAATCTAAAATATACAAAAAATACAAAAAAGTGCATCACATGGATGATGACATTTAAGACTTTTTTTCATGTTGCATCTTTCTCACTCTTTAGCATCCAGTGCATGAGTGATGACTGCAACATGGTCAGTAAAATAAACTATACTTAAACTTATAGAGAGGCTCACTTCCAACATGGCCCACGATTTCTTTCTGGAGGTTTGTTAAAAATAAACCAATAAATGAATAAATAAATAACAAAAAGAATGCTATTACTAAATTGACAGCCTATTGTTTCCCTAAAAACATTCTGATTAGTTAACTAGTTCACTAGTTTAAGGAACAACCCTAGCTTAAAATCATAAAATGTTTACATTTTTATTAATAATACTTCATAGTTTAAATGAGTTATTTACTCACAAGCCTTCTTCTCTGTTTATCAATTCTTAAAATTAATCTTTTTTTTTTTTTAATAAAACAGTGAGTAGCCTTACTAGGAACATACGTGAGCTTAAAGGGTTCAAGAGGCCCAATTAAGCCCATTCCAGACATCTCATCTTTTCTGTTTTTTATTTTAGTATTTTTTTAATAAATAAAACTTGATTTTTAAATTAGACTGCTTTTTAATTTTATTATATATATATATCACTACAAACTGAAAGTCCATATAAATAACATGTTTATTTAGATGTAGGTGGTTTTATTAGGGGCTTTTGCCCTACATAATTGCATGTATCCTCTTTTTTATTTAATACTTTGTCCTGATGATAGAAGCAAAAACATTGTTTAGGGGGAAATGAATGTGGATGGTGGTATTGATTCCAGCAAAGGGGGTATTGATTCTACTACGTAGTTTGCATATAACATTATGTTTGCTTTTTTTGGGTGAAGCATTTCTGTGGCTGTTTAACAAAGGCTTCACCTATTGTTCATTCATTCTGGAAGTACTAGAAATTCTGGATGTATGACACATCTGTGCAAGCAAGCGCAGGGATGTAAACAACAAACCATTCACAACAGTATGCTGATTCTGCACATGCTAACAAGTACCTCAGGCCTAATAGCACCATTTATACATCACAGCAACAAAGATAAAAAGCATGCAGGCTCTTAACTGAGTATAATAACCACATATCCATGAAAACAGGTCATGCAAAGGAAGGGAAAGAGTTTACACCCAGTCTAGCAGCCAGTTTATTATCAAAATTTAAAGCAGGGTCTCTCACAGTATATTTAAATACAATAGCACACACCTCATAATTCTGCATACTGCCTATTAGGGAAACTCTGTACCATGAAGTATTGATGATAAACATTATAATTTGAACATCATTATTTATAGTAGGTTCCAAGTGACACAATAAAATATTGGTTATAGACTAAATATAGACTGGGTTAGAGATTATTTCAATTTCAAATATGTAATGTTTTAGAAAATCTGACATTTTTGCTATTCTGAATCTGCAAAACACTACATTGTCTTCAAAACAGCACTTAGTTATCAATATCATGGAAAGCTAGTGTATGTTGTTGTTGTATGCATGCCTCTTGACAATAACATGATACCCATGGTCTATTACATACTGTCTATTTCTGTACAGTACACTCTTAAAAAAGATGGTCCTTCAAAGGTTCTTTAGTAAAGAAAATGGTTCTATATAGAACTCTTTTAATCACTTTGCGTGATTAAAGGGTTCTTTATATCATGAAAGTGTTCTTTAGATTGATGGAGAATGTGCATGAATGTGTTATAGATGGTTGTAAATAGAACCTTTTTGATAAGGGTTCTATATAGCACCCCAAAGAGTTCTTCTATTATTACAAGCTGGACATTGTAACAATAGAAGAACCCTTCTTTTTTCAAAAAGTTCTAGAACCACCTACAGTACATTCTCCATCAATCTGAAGAACACTTTCATTTCTTTAATCATGCAAAGGGTTCTTTAAGTGGTCATGGTTCTATACAGCACCATTTTCGTTCCTAAAGAATCCTTGAAGAACCATATTTTTAATAGTGTAACATTTAAACAATATCCTTCACTGTACAGACAGTAATAGGTTTAGGTTGTCTGTAGGTCATGTTGTAATGCTGTGGCTCAAATAACATTACAATGGGTGTCCTGAAGCTGCAATCAAGAGACTGTCTCAGAAGTACTCAGAAAGGAAAGAGGATGATGCTGAAATATTAATGGGAAAGAAAGACTACAGGGAGGCTTTATCAAATTACCAAAGTATCAGAGTCCAGAAAAAGATAAAGAGGAAGAGAGATTCAGTCTTGGAATTCCCCACTATGGAACATATGGGTGTGTATGTGTGTGTTTTAGTGCGGGGTAAATATTAAAGAGATGTAAAGAGCGCATCATTGTGAAACTGTCCAAACTCTTCATGTGTGCAATCATGTACAAACCCTGAAAGCTATGTAAGAATAAACATTAGAGCAAAAATAGCATTGAAAATCAACATGTTTTTCAGCTCTGGTCATTAATAAAACAAGAGATTTGGAGAAGTAAATGATACTGAACATTAATGCAGGCCCTGTTGGCCTGCAAAGTAAAAAAAGTCAGCCAAAGTACAGTCTTATAAGTTGTGTTGTAAGCTGTTGCTGTGTCAGGATTGTGAACAGACTACTAAAGCAAACAAAAAGAGGTTTGTATGTAAAAGCACAGATAGTCATGTTTTTTTTTCTGTTTCCAAAGCTACAACATTCAATTCAGCTTGAACTAATCTGTGTCAAAGGTCTTTTCTCCTTACCTTGTAGTTTTAAAGGCTCAGCAACTGCTTACATTGCAAGATAATAGATAAGGGCATAGGGACCGATTTGGGAGAGGTCTTATTGGACATACATTCACCTTCATTCACACAATACTGCAAAAGTTATAACAGCTGAATAACTTGTTGGCACTGTGTGGTAGTAATAGTGCTGAGAGGTGATGCCTACTCACTCTCACAAACTGTGCTGACTGGACTCCAAGTTTGGTCACTCCTGCAGGTTATGGTGGCAACCTTTTTGCCCTTTTGACCTTTGACCTGCTGACCTCTGGGACATCTAAATGATAAGGTCTGACCCACCAGGAATACTGTGGCGTTCCCTGTCCAACCAGGTGGAGGTGGACATGTCTTAGCTGTGGAGAGAGGTATTCATTTTTTTCTCTTAATTTCACCTCATACAAAAAATGAACTACTGTATGAACTGTATACATTTCCACTCAATCACACATGATGCAAAAAAATACAATTCCAGTAAATGTTGACATATTTACATTTTATATGTGAAACAACACCCCGATTCCTTTCTAAATGCACATTACAGTGATTTATAAATAGTGTGCATGCAGGAATAGATCCTCAACTGAAACAGCACCTGGAATTAAAATCTAAAGTAAAAAAGAGGCAGCAATTGTAGTGCAACTGCACTGTATCTCACTCTACCCCTTAAATTCCCCTATTACAACCTAAGGCTTATTCATCAGTAACTACACTGGGAAGCAATGCAAACTGAGTGAATAACAGGAGTGAAGAACAGAAGCCTAGACCTGCTGACAGGTTGCGCACCTGGATGTTTAAGAGGTTGAATTGTATACAGTATTTTTAAAGCTTAAATGTTTAGCCATTAAAAACAAAGGTTTAACTATACTTATCTTGTGTCAGTGAATGCAAATTGTGCAAGAATGCAGATAATAAATTGCAAACCACATGATTATTGATATGTTGTTGACCAAATGTGAGCTCAGCACAAAACCACTCACTGTGAGTGAACCAGCTACACAAATCTTGTGCCACAGATTTGTCTTTTGCTTTGTTTATAGCTATGTAGAAGATAGTGTTATCTGACTAAGTGGACACTGAGGCAGGAAAATACTGTCTGTATGCAAGGTGTAATGAGATGAAGCTGAGAACTTGCGTAGGAGTCAGAAATATGAGCATGTTGCAAGCCTGTGCTTGCTTAATGTGTCTGTGGCACAAAGCATTACCTAACATAGCTGAGATTTCACACATAAGCATATATAAAAAGAATTAGCTGAGTTATGTTTGCATTTGAGAGTGACGGCTCAAAAGAATGGAGATATGGGACAAAGAGGAATATAAAAAATGAGAGACATGTTTACTATTCATAAAACGTAAGAAGACCTTCCGATATGGGTTGCTAACCTTTGTGTAATCTTGTGTAGACCTCCTGTGACACAATCTATAATCTATAGATAACAAAGCTCACCAACGAGAACATTAAGTCTCTACAAAACATCACCTTCAACAAGAAATAAAAGGTTTTTGTGATATATGCAAAAACTATAAATGCTATAAAGGCTACAAAATGATTCAGAAAATATAAAGTGAGCAAAATAATATACTGTTTTAGTTAAAAAAAAAGGGCTTTTGTAAATATCAGAAAATTTCACATTTCACTCTCTAAAAGTAAAGGCTGTGCTAGGAAGCTAACATAAGAGTGACAGTGTCTGACAGTCTTACGTTTACAGATAGGAAAAGGCGAGCTCCAGGAACCATTTCCCATGCAAACAACAAGGGACTCCCCCTGCAGAGTGTAGCCCTTATCGCAGAAAAACTTCAGAGCCTTCCCACTGGCCAGGCTGTGTTCCTGCAACTTCCCATTTAATATCCTGTCAGGCCTTGCACAGCCTTCAGGGACTGAGAGAAAATGAAAGAGATATTGTATGAATGTTGAAATACAGATCAGATTATAATGTAATTAAAATCATTAAAAACATCTACGATCAGCATTTTTACCCTTGCAGCTTGGTGCAGGTAAACTCCATGTTCCATCCGCCTGACAGGTGAGGTTCTGTGAACCAATCAGCTCCAACCCCGAGTTACAGAAATATGTAACATTACTCTCATATGACTCACCGGTTGCCACCAAAACAGCATTCTCCACAAATGGTGGAGAACCACATGAAATTGCTGAAAATACAAGATTTAACGCAGGAAAAATAAACTTATGCCATGTTAACATTTGATATATCATGTGCTAAGAAGTAAGCTAAATAGAGTAATTAAAAAGATAAATATAAACTGTTGGATGCAGTCTAGTCATTATTAATTTAGAGTGTTACAATGGGTTTATGCAGATTCCATATTAGTTGCACACACACACACACACACACACACACACACACACACATATATATATATATATATATATATATGTAAAAAACTGTTTATCTTTGCAGTAAGTGAGTTTTCCCCAGCAAAAAATATATCATTAGAATAAATACAAATAAACATAAAAACCATAAACTTTTTTTAATTATTAACATCTTGGTTAGAATATCTGGTTCCAGACTACTTGGTGCACTCAAAACCGTTGCATGAATTGTTTAAATTCATCATCAGTAGCACACCTGCTTTAATTTAATGAAGGACTTAGCTGAGGCAGGTACTAGATATAACTGTTAATATTGGACTCTAACACACTCACACAGAAATTCACAACGTATTGTTTTTTTTTATCAATTGGAATGTTATTGTTTTTAACAAATACATGCTTTATAACCAGATAAATTAACATACATATCATTTTGGCAGACTTCCACACAGTACTATACAATGATTTTTTTGTATGTATATAGTCAAGACATATGACACAGGCTCACCAACACACAGAGGTTCAGCCCCACTCCATGTTCTGTCTCTCTGACAGATCTGAACATTGTCACCCTGTGGAGGAGAGATATAAAGAAATGAAAAAAAATAATGTAACATTAATATAAGCATAAGGGCTTATTGGACAACGACATTTATGTACTTCCTACTAGGAATGCATGATCATATTGGAATCATATCAGTATTGATAATAGATAATTGTTAAAAAAATATCAGAATTTATCAGAATTTTATAATAAACACATAATAATATACATATTTATATTATTTATTATGCATATCGCTGCTGACGGAAGAAAACATTTTTCAGTTTTTGACATAATTTGAAAATGCCTGTTGCCCTTTACAATGTGTGTAAATTTCATGAAGAATGGCCCAAAACGACTTGGAAAAAAGTCTGGTTCCACTGACTTACATTAAAAGTAGAGTGTGTTTTTTTCCTTTTCGTGTAAAGTTATCATTTTGGAGATATGACGTTTTCTTCCGACAACAGCGATATGTATATTATATACATATAAAATATTGCATTGACCCAGAATTCCTATATTAGTGCACCCCTACTTCATACCAAAGAAATTGTTAGATGAAGTGTAAATATTAGGTCAGTTGTAAATATTTTAGATGTACCTGCAGTTCAAACCCTGGCAAACATGTGTACATCACCATGTCCCCGTAATTGTAACT
This sequence comes from Colossoma macropomum, assembly GCF_904425465.1. Taxonomy (NCBI): domain Eukaryota; kingdom Metazoa; phylum Chordata; class Actinopteri; order Characiformes; family Serrasalmidae; genus Colossoma; species Colossoma macropomum. Next base: position 29,761,595 of record NW_023494805.1, on the reverse strand, counting down.
TCTGCCTTCAATGTTACCATGGAGAAGGGGAAGAGGCTTCTCACAGACGACAGGCACACATGAATTGGAAGAGAAAGATGGAGACCATCTGCCGAAAAGCTAGATCAATATATATTAATCAATATGCATCTATGACCTGCTGTAAACTTCGAGCATAATATCAATAAAAACTATCTATATACAAACACAAAGCATTTTGCTTTTTAATGTTAGGGCCAACTAAAATAAACTCATTTTATATTACTAAAAAGGTAAAATGTTTCATCATTTTTACATATTTTTTTCACAACATTCAGTTGGTTGATAGTTCTGTATTTAAGTTAATAACTAAGTCTCATCTGCAACTAAGGTTACATAAGACAGAATCAGGTTATACCCCACATTCAGATAGCCCAGGGCCCTCAAGATAAAACCCAGGCTTGCAGGAGATTGTTACAGTGCCTCCCACTGGTGTAAATTGTGCCCCTGCCACCACGATATTGGTCAGGTTAGTAGGAAGGCTGCATGGTAACGGCCGACACCTCACACTATGTTTAGACCAAGTACCATCGCTCTGGCAGTTGACTGAGTCTGTTTTTGTGACCATTTCATATCCCTCGGTACACCTGAAACAAGGAGAAATTATTATATGGTCAAAGTGCATCTGAAAAAGAAGATACAATGTTAACCAGTGCAGATTCATAAGATTTTGACATAAGCAAGATGTTTCAGCACTCAAATTACCTGTATTGAGCCTTGGTGCCATAAGTAAAAGCAGACCTTACAATCATTGCATTTGGGACAGGAAGGGGCTCTCCACAGGACACAGGATCACAGTGTAGGCTAGGTATTCCCCACCTACCAAATCTTCCACAGGAGAGATTTGGGTGTCCTCGCAAAAGGTATCCTGGCCTGCATCCATAGGTGACTGTATCAAGTGTAGCAGGGCTGCCTATTACAACAGCATTAGGTACAGCTGGAGGAGGTGTGGAACATCTGCTCCTGCTACAGATGGGTACCCCTGGACTCCACATTCCACCCTTGTCACACACGGCCTCTGTGGGTCCAAGAATTTTATAGCCATCATCACACCGGAACCAAACACTGGCCCCACAGGTGTGATCTCGGCCAAGCACAGCACCAAACTTCAGCACTGGTGGACTGCACATACATGGTCTGCATTCAGGCACCTCTCCAAGCCAGGTTCCCTGTGCTGCACAACTTAAAATTGGACTGCCAACAATTTCGTAGCCAGGAAAACAAACATACTCCACTACATCTTCAAAATTAAAGCTTGAGCCATTCAGGAAGCCATGACTGATGTCTTCAGGAGGGTCACATGTGACTATGTCACATCGTGGTGGAGGATCATCCCACAGTCCATCACCTCTGCAGACAAGCGTGGGATTTCCTGTCAAGGTATAGCCCATATCACACTCATAATTTACTTTGCCATTATAACCATAATTTGTTCCTCTAAAACGTCCATTCTTAATAATAGGGGGTTGACCACAGTCAGCTGGGAGGCACTTAGGAGTACTCTCACTCCAAGCGCCATTAGCTAGGCAAACACTAGTAGTTGCCCCATGAAGGATGAACCCAGGGTTGCAGCTGAAGAGCAGGCGCTTGCCAAAGGTATAACTGTCTCCACTCACTAGCACATAACTTGGGACCACAGGACGTCCACAAGACACAGGCCTACACCATGGTGCTTTGCCGTCCCATTTACCATCCATTTGGCAAGTCCTAGTTTCTAAACCTTGCAGGATAAATCCAGCATGGCACTCATAGTGTATCACTCCCTTGAAATGGAAAGAACTTCCCACCACTTCGCCATCTGCAATACCTCCTGGATCACCACAGTTGACTGGAATGCAGTGTGGCGCTTCATCACTCCACTGGCCTCCTGAGATGCACTGTCGCACTGTTTGACCATCCAGCTCATACCCCTCTTCACAGCTATATTCCACTAAGCTGCCCAGTGCAGTGTCTGTTACTATTGCTGATCCATGCTCAGGTTGAGGTGGTGTTTCACATTCAGCAGGTACACAAACAGGAGCAGTTCCATTCCATGTCCCATCCTCCTGGCATACTAATACAACTCCACCATTCATATCATACCCTGCATGGCAGCGATACTGGACCATGGTTCCATGCAAAAAGCTGGTGTCTGCTGGTGAAGGTTGGCCTGTTGGTTTGCTGTCTCCTCCAGACAACTTAGCATACTGGTCTTGGATTTTAAAGTAATCTCCAAAGTCAATGTGTGGAGGAAGGCCACAGTCTGCTGGAATGCAGGTGGGCACTGAACTTGACCAACCATGTTCCTCACAAGTAAGGTGGTTCTGTCCCACAAGCAAGAAGCCTGGGAAGCAGCTGTAAAAGATGGTAACACCAAACTTATGGTCTCTGCCTTCAACAAAGCCATTTTCAATGGGTTTAGGAGGCGAGCAGTAGACTTGTTTGCAAGATGGAACCTCCATGTCCCATTTACCACTCTCCAGGCAGGTAAGAGTCTCTGGACCTTCTAGATGGTATCCACGCTGACAGGAGTAAGTAACAGACCTGCTAAACTGATGCCGCGAGTACTTAGCAGAGCCATTGGGGATATCCTTAGGGGGAGGACATTCAATGGGGTGGCAAGCAGGCACTCCCCCAATCCAAAGGCCACTCTGACCACACAACACTGTTGAGTTGCCCACTAGGTCATAACCAGGCTTGCAACTGTACAAGGCAGTACTAAGATACATCAGGCCCTGTACATCCACTATACCATTTGGTATTTCCTCAGGATGTGGGCATTCCACAGGAATGCATTCTGGATTAGGGGTGCTCCAACTTCCATCTGCCTGGCAACTAATAGAAGCTTCCTTCCGAAGGGTAAATCCAGCCATGCAGGAGTAGGTAACCACACTGCCGAAATAGGAAGATGCTGGTGATGGATCGCCAAAGGAAACCTCTGGGGGTGGACCACAAGATACTTGCTTGCAGACTGGGAAGGAAGTATTCCATTCTTGGGTTGGGGTACATCGAAGAGTCCTTGCCCCATGCAGCACATAGCCATCCTCACAGGAAAGCTCTACAGTGCCTGAATCTGAATCAAAGCTTCGCAATATTAGATGGTTCTCCTCCAAAGGTGGCTCTGGACACTGAACTGGAGAACAGTGTGGAGTTTTGCTTTTGTCCCACTTGCCATACTTCAAACAAGTCCAGACTGCATCTCCAGTGAGTTCATAACCTTCATCACAGACATATTCCACCTTACTTCCCACCTCAAATCTGGAGCCTCGATAGTGTCCATGCTTGACTTCAGGAGGTGTAGGGCAGGTCAAAAGCACACACACTGGGAGATCACTGCTGGACCACTGCTTGTTGGCCATGCACATACGCTCAGGTTTCCCAATCAGGCGATAACCAGCATTGCAAGCATATGTCACCTTACTGCTGTACACATAGCTAGCTTTCCTGGAAGGCTCCTGGAAATGAAGATGAAAACAGAATCATTCAAAGTCAATAAAGCAATAAAACAACAATAAAATACCAACACCAACAGATGACAAGAAAATGCTGGAATAAACACCTGGATGTAGCCATTAGTCAAGCGAGGTGGACTAGAGCAAGCTATAGGCTGGCAAGTTGGTAAAACCCCACCCCACTCTCCATTAGCCTTACAAGTCCTCCTTTTCTCTCCTCTGATGTAGTAGCCCTTATCACAGCTATATGCAACCACAGCTCCAAAGCTGTAGTTGGTTCCACTGACGTAACCCCTATCAATGCTCTCCGGCTTGGAGCATCTGACTGGTACACACCCAATATCCAAGGGAGAAGGTGACCACTCTCCTCCCATTAAGCATTTCAGAGTTGCTGTGGTATTGAGCACAAAGCCTTCCTCACATTTGTAGCTGACCTCTGTGTTACTAGCATATTTGGGCTTGTTGATAGAGTCCAGAATGGCATGAGGTAGATCTGGTGGGCGCTGGCAGAAATTGGCAGTGCAGTGTGGCATACTGAAGCCCTCAGGGGGTGTCCAGACACCCTCTGCATTGCAGAACAGCTTGGTGTTGTTGCCAATGGTGTATCCATCGTCACAGAAGTAGATAGCAGTGTCACCAAACAGTTGGTGTCCGGCATCAGAGAGGGCATGGTCAACAGGCGGTGGTGATCCACACTGGCGAGGCACACACTGAGCAGAGATATGGCTCCATTCTCCACTTGGCAGGCACTCCCGAGTTTCAGCACCAAGTAGTGTGAATCTGGATGTGGTAAACATAAAACACTGTTAGTTAAAATGAATACAGAATTTCATAAGTCGTAATGAAATCACGTATATCACATATTAAGGATTATGTACAGTTCTACATGTCTGTCTCTAAATTTGCGAGAAAGATGTCTGTAGTACAGTTACCCCTGTTTGCAGATATACTGGACGTGACTGCCCAGAGTGAAGTTGTCTCCCTTGATCACTGCATCCTTTAAAGGAGGGGGCTCTCCACAGTCCACTCTGGCACAGACAGGGACAGGGGATGTCCATTCTCCTGATGCCTCACACCGCAGCTCCCCTGAGCCCTGTAATCTTCACAGCAGGAAGGTGTTAAGATCACTATAGCAGAGTTGTGGAATCTTAGATACTTGCTATTAATTCATAACCATTCATAGAAAATTTCACTGATTCATTTTACCAGGCCACTATTTTTATATACACTATATTGCCAAAAGTATTCACTCACTCATCCAAATCATTGAATTCAGGTGTTCCAATCACTTCCACGACCACACGTGTATAAAACCAAGCACCTAGGCATGCATACTGCTTCTACAAACATTTGTGAAAGAACGGGTCGCTCTCAGGAGCTCAGTGAATTCCTCTGTGGTACCGTGATAGGATGCCACCTGTGAGTCCAGTCGTGAAATTTCCTCACTACTAAATATTCCACAGTCAACTGTCAGTGGTATTATAACAAAGTGGAAGGGATTGGGAGCGACAGCAACTCAGCCACGAAGTGGTAGGCCAAATAATGACAGGTAAAATGACAGAGCAGGGTCAGAGGATGCTGAGGCGTATAGTGCGCAGAGGTCGCCAACTTTCTGCAGAGTCAATCGCTACAGACCCCCAAACATTCATGTGGCCTTGAGATTAGCTCAAGAACAGTGCGTAGAGAGCTTCATGGAATGGGTTTCCATGGCCGAGCAGCTGCATCCAAGCCTTACATCACCAAGCTCAATGCAAAGCGTCGAATGCAGTGGTGTAAAGCACGCAGCCACTGGACTCTAGAGCAGTGGAGACGTGTTCTCTGGAGTGACAAATCACGCTTCTCCGTCTGGCAGTCCGATGGACGAGCCTGAGTTTGGTGGTTGCCAGGAGAACGGTACTTGTCTGACTGCACTGTGCCAAGTGTAAAGTTGGTGGAAGGGGGATTATGGTGTGGGGTTGTTTTTCAGGAGTTGTGCGCGGCCCCTTAGTTCCAGTGAAAGGAACTCTTAATGCTTCAGCAGAACAAGAGATTTTGGACAATTTCATGCTCCCAACTTTGTGGGAAGCTTGGGGATGCGCATCAGTGCACAAAGCAAGGTCCATAAAGACATGGATGAGCGAGTTTGGTGTGGAAGAATTTGACTGGTCCTGACCTCAACCCGAAAGAACAACTTTGGGATGAATTAGATCGGAGACTGCGAGCCAGGCCTTCTTGTCCAACATCAGTGTCTAAACTCACAAATGCACTTCTGGAAGAATGGTCAACAATTCCCATAAACACGCTCCTAAACCTTGTGGAAAGCCTTCCCAGAAAAGTTGAAGCTGTTATAGCTGCAAAGGGTGGCCCGACATCATATTAAACCCTATGGATTAAGAATGGGCTGTCACTCAAGTTCATATGCATGTGAAGGCAGACAAGCGAATACTTTTGGAAATATAATGTGTATCTGTTAAAAGATCTTGTGCTCAAAGTTTTGGGTACTTTGGGTGTCTCCTCCAGTCTTAGTCTTAAACATAACACTGAAATGTTTACCTATATCCCTCCATACAGGTGTATGACAAAGTGGACAGGTAAACTTTGCTGTTGAGGGTGAACTCGGCAAATTCCACGGCAGGGGGCTCGCTGCACATCACAGGCTGACAGCTAGGTGTTGCACTATTCCACTTCAGGTTAGATTGACACTGGATCTCAGTTGGCCCATCCAGGATGTAACCTTTTTCACAGCTGCATGAAGAGAAGAGAAATATATATATTCAGAGCAATTAAATAAATGACGCTAAACACAGTAATAGGTAATGTGCCATAGAAAAAATGGCTTCCTGAGCTAAAATGCTCCTCACGACTCTTCTAGCACCGACATTGATACCTGAAAGTCACCTTGCTTCTGTATGTGAAGTTTGTCCCCTTCATGATTCCATGCTCTGGGACAGTGGGTGGACTACATGACAGAGCTGAAAGATATAAAATATTTGCAGTTACAAAAGGTTATACTTTATTAAGGACAATGTTTATAAAGTTATATGACACCTGAATAAGCCCTTCATACACTCATAAACTATATATTAGCACCAAAGTTTTGGCCACCAAAAATTTCCGGATGAAAATGGTCAAAAAGGTACTTTTAATTTTTGGCCCAAACAAAAAACAACATTAATAGGCATACAATGAAGTGTCAAAACTTGAAAATGTGAAATAGTGATTAAAAATGCTAATCAGTGTTGATTTCAAACAGTTTGAGCAGCAGCAGAATGAACACGTAAGCAGAGTGGAACTCTCGCAGGGCAGAGCTTGTTGGCCTTATAGGCTCACCATGTAAGCTGCATATTTATTACTTGAGGAACACCAGCGGGCAATGTTTTTTTACAAAATGAAGCTCAAAAAAGATGACTCCGTCACACATAAACGTGTTCATATGAGCATGCATGAAATGAAACTCGCGTTTTGCTGCAGCAGCCACTATAAACCAGTCCAGTTTAGTCCAGACAATATATGGGCGTGTCCTTCCCTGCTGTTAACCAGATATCTGTTGATGAACTCTTACAGACACTCGAATTTCAAACTTAGTTTGAATGCACATCCCTAGACATAAGTAGCTTTTATGACAGCTGACACCTGTTATACAGGCTAATTCGGTCAATTTTGATGCCAAGTTACATATTTTGATAAATGACATGGACTGAAATGAAATAGCATGTTTTAAACAAGTGACTCTGTAGCTGTAGTTTTTTGCTATGACAAGTTGAGGGTTTCAAAAGATCCGCAGAAGTATATCCTGTACTTGTCACTTGGTCGACATGAAGGAATGACGTGCCATGTAGCCTTATTAACACTACCTCTAAATAAAGTGTTAACAAGTGAATCATACAACCTTCATGTTCCTATCAAACCATTCTAAGAATCAATGTACATTTGGATTAAATACATCCAAGTTGATTTTTAGACAGCACCTTGCAACACATTGCCTTACTATAGTACACATTTCCAACATTCTAGTAAAGCCTAGTCTCTCAGTGTGTTGACAGTGGAAAAGAGCCTGTCTGAACTTTTCCAGCAACTTGCACCATACAAAGCTTTCAGCAACACAGTCATACCCAATTAGATCACTGCTCCATTAGATCAGCAACCCACCATCAATCCTAACCCAATGTAAAAGAAATTGTCCTGGGAAGTGTGTGGGCGATGAGCCTGGCCTGGACATTAACATGCATCTGAATGGATCGCTTTAGAGCAAAAAAATATTTTTGTAGTCATACTATCCAGGTGGGGTGGCACAGTGGGTAGTGCTGTCCTTTCTGTGTCGAGTTTGCATGTTCTCCCTGTGTCTGCGTGGGTGCGCATTCCGGTTTCTGGAGCTAGAGATGCAAAATTGCCCCTAGGTGTGAACGTGTGTGACACTATGTCACACTGTGTGTGAATGTTTATGTTTGCATTTCTGCCCTGTGATGGACTGGCAACCTGTCCAGGGTGTTTCCTGCCTTCTGCCCTATGACCACTGGGATAGGTTCCAGCACCACCCGTGACCCAGGGCGCTATTATGGTCAATTCTTTGAATACTGACTGACATGAATGGTCAATAAAGCTGGACAACAGTGTCACAGAGACAATGAGCATTCTGGATGTATTTGACAAAACAGTTAATCTAATCCGTGCTTTGTTTCGCTCTGTGTATATGTGTGTGCATGTGCGTATGCTTTCTGGTAAACACTAGCACAAAGAGGACGTATCAGATTCAAACCTGATCTGTTGATTCATCAGTTTCAAATGAAACCTGGCACAATCTGAACTGTTTGCACAAAGGCTCTCATTCAAAAGAAACTAAAGAGCTTCAGGTCAGGATCTAATGTAGGTCATTTATGCAAATAGGATAACTCAATTTTTAAGAAGTAAACAAAGTTACTCAAAGGTGTTTAATGAGAAATTAGCTATTTTTAGACAAATTTACTGTTCGCAACAATGTTGTTAGGGAACCAGAAACACCTCTAGAAGCCACCTCACACAAAGCTATTGCACAAAAGGGATATAAATACGTTGCCTGATTCCTGAGAAATTGTTTCATGATAGTTTTGAGATAAGACTGTGGCCTAAAACGTACATGCAGAGCACTCTAGGGCAAAATAGTCCCCAAATATGGGTAGATTCATGGGTTGCTACGTTTCTCTACAGTGCATCATTTCTCATCAGAACACTTGAAATGATTGCACACTTGAAATCAATTACAGGTCAAACACTTGTAATTATGCAGACATTTTAAAAAATCAGTGCAATACACCTTTATATTCATTCGGCAATTGAACGTGGTGAATGACTGTTAGTGGATCTCGGGCCTGACATACTTGTTTACCTGCGCAATAAGGGAATGTTCCCTCCCATGTGCCTCTCTCAGAACATGACAGACGGGATGAGCCAATCAGCTCGTAACCATCCTCGCAAGTGAAGACCACCTCACTGCCCACAATGAAGATGCTACCATCACGATGGCCAAAATCAGGATGACCTGGGTCTTTACACTTCACTGGCTCTAGGTGGGACATAAAAAAATCAAATAAATTATCATTTAATCTGCTGTTGCTGTGGATTATGAGCAGGGCTTGACATTAAGCTTGTTTGGGGATTTGTTCTATGGACAAGTAATTCCACATCTTACTTGTCTAAAGAACAAAAACATTTGTCCATGGTCAATAACATTTTGCAAATGACTGCTATTTTGATTCAGTTAACTCAAATGGTGTTACATTCTCATTTTTACAATCATCTTGTCTCTAAGTCTCAGTCAGCATTATGTCTCTCTCTCCTTTCTGCCACTCACTCACTCACTCACTCACTCACTCACAAACACATAATGCTTCCTCTCTCTCGTTCACAAGTTTCTGAAGTAAATCATCCAACGCTGTGGCAAGCTGGAGTAATAACATTCAATTAAAGTCATTAATTTAAAGACTATCTAGGAGTCCTGCTTCTTGACCTCATATACAATTAACGTTAGAAAAAGCGCACTTTTAACATACTGTGTGAGCTGTGTGGTTTGATGGTTAATTTGGGGAGTGGATGGGAGGTAACGCAAAACATTCCTTGTTCTTCATCGCAGTGGGAATAAATCAGTGATAACCCTTAGATTGACTCTTTTAGGAGCTTTACCTGGCACTTGGCCAGTTTGTGGAGATCTCGTAAATGTTCTGACCGATTGGCTTAGTTGCTGCCACTGATGCAAAACCCTCAGGTCTGTTGAAGATACACCTTTTTCGCCATTTGTAACGCTACCCATGCACCTAGGTAGGCTACTCAACTGGGAAACTAGCACTTTTAAAATATATGCTGAAATGATTATTATTTTTGTAAAGTTTTCACTTCTCTATTTGTTTTTGTTTTGTAAAATAATTACTACCCTGTTTGTTTTATTTGTCCGCTCAGGCAAGTAACTTTCACTTGTCCTGGACAAGGGAATAAGTGATCATTCATGTCCAGCAATGAATGACCACATATTTTGTAATGAGCACTACTTTGTTATAGGTGAAGTTTATTTACTCCAATGAAAAAGTTCATTTGTTTCAGCAGTGAAATGACATAAATATATACAAAAGTTATGAGTCCTATGAACAGACTGTTTCTAAAGATAACTTTGTAATATCTTACTTAAAGAAATGTATTAATTCATTAATGATAGCAATATTACCAACACAGATGATCTTTGCAGGTGGAGTAAAACTGTATTATCTGTTTTGTCAGTTGTGTTACATGTTATGCTCAGTACTGTAATTTGCCCTACCTGTGCAGTTCCGTCCATCTCCAGTGTAGGGGTAGATACAAGTACAGATATGAGAGCCATCTGTGTTCTGGCAGCTGGCATGCTCATCACAATCTGAACCCAAGGCACACTCGTCCACATCTACAATACACACACGTGCATACAGCAGATAAACACTCAAGTGCATACAGACTGGATAGATTATGGACCAGGAGCTGGACATCCCTGGATTACATGAGCTCTTCTATGAATGAACAGAAAGTTTTTTTATGTTTCCAGTCTCACTTACCCAGACATGCAGGTGGGTTGCTAGCCCACTTCCCACTGTTAGCACACTGCATCTTGCTCTCCCCCAGCAGGTAGAAGCCAGGCTTGCACTGGTATTCCACTGAACTCCCAGCATAGAAATCCTCTCCATGATACTGACCGTGCTCCAGAGGAGGAGGAACACCGCAGTTCACACCTGCAGAGAAAAAACAGGCTATCATACAGATACATGAAACACTCATTTTTTGTAATTGAGTGTTCTAAAGTATGAAGTCACTTGTCATACTAATCATTTTGTTATTGTATATACAATAATAACAACAATATAAGCATAAATATTACAAACTAGACAGCAAAAGGCATTTTAAATGTTAATATTTTAAAAGATAAAGCATTCTGGATTTTTTTATAGTTTTTATAAATTATAAATGTTGGAAGCATTTACTGGTTCTAATTTGCAGCTTTTTCATTTCTGATTTCAAAACGTTTCTTAATTTCTGTTTATTACAATTTCCTGGCAACCTACTTTTTATTTAAAAACAGTGAGCTTATGTATACATTTATCGGCCCCCACACTGGGTTTACTGAAAACACTGGAGAAGATGAACTGTGACTCCAAAATTTTGAACAATAGTATATGTAGTGGAGATTCTGCACTTATTTATTTATTTTTTTTAAAGTGGGGCCATAATGAGGCCACAGCTTTTGTTCAGATTCCTAATAATCGCCTTCAAATTCAAGGAGCTCCAAAATTATAATATTCATATATTATGAATATTGATATCATAAAATCTCTAAATACATTTGCATATATTTTTCAAATTATACCCACATATTCAGTGTGTTTTACATTCTGCAGCAGACATGGTAAAGTATCTAATCACAACCAAATACAGACATGCAAACTTGTAAGGAGTGAGTATGTACAGAAACCCAAATGATCTGTAAATCCTTTTTGGCCTGTATTCAACTGAAAACAGTACAAAGACAAAAGTTTAATGTTTAATGTTTAAAGTTTAATGAAATTTAATGTTTCAACTAATTAATAATGCGCCACATTTTCACTGGGAGACAGGTCTGGACTGCAGGCAGGCCATTCTAGCACCTGCCCTCTCTTACTTCAAAGCCACATTGTCGTAACACATGCACAATGCATTTTGGCCTTGTCTTACTGAAACAAGTAGGAATGTTCCTGACAAAGTTGTTGTCTATATTGCAGCATGTGTAGCTCCAAAATCCCTTTTTACCCCTGATCATTAATGGTGGCTTTACAGATGTGCATGTAAGGCATACAATTGGCACTAACACACCTTCATACCATGACAGACACCGGCTTTTGAAATTTACGTTGTGGACAATCTGGTTGGTCCATTTCTCATTTGGCTAAGGAAACAGGGCATCCATTATTTAAAAAAAATGAAAGTGGACTTGCCAGACCACTGCATATGTTTCCACTTTGTATCAAACAGGAGAAGTCAGCAGCATTTCTGGATGTTGTTGATATATGGCTTCAGCTTTGCACAGTAAAGTCTTATGTTGCATTTGTCGATGCAGGGACGAACTCTGTTAACTAAAAAGGCCTTTCCAAAGGGTTCCTGAGCTCATAAGGTTATATTCATTACAGAAGCATGTCGGGTTTTTAATGATCGAAGGCCACAGGCATTCAGTACTGGTTTTCAGCCTGGCTGTTTATGCACAGAAATTCCTCCAGTTTCTCTGAATTGTTTGCTGATGTTTTGCACTGTAGATGGTAAAATACCTGAAATCATTGCAAATGCTGCTGGAGGAATTTCATTCTTAAACTGTTGATGCATTTTTTGGCAAAGTGGCAAGTCTAGGCCCATCCTTGCTTACTAAGGAATCAGCTTATCCTGGATAATTCTTTTATAACCAAGAATGATTGCATCACCTGTTTAAGATGCCTTTTGAAACATTTGACAATGTTTATAGTCTTAAATTGCCCCTGTCCCAACATTTTTGGAATGTGTTGTAGGCCTCAAGTTCAGAATCAGCATATATTTACAAAAAATAATGTTTGAAAAGTAAAGCATTAGGCATCTTGCCTTTACACTGGTTTAATTTAAAAAAGTTTAAATTGAATTTACAAATCACTGCTTTGCATTTTGTCTACTGTCCAAACATTTTTGGAACTGGGTTTGTATTAATCAATGACATGCTTGGATGTGGTGAGTGACTGGATTGGGGCACTTAAGAGACCACTCAGATGTCTTCTCCTGTATCTGTCTACCCCTGGATCTGCCCCAAGCGTATGCATGTGTGTCTGTGCGTATTTCATCTGTTGATGTACTATTTGACATGTTTGTGAGTTTGTGATGTGAATATCTTTGATATATGTGTCATAGTGTTACTGTAAAGTATTGAGTGTCTGTATGTGTAACTGGGTCCATATTTGCTTTTTGTTTGTGACTGTTCTGTTTTGTTTACACACTCACGTTCACACTGTGGCTGTGCGTGGCTCCAGGTGCCTCTGTTCAAGCACTGCTGCACTGGCTCCCCCACCAGGTAGTACCCAGGATTGCAGGAGAATTTCACTTGAGAACCAGGGCTCACTGCTGAACTGGAGGAGCGCAGGTTTGGCACAGCATCTTGCAGCAGGGGGCAGTCTAACACAAAAAACATACACATTACAGTATTAACTTTCGCCCGAAGACTTTCACTGTAAAGAACTTGGTTTGTAAGCAGAGAACACTATATGTCTAAAATTATATAGACACCACTTGACATCTACATTGTATAGTCTCCATAGACAAACACGGGAGCAGCTGCACATGAACCTAAGCTCAACATGCCCAATGGTTAGTGTCAACCAGAGGGTACAAAGTCCCCCAGCACTGGGCTGTGGAGCAGTGGAATTGTGTTCTCTGGAGTGATGGAGCTCCATCCAATACCTTTAGCATGAGTTGCAGTGACGTGTGATCCAGAGCTAATCACTCAACATCAGTACTAGGACTTCCCTAATGCTCTTGTGGCAGAATGCAATCAAATCCCCACAGCAATGTTCCAAAATCTATTATAAAGCTTTCCCAGAAGAGTAAAGGCTGTTATTGCAGCAAAGTGGGTAAGATGGGTGCAAACCATGGATGAACAAACATTGGATGAGCAGGTGTCTAGAGACTTTTGGAAATATAGTGTAACTGCAGAACAAAAATATCAATCAGTCAATCAATCCATCAATCAATCAATCAAATAACCCAAACAAACACAAAAAAACAAAAATGACATATTTTCAAACACATAAAAGACAGATTTCCTCACCAGCACAGAACTCGCTCTGAGGGCTGGTTTTGACTCTGCCTGTGACCCCACTCAAGAAGTCAGGCCAGGCAAAAACGTTCCCTCTCTGGAGGTCACTTGGACAACTGCTGGCCAGAGACCTGATCTGAGAACAACAAGAGAATGTATGTATGTATGTATTAAAACTGATGCTCTCTAGACATTATAGCAGCAAGTCCAGTGTACAATAATCCAACAAAACAACAATGTTGTGCTGTTCTTATTTTAATGTAAACTTATTTTAATGAGTACTGAGAAGTCTCCAGAACATTAACACACAGTAACACTTGGCTTGTTCTTTTTCTGAAGTCCAACATTATATTTCCATTTGCTGGAGAAGGATTGGTGTTTGCAAGGAGTTTAGACAAAATCAGTTTAGAAGACCTGCTCTGAAAACAGGGAAAAGATGACAGTCAACCGCCACTTTTGAGTTAAAGCACCTTCAGAGGAGATATACAGCACTGATTTCGTTCATTAATCATATGAGATCATACACTTCATTTTGGGATCTCATCTAGGAACAAAGAGTGCAGAACAGTAACAGTAACTCTTCTGAATCATTATGTGCAGTCAGTTGTGCCACTGGATAATTGTGCTATCCATGATAAATTGAAACCTTTATTTATTTTATATGTTCCACATTTGCAGGGATGGTTTCACCATTACACATAAAGTACACATCACAGCATTGTAAAGTACAGGCCAAACAAAACCCACGTTATAAGCATGAAACCGTTTTGTGCAGATGTACCTGCTGCGGGGAGAGGACATAATCCCATATATTAAGCTGGCTGAGGGAACCAACAAAAGACTCCACAGGGTTGAAGCCCTCACCCCTCTGGTCCTGATCCTGTCCCAGTACCAGAGCGCCACCTCCTACACAAGAGTATAGCAATTAGTCATAATGTAATCCACTCCAGAGGTGTCACAATACCACTTTTACTATTTCAGGTACTGATAAAATACTGCAAATTCCTTTGGTAAAATTAGTTTGTGACATTGAATCTTTTTCATTTGGTTCAGTTGGTTTACCACTGCAACAGCTAAAGGGCTCCAAATTATGCATATGGGTATTCATTGATTGGTCAAAAATTCATTCATTCATTCAGCCTTTTCCTTTATGCACAGAGTGTCTTTTGATGATATTATGCACTATAGAGGGTGAAATACTCATAATCCTTGCAATCTCTGGCTGAGGACAGTTATTTTAAACTGTTGGATTTTTTGGTGATGCATTTTTGGCAAAGTGGTGAGCCTTGACC
Source organism: Colossoma macropomum (assembly GCF_904425465.1). Lineage (NCBI taxonomy): Eukaryota > Metazoa > Chordata > Actinopteri > Characiformes > Serrasalmidae > Colossoma > Colossoma macropomum. Next base: position 29,746,581 of record NW_023494805.1, on the reverse strand, counting down.
TATGCTTGCTAGTAAAAAATAGGCCTTTTCTGGATGCTTTCTTTATAGCCAAGGACAACTGCATCACCCATTTAAGATGTTTTTTAAACGTCACTTCCTGAATAAGTGTATATTTACATAAAACAATGAAGTTGATTAGGTAAAATATTAAATATCTTGCCTTTGTGTGGTTTTTGTTCAAATACAGGTCAAAGGAAATTTATAAATCATTGTTTTCAACAACTGAAATATCACTTAGAGCAAATGTGTGTAAAGTTAGACAATTTAAAATAAAGGACTTTTAATTCTAATATTATACTTAGCTAGCTACCCGTTATTCTTATATTACCATTAGACTAGACTGTGGCCACTCGTGTTATCAAATGACCTACTTTATTTCCCAATAAGTTGTTCTACAAGCAATTTTTTATAAAATTCTTTGAGAAACATACAGCGAGGTTTTGAGTGTGCTCGTTTTACCTGGTATTTTGGTGCCGATGGAAAGGCCCTTTCCTCCATCTGAAGGGCTTCCATCTATATAAACCCTCCAGTCCCCGTCTTTACTCCTCCATGTCACCCCGATGTGGTGCCACCGGCCGTCATTCACTGCTGGACAGTCTGTGATCCGTTCTCTCCCATTCACATACAGCACCCAGCTAAAAATGCCAAGAGGGAAGGTGGGGTTTACTTACTCATCATACATGTCAGGTACATATATGCATCTAAATATAGCACAATGTATATAGTTTATCAAAATGATCTATCAAATACTATTATTGTTATTGTTTGTTTCTTTAGTTTTGCACTCAAGCCATGAGGCCAGTGTAGCTCACAAGTAAAGGAAGCTTATTGTGCAAATTCTTAAATCATGACACACTTGCATCAAACTTGCAGCAAAGCTTTCAACTAGACTTTCTTATGTGGTTTCTGACACTTTATAACACAATATCAAAATGTTGCTTAGCTAAAAATATTAGAAATTTGTTAATCACCAAACTATTACATTTAGTTTGTGAAACAAATTAATATGCATTCAAAAGACTGTGCAAGCATGATACAACAGTATATTTCCATTTGGTTTTCATCAGGACAGAAATGCTCTAGAACGTCTAAGCAGGTGAACAGCGGTTCTCACCCGTTATAGTCTATGAGCAGAAAGGCATTATCGCTGCCTCCCTCCACAGCATAAGAAATGGGTGTTCCATAGTTAAAGGTGTCTGATGATTTCATCCAGAATGTGCATGTGATCTGCGCGAGCGCCGGCATAAGTCCGTCCATCATTACGTAGCCATGGATACCAGACACTTCAAATTCCAGGTCAAAGGAGGAGGACATCTCTAAAACCCACAAAAGCAAAACAGAAGAAAGCAAAAACTTCAAGGTTCACTTGAGGAACACAGCAGGGATGTGAGTGATCATTGCATGAAACGTCGAGAGAGAGTTTCACATTTCACTGCTGTTTAATGAAACCATTTTCCCCCAAAAAATTATAAAAATGAGACACCACTGCTGGGTCCTTGAAAAGGAAACTACCTGAACAGATTTTGCATTTCGACCAAGAACGTTATGCTATTGCCTGCAAATTGTTGGTAATGACTAGTGTTACATCAGGAGCGTTATACTGGACACAATTATATGGAACAGATCAAACTATTCAAGGAAATTATTTTGTAAACTTACGTTATGCGAGTTTGCTTATCATTCTGAAACAGTGGTCACATTCTGTTGTACACAGCCCAGGGCATTATGGATATTGTCTGCTAGGGTACACTGTTTGTACACTAATTTTTGCAGTGCTTTGTGGGACTAAAAGCACACTGGATATTCTCTGCTATGCTTTTGGACACCACTACAAAAAGGAAGACTCAGAATAGTGCACCACACAGTGAATAGAGCATTGTTTCAGCTTCTTGACCTTTCTGTCAGTTTTTTCTTCTGTATCTCTTTCTCTGTTGCCATGGTGTCTATACCTGTCTCACACCTGGTTCCGTTGAACCCAGGAGGGCAGCGGCAGGTGTAGCTTCCCACTCCATCCTCACACGTGGCGCCATTAACACATGGGTTTGGCTGACATTCGTCCTCGTCCACCTGACACAGCTTCCCCCGGTACCCTTTCACACACTCACACCTGGCAACAAGAGATGTTTGGGGCTGCCATGAAAAGACTGGAGGAAAATGAGTCAACTTCAGCATCAATCATTAACCCCTTAGGGCTCATCTGTGGGCACACACTGTAATTCCTCAGTCTCATAACTATCTAAATTAATAGTTAAGAGCTTCATAGTACTTAGTGTGAAAAATACGGGTAGTATTTACTGAATAAAAATTATTTAATAATTAAGTTAATAAGTCATATGTGGTAAATGGGGACATATCTTTATGTTTCTGTGTTCCCATTAGGAGGTGACATGCTGTTGTCTCTCTATGCTGGTGTCCTGTGGGTATGTTTGCTGAACTTGGCAAGGATAAGAATCCTTAGGAACAACAGGAACTAAATCCACAGTAGGAATAGGATGTGATTTTTTGGACCGATTAAATGATCTTATAAGGTTTTGTTTCCTCTTAATTCTATGACTTTTTATTTCATTTTATTTTACTTTAATACCTTTCACAGTCCTCTTATTTTTTAAAAAAGGACTTTATACAATTTGCCTTATTTGGCTTTTTATGTCGATATTTATTAACTGCTTTCAATTACTGTATCTTGGTTTTATTTATTTTTCTTGTTCCTCTTCTTAATTAATTTTCAATTGTGCTTTTATTTTTTCCCAATTTTCTTGTTTGATTTTGTTTGATTTTAATATTAATTTGTTCATGTACTTTAGTTCATTTTAGTTTTAACTGATTAAATTCTATTTTAATTTCTTTTCAATCCCTTTGCATTGTAAGTGCTCAGCTGCAATGAAAATGAGGGTTACCTTCAATGTATTTTTGGCTGAAAATAAAGGTTGATTGACTTACTGATTAGTAAACTTAAGTAGATAAAGCTGTACATATTTATGAAGAAACAGATATAGGAAAACCCAATCAGGGAACAACAGTTTCAAAGAAGGGGGAGCATGTGATCAAACTATGAATAAATGTGTGTTGTCTCACAGTTACATTTACATTATGGAATTTAGCACAGCACAATTGTGCAGTTGCATTGCAGCATTTTTGAATAATTAGAGTTCCAATTAAATGTGTTCTCATACAACTATATGTTATAAATGTGATGTTGTAAATGTACCATTGTACACTGTACATGAATCTTCATTGGAAAGTAAGTGATTTCTGATACCTTTGGTAACTTCAGCAACAGGTCACAAAACTCTTTAGCATTCATAACTACAAGGAGTGTAATAGTATATCCTGACACTGTGGTAGTGCAATGCAAAACTGTGACAATGTACATCATGGAGAATAGCCATTCTATTTATAATACCATCTAATGCAATTGCATTGTTTGAACATAAAGTTTGCAACTGATCAGCACCAATCAACAACTTGCTCGATCACACCTCCTGCCTCCGAGCAGGGCTAAGTGCATTGTTACACCCCTAATAACTACTCAGAATCCATATCCCCATTAACACCATGGCATCCATCACTCCTTTAACAGCATGTCCGCTTTATCATTTACCTAAAGTCATTGACACCATCCACACATGTTCCTCCATTTAGACAGGGGGTGCTGAAGCACTCATCAATGTTAACTTCACAGCTGCCTCCAGTGAAGCCTTGACTGCAGGAGCAGGAGTAGCCAGACTCCAGGTCCTTGCACACCCCTCCATTTTGGCAGGGACTGGACTCGCACTCATCTATCTCCAGCTCACATCGCGGACCTGGGAGGAAACAACGTAATAGGCAAACTAGGGTTCTCAGAAGCAAAGGTTTACAATTAAATGTACTATGACCCTCAGGATAATGTGAAGGTGATGACAATAAAGATGAAAATAACATTCAGAATGTGCCATAACTTAGCAATGTCAAATCAAACTTTGGGCCTATTATTCAGTTATTAGTGTTAAACCGTAGACATATTATTCAGAAACTGAAGTCTGGACCTGTTGATGAGTAAAGAAGTTTAAGAGGTTAAGGAATCCTCTAGGAAAGCCTTGAGAAGCTTAAAAAGTAACTCAAGTTTTTCTGTGATGATTGAGCCAAAACATGCAAAACACACACACACAAAATGCTCTTCAGTGTGCATTGAAAATTTAAAGATTAAAGAATTAAAGAAAAGTAATTGTCTTTACATGAAAAATGCCTATTACATGAAAAATGTCTGAGACATAATGTGTTGATTTGAGGCAAGAGTGAGTTGTCCACCTGTGAATCCATCTGTGCAGCTGCAGGTGAACTGATTCACCTCGTCCACACACACTCCGTCATTCAGACACGGAGAGGAGCTGCATTCATTTACCTCAGCCTCACACAGCGACCCTTTCCAAGATAACACACACACACACACACACAGATTCAGACATGAACAAAAACACTCCTCAAAAGCAGGGCAGCCTCGTGCTTCATCATGACCAGGTCTCAGGAAGGAGGACAGTGGAGGAATGGAAAAAAGCTGTAAGACAAAGCATGTGTCCCCCAGATCCAATAAATTCAGCATTTAGCTCCACAGCGCTGTGCCAGGCCCTGTTCTAAGGACCAGTCACTTTCACTTTTATACTTTCATACAGCTGGGCCAAATCAGAGCTGTTAAGCAAATGACTTTGGCCAAGAAGTTGAACTCGGGTAATATTTGCTGCTGTAAATTTGTGTTGGCAGTGTGCTCCATACCCACAAAGCCTGGCTGGCACTGACACTGGAAGCCTCCCATGCCGTCTCTGCACAGGCCACCATTCTGACACGGAGTGGAGTCACACTCATCAATATCACTCTCACACTTCGCTCCTAGGAGGGAATAGATAGGCGAAGAATAAGAGGGATAATACTACAGAGATATAAGAACAAAACAAAAAAACTTTTCATTAACACACAGACCCTTCCTGTACACACGTAACTTTCTATGTACAGCACAATGTAGTGCAGAATGTTGGACCTTATATTCTAGGTCTATAATTCAGTTATTAATCTTTAGTCTTATTATTCAATAACTACTAAAACAAATATGTAAGTTATTAAGTTATGAGAATGAAGAATCAAAGTATGGGCCTAAAAATGGACCCTTGCGGTTGGCTACTGATCAGGCATGTGATCACTGCTTGTGTACTGAAGAAGGAATACAGCACGAAAACCTACGCAGTTTAACCAATTTCAAAAATGAAATCTCACTGACATCAACACTGACATTCAGCACTGTGCTGTGCAGCTTACGAACAAATGAAGCAGATGTTTCAGAGGTAAATATTGTTTAGTGTATTTTACCTGTGAATCCTGGCAGACAGGTACACACATATCCAACCCCCACCTCTTCACACGTGCCCTGATTCTGACATGGGTTTAGAAAGCACTCATGGAACATCTAAGAAAAAAGGACAGCAGGTGATGGTGTAATTTGTCTATTCATGAGACTGCTATAAAGACTCATATTAAGACTAGAATGTGGGTCGAGAAAGCCAGTCCTGTATCTGCTAAAACCAGCAGAAGTGCAACTTTCAACTCAAATTTAACTCAGACCTTACCACACCAATATCACACATACAACATCCATTTAAAGGTACTGTTACCCTGCTATAAAGCTCCTGAAGGAGGTAAAGACAAAGAAAGGTGCTGGAAATTGGTTGATGTTCAACAAGTTACAAGAGAACTGCTTCTCTGACCCATTCATGCTTGAGGCTCAAGTCCAGGCTGCTATTAGGCAGTGGTTCTCTGCTCTGTTTCTTAAGGCTCCTAACCAGGAGTCTTGATTAGGTTAGCCTTGTGCTGACCTCTGAATGACCATGCTGGTGTGTTTGAGGGAGCTTGGCAACTGTCACTGTCCACCATTGTTATTGTTTTATTTAATGCGTTCTAGACTGAACTGTGCTATTGCCCAGAAGTTATATACATGGAGCACATTGCCTGACATCATGCTGATCATCTGCCAGGATCATCTGACGGGACACCTATGGAAACCAACATTGGACTTAATCACATCATAATAAACTAACTACTACCATAACACCCCAAATATTTACAAAGAGGATCATATTGGAATTCCATGATTCATGGTTTGATCTGATATAACTTGTCATGTCAGCTGCAAAAAACAACCTTAGGAAATAAAATGAGCTTTTGCTTAGCCATAAAATGCTTAGCCATAAAATCCTACTTGACAGCATGGAAAAGCTCTCGGGACTATTAGGTACAGTTTTAACTTGGTTTAAATCACGTCTATCTGACTGCCTCAATTTGTGATGATAAGTTCATCCATATCAGTTAAAGGTAAAAGGGGCCCAGTTAAAAGGGGTGTTCCACAGGGTTCCGTTTCAAGGCCAAATTGTACTTCTGCGTCTACATGTCTATGAACATGTGTGGGAGTTGTGTGCAGAGGTACAAACATACTCACACATAATGTTAAGTGTGCACTGGTATCCAAACCAGAACATACAGAAAACAGATTTTTGTAATATTCTTAAGATGGTCATGCAAACATTTTTGACTTTGCACATCTTCTGCCAAACTAATCTTAGATAACCAGTCAGCACTCGCTTGATGCACAGCTCTGCAGATTAACACAACGCACAGTTGAGATTTTGGAGGTGTGCACATCATGGCCTCTATGAGCCTGTACACACAAACCCTGTAGAAATATAAATCAGCTTTTACACCCACTCCATTTCTCTATTTATCCTCTTAGACAGATGATTAGAAGGTAAAATACTACTACCACTACTACTAGTAATAATAATAATAAAATAATAATAGTCATCTAGCTATGCACACACTGGTCTGTTCTGCCCATACTTATATCTTCCCAGCAGTCAGCTTCCTCTATGCAACAAAAAAAATGTGCTGTATGTCATAGACTTGATTTACACCCTTGCCTGGCATGCAGACTTGAACGGAAGACGTTGTGATCAGTTTTATTTGATCTGAAAGGCTCTGTGGCCAGGCTCACCTGCACTACATTAAAAAGATTCATAGAGACAAGCCCATGGGGAAGTGGGTGAAAGATACAGAGACAGAAAATGAAAGCTAGACAGTTTAGAGTGATTCTACATGGTGTGTTGTGATATTACAGGTGTTTTGACTTTTACTAAAGGTTTTCTGTCTGTGTACATGAGTATGACATTAATACGCTATCTTTCTTTATCAGTTTACTGGTTATTTTATTATGTTAATGTTTGGCATCACTGTAAACAAGGAAGAAAAATAAGAAAGACAGAAAAAGTAAAACTGAACTGACACTCACCTGACTGCTAGCCTGATAGTCTTTCCTCACCACAACCTCTGGAGCTGTGGTTACACTTTCCTCTTTAGGCAAGAAACTAGAGCCAAAGCCTGGGAGAGAGAGAGATTAAGAAAGAAAGAAAGCAAGAAAGCAAGAAAGAAAGAAAGAAAGAAAGAAAGAAAGAAAGAAAAAAAGAAAATGAGGCACAGACAGTAAGTAAGTACGAGACATAAAAAAAGCATGAGGGGCAGAAATTTCTGCTGTTAGAACTGGAAAAGATTATCCGAAGGCATTCATCATCCTCATCATCTTTTCCGGCCTGCAGCACATTTTCCCTGCGTGTAAAGAGAGTCTTCTCCTGTTATGTGTTTATGAGCACTATCATGCACGACATGCACTCCCCGCTCCAATTCAACATTAGGGGTCCATTCTAGGGGAGAAAGTGTCCCTTTATCGGCCTTTCTCTTGCATAGGCTTAAAGAATTTGGTGCTTTGGCAGACATCATTTTGAGTAATGTTACTGGACCTTCCAGCTGTGTGCCATGTCTGGATGAATGATAAACCTCTGATCAGCAACAGGAAAGGCTGAGGCATTAGTTATAGCGCTACACCTTCAGAATATCCAATTTATGTCCAATAAATCCAAACCCTCTTCTATTCAACTAGACGTCATCGTGGGTCACTCTGCAATTACTTTGAAAAATGCACTAAATTCTCTCCATTGGGTGCAACTCTATCCAGCATCCAGAGAAGCCTGCCAGAGGGTGACCTTTATAATGAAAACAGCATGCTCTCGTTCTAAGACCATTCTTTAAATACATCCTCCAAATAAGTGGTTTTCAGTAGTCAGTGAGGTCTCAGCATATGAGGAACTTCTTTAAGCCTGTGAAAACTCCTCTCCTCATGAAACTAACTGGGAGAATGCCGAGAGCATGTAAAGCTGCATCAAGGCAAAGATGGGCTACTAAGTACCTAAAACAGAAGATAATAACTTTTGTTCTTAATACCTTTTGGTCACTTTATAATTCTATTTGTGTTATTAATTATGTGCTATGTGCTTTTAATTAATTTACTATTTGCTATTTCATAGTTTTGATTTCTTTATCAGTATTCTAAGACGTAAAAAAAGAAAATCTTCATGATTAGCTGGATCCAAACCTTTGACAGAAAGCACACATATACTCTGGTTAAGTATAAAGAAGCTGGTCAGACGTACTGGAGCACTGTTGGATGCTCTTGGCTCCTGTGGTGGTGGTGGTGCCATAGAAGGGGCAGGAGAGACAGTAGGAGCGACCCTCTTCAGGCTGGTAGTAGTCTCTGGGACAGGGATAACACGGGACCAGTCCAGCACGAGAGAAATGACCTGCAGAGCATGGTACTGGTGAAAGGAAAGAGTGAAAAAGAGAAAGAGAAAGAGAGAGAGAGAGAGAGAGAGAGAGAGAGAGAGAGAGAGAGAGGAAAGTGGGAGAAGCATAAGCCAGAAAGCAGAGCCAGACAGGGAAGACAGAAAGAAGAGATGGAGACAGGAGGACAGGCAAAGAAAGATGATGCAGATACATGGAGGAAGAAAGAGATAAAGTGAGATTAGTGAACAGGAATGTGTTGCATTTTGCTGCACTGCTTCACTTCACTGCTCTAACAACAAAGTCAGAAGAAGTTCCTAAAAATTCATACAAATTTAACAGAGCTTCATATAAATTTCCATCTCTACCCTTCTGTTTTCTGTAACAAAGTTTTCACACCTCACCACTATCCTGTTTCCTTCCTACCCCCCAAGAAGTCTATGCATTTCCCTCTGTCCTTCAAAAGAGGAGATTAGGCATTGCAGTGCAGTGGTTCCCAGTCCTGGTCCTGGGTGCTGGAGTGTCTGCCCGGCACAGTGGTTTTCAAACTTTGGGTCACAGTGAGGGGTTGAGTGGGTCGCATTTGTTTTGTTTTGAAAGGAGCAGAGCTAACTGAATGACATTTTAGATCAGAAGGGGAAATATGCCATTTCTATGTTGCTTTAGCAACACTTAAATAAGTGTTATTATTATTTTATTAGTGTTCTATTATGCAGTCTTGCTAAGTATGTAATAGTTTAGGCTTGTGTATCTTTCATTCTTTTATGCTATTGTGTTTGTTGATTAAATTAACTGGACTGAAAGCTTAGAGACTTGAAGACTTTTATGATGATTTTTTGTCTCATAACACTTAACAAAAAATTTGGTGGGCTTCAGAACAAACACTAACTATGTATGTGGGTCTTGGCATGAAAAAGGTGACTATCACATCAACTTCAACTCAGACCTGGCATGATAGACCAGCGAAACACTAAATGCACATAGCAGAGCTACTCTAGGACTGAGGTTGGGAACCACTTCCCTATAAACCACTTAGAGGTTCTTCAAGCTCCCTTCCCCTTTACAGCCCCATATCACTCCTCAAACTTAGACTGAAGGTGTGGTCTATAAACTAGGAGTACTGCATTGGATAATGAGCTTGGGCAGGTGTGAAGCTCACCTCCACACTCAGTGGAGTCCACAGCTCCTCGGTTAACAGTGGAGGTGTTGGAGGGGCAGGGCAGGCAGGACCGTGAGCCATAGCCAGGCTGATACTCCCCCAGTGGACAGGACTCACATGTCTCCAGCCCACTCAGTGACGAGCTGCCAGGCTTACACTGTGCTGGAAATGCACGCACACATACACGCACACATAAATGCACACACAAAAACACACACACACACACTATTCAGACAGAGACAATGCATTATCCAACCACTAAAATGTACATATTAGTTTCACAACTGTCATTTTATAATAGTTTCATAGTAGTTATGCAATAATTCATAGTCCTTACTGACTAATAAGCCTTAAAATAAAATAACTAAACATTAATCCTAGGAAAAACAGTTGGCTGCATGGGTGGACAGATTAGGGTTGACAAGGATCTGATAACAGGCTAAGAGGTTCAGAGGTTTATGTGTTCATTTACAAACAGAATAGCACTGGTGAGCAGGCAGATTAATGATGTGCTGATAAGCTGAATGCTGGCTTGCTGAAGCACTAACCTTTGCACTCAGCCACACTGCGGGAGTGGAGGTAAGGGGTGGAATATCCATCTGGACACGGCTTACATTCCATCTGACCCTCTTCGTCCTGATAGAAGCCTCTCCGACAGCTCTCACACTCAGCGTACTCCACTGAGAAATACGTTCCCACTGGACACTGCACTACAGGACAGACAGGACAATATTTCCATTACCAGTTACAGCTGTTAGGAGACACTCTTATCCTGAGTGCTTTACTGTCTATTGGGAAAATGTATCCCTATCCGAGTGCCAAAAGCCCAAAGACACCACCAAGCTAAAGCACTGCCAGAAACAGGAGTCACTGCTGATACATGAATACTTACACTACTGTTCAAATGTTTGGAATTATTTGTCATATTAATCATCACTGTTATGTCATATTTTATTGTCATAATTGTTCATTTACTTTTACTTCATTCTTCATGTTTTACATTTTCTCTTTTTTTAAATTGTCTACAGCTGGTCATTCTGGTCACAGATAACATTTCTTAGTTGTTCATTTTTGACAAATTCCTCAAGGTATGTTGTGGAATTCGACCACTGCCTTCAAATGACAGAGGGCTGGTCAATTTTTGGCTTTGTGCAGGCATCAGGGTTTTAAATCTCACATGCCTTTACATAAACCCTTAAACTGCTTAAACTATATTTAATTCAGTTTAGCACTAATTTCATGAAGTCCATTCAAAATGGTCTTCTAATTTAAGTCAGTTAACTGGACCCTTGATTTAGTAACACACATTTAGATTTTTGTAAGTTGCTGTGTCTGTCATGGTTATCCATGTATTACCATGGATTTAGAAGGGTAATAAAAACAAACATTTTTTAAACACCATTAATATTTTATGTCCCATTACTTTACTGACATTACTTTGTCTGTGTTTGGTAAAGAATATATTCTTATTTGTTTAGGTTTAGATTTGCTTGTTACTTGCAACACAATCAGTGCTCTATACTAGCTGTATCAGGTGCAGTATGGGAGACACTCTTCAGAGGTGAACTCACCACACATGCGACCTTTGAGCACAGAGCCTGGGCGACAGTACAGCGAGGCCCTCTTGCTCTCCAGTGATTTGGGGTCAGCCACAATCATTTCCGAAGACACATGGAAGGTGCTCAGATGCTGCTTGCTCAGTGTCCGCTTCAGCCGATTGGTCAGCTGCTCCAGGGTCCGTAGGAGCCGCTTCTGATTGGCTACTTCCACTGAGTCATTCCTCGACAGAGGCAGTGGGATGCTTGCTGGGAGAAAGGAGAAGTGTTGGGAGAGACTGGCCAAAATGGCTGCATTCAAATTTTCTTATTTTAGTTCTTATTTTTTTGGTGATGACTGACTTTGTAAGGCATAGAGAACTTGCAAACAGGGGGAATTGTTCATAAAAATTAATACTAGTGAAGAAAAAACAAAACCAGGTAACAATCCATGGTACAGCAGATCCTCACATTCCTATGACTAGCATGTTGTCTGTATGTGGTAGTGGTATGTAAGGGTTATCAATCCTGGTCCTGGAGTCTAGTACACCAGCTACACATAGTACCTAAGTGTTGAGCTGAAGGTGTGTTTGACCAGGGAAATCACCAAATTGTGTTGAACACCAGCCCTCCAACTGATGACCCCTGCTGTAGAGGAAGCCCTAAAATACTAAATGCAGACAAAGATGGCATCTTCTACCTGTGATGTTGAAGTATATCTGGATCTTCTGGTCGCGAGTAAGCCGAGAGATTTTGCGATGGCGCTTGGATCTCAAGTGATGGAACGCATCATCCTGTTGTAGAGGGGTGTGCTGATGATCTGGAGAAAATCCACCATCAAAGTACGCGTAATCCTGACCATTTTGAGAGGCCCAGTTACTGCCCCATCCACCAGGACCTGAAAAAGAAGGAGGTGTGGTGAAATGGTGGGGGGAACAACAGAGAACAATAAGAAGATGAACTTTCTTTTTTCATTGAAACATTTGGAACCACTACATTGTAAAGAACTGCTGTACTATGTAACAGTGTGCATGGATGCTTAAGCATTTGTTACCAGATGCTTGCTAGATAAATTTGGTGTGTATGCATATATCTTTACATTTGCACTACATAATGTAACTCATGTTCATGAGTGCATATTAGAGCACACGTGAGCTGTACATTAGAAATACAGAGTGCAGGAAAAAACTGTACAAATTCAGTAATCACCTGTTTTTAGAAATACAGTAAAGTATTGTAATTTAATAATACAGTATAATCACTGTAAATTTACACTTTCTTCACAGTGTATTATCAACATTTGACACATCTCAAAAAAGCAAAAGAGTCTTTGGATGACAATGCATTCTTACCAATGGCGAATCCATTTGGATAGTCATAGTTGTATTCCAGACACTGTCCCTGTGACATCACTTCCAGTTTACAGTTGATATCATCTCCACTGCAGATATTGGGAACCTTTATGATTGTGGGTATTACAGGAAAACAAAAGATGATGAGGGTCCTCAGCAAGCCAGATCTGTCTGGTTTGTGCTATTACGCTTGGTGTGTGTGTGTGTCTGTGTGCTCTCACTAAGCCTCCAAGAACAGCGGTGAAATCGCCAGTGAAGGACTTCAGCAGGTCCGGGTCATCACAGCGGGATGCTTTGAACAACATTTCAAATGGCTTGTAGCCATTGTTGGCAACTCTGTTCACTAGAAATAGAACATAATAATGTAAAATAATGTTAACTGGTTTGAAAATGTCCTTGTCCAATAATATCATCAGTAATGTTTCAGCAGAGCAAACAACTCAAATAAATAATGCAAATAGGCATGAATATAAGGAAATAAATATAAGACAGGTATCAGAGTGACAACACTGACAGGAGCAGTCTGGTCTTTCCGGTGAGCGTTGTGGCTCCCAGCGGCCATTATTTGGGCAGAAGTAGCTGTGCACTGCATTCTGGGTAAGGCTGTAGCCCTCTCTGCAAATCAGGGTGCAGTTTACCCCCCTCTCCTCCTTCACGCAGGAGAAATCAGCATGCACCGGCACATACGGCTGCTCACACTCAGAACCTGAGAGACACAACACAACAGCAAGAGCTTCACACAGCAGTTGTATTGGAAAGCAAATCAATTTATATGTGTAATGCTTTTGCTCCATCACAGCTTTAGAGAAATCCAAGAAAGACCACTGATCAGAAAACTCCTGAATCTGTCTAGACCAGTGCAAGAAAAATCAAAACACTAACAAAGGAAGGACTTGATTTGATCTGAGGTAGCTTAATTGAGATTCTCTTTGTTTCTTTCACACTGGTTCACCACTGCATCTGTTAACAAACGCCCTGAGAAACGACATATAAATAAATGGAATAAATTTCACTGTGACATGTCTGGCTTTACCCATTTACCTTGCACTGTAACAATGAGCTCACAGGTACGATTATTGCCTGATGGGTCAGTGGCTGTGTAGAACACGGTCGTCTCTCCAACAGGAAATGCATCACCAGAGGAGTGTGTGCTGGAGATGTTCAAGTGGGCTCCTGCGACAATAAGAACACTACACATTTACACATTTAAAAAAAATAAAAAATAAACTTGCTTGCACTGAAAAACTAAAATACTAGGAAAAAATACATCACAGCTTTGGAGAGGCTCAAAGAGTGACTCATATAAACAGAAGTGATTCTAATTCAATGAGTGAATTGCATAATGACTAAATGATTTCTAGTTATTCACAAATAAATTTATTTGTGGTTGTTATACTGATATAAAAAGAGTTTATAAAAGCTCCACGAATTCAAGCAGTATTTGATTTTCAAAGGGAGTTATCCACATTTTTGTGGACGACTCCCTTTGAAATGATTTGCTCTAGACAAAAGCAACAGCCTGTCGTGAGGGCCTAGTCAGTGGTCATGTAGCATATGAACAGTGCTATTTCAGCATGTGAATAGTATGATGCACTTACATTCTAGTTTTAAAAAATGTTTTAGGAGCATTTCAAAGGAAGTAACAAAGATTATTCACACAATTCAGATAGATTAGAATAAAACACTGTTCCAGACAAAAGTAATAGCCTACTGCACAACAAGAGACCCCCCATTTATAGCCATGTGGGTTAAAGTGGTTAACCCTGAAACTTTAATAAATGAGACAGGCTGACACGTAAACGTAGCCTGTGTGTTCTCTGGAGAACGACAGGTTTCAGTGCCAAAGCAGAGACACTGGGTGGTTAATAATATGGCAATGAGGTACTGCACAGTGGGCAGCTACAAGGAGTAATTTAAAGTGGTGTAGACACTAACACACACACACACACACAGTCAAACACGCACACGCATATAGACCCACATGTATGCACACACACAGACACAGACACACACACACACACACACACACACACAAAAGCAATCTTTTCCACAGTGCACAGAGAAGTTCCAGATCCATTCCAAGCTGTCTGACAAACGTCTGGCTGCAGCGGCTGCTGGAGAGAGCAGCTCCCTCCCCGTCTCGACTAAATTTAGTCCAGCGTCAGGGTGTGTGCTCGGAAAACCTCCACAAGCTGACGTCAGCTCAACGTTGATGTGACGTCGGCTGGGCGCCTCAGAGCAGCCACAATAGACCATTTCGGTGAAACTTGTGTGTGTGTGTGTGCTGGGATCCTTGTGTGTCATTACCATATTTCAAAAGGAAACTCCACTACATTTAGAGCTCCACAGAGTTCTTAGACTTTTAGTTTGTATGTAATTCTGTCTCATTTAGTATTACAGTGTTACAATATACTTAGTTTGTATGAGAATACAGGATTATACAATCATCTTTTGGGGGATTACCCCAGTTTATTAAACATTTTCTTTGCTTTAAAATTTTAACTTAGCGAACTAATTTTAGACAGCGAGCAGACAGAAATAAAGATTTTTTTTTAATACTAGTGGTATATGTGCAAAAAAGTGGAGCCAACTGACACAAAAGCAGCTTAGATACAAATGTGAAGTTGAGTGTGGTAGAGCTACCATGGTAGTGGTAGGTAGCAACCTAGAGGCTAGCTAAGATGTGATTACCAGGTAATAATGTTAATGGCAGGGTTGGGATGTGATAGAATACAAGTATTCGGAATGCAAGGATTACGTTTCTGTATTCAGTCCAAGTTACATTTTGTAAAGGCAGAATTCAGAATACAGTTACTTCTTACATTTTTGCAAGAATATCTACCTGTAAATTTAAAAATACATGTACCAGCTTTAAAAGAAACAACATCACTGCTTGTTAAATAACTATTTTAAAATCAGCACACAGCATGTAAAGGTGTACTCTGAAGAAGAACCTCAAAAAAGTCTTCTTTACAAACACTGAGAATCCTGCTAAAGCCTGAGTAGACTGATAAATCACTGTGATAAGTCAGTTATTCTTAGTTTCAGTAAACTCTTCTGAGGGATAACTGAACTGAGCAATCTCCTCAGTAGTGCACATGTTCACGAGTGATAAGTTTAGCACTGGCACTGTACTGGACTTACAATTCTGTGGCAGGTTACATACATGCCATTAACTGAAAATGCCACAGCTACTCACTTTAAACTTAAATTTGTGAGATTTTGTTATTGGTATATGGCGCATTGTTGGCTTAAGTCATGAAAAGGCAGTAGGAATTTGGGAGCTGCAGTGGACTGAAGCATGTGATTAGAGCCAAAATAACATTGAGAATTTTGTATTCACTTAGCTCTTCATTTGAATAACTGATTTATTCATGAAATAATTGATATTTTTCTTTTCATTTTAACAGAAAATTGCATTAACAAAACTGCCAAACAGTAACAGTAAGAAACAGCGTGAATTAAATAAAAATTACGGCAGAGTTTTTCCCCATGTACTTTATCAATATGTACTGTAAATGTATTCTAAATGTATTCTAAATACTTTTTATGTATTATAACGGAATGTATTACTGCATACATTTAGTTCAGTGTGTTCAGTATTCAGCCATCACTACTTTTTCAAAGTATTTTGCCCAATCCTGGTTAGCAGATAGCCTGCACTCTACACAAGCATACCTCTTAAGTCTCATGTATTGGCCACAAGACTCGCACATTAGGGCCAGATCTCACAATATTTTGCCAAACCTTTCATATCTCATGCATTACAGAAAATGTCTGGCTTGAAACTGTATGCTAGCTTTTTGGTTTTGCCTCACTGGGAAGGAAACTCATTCCTGTGGGCAAAGGAGATTGTAAAATCTCACACAATTCAATGTTCTGAACTTCAGATGTATGCACAGGTAACTTAAAGTCAACACTACACACGACATACGTCCATTGTGTGGCAAATGAATATCCAGGACAGTTAAATACACAAAAAGACCTTCCTAGATTTGCCCTAGTGTTGGTAGGGGACTAAACATCTTAATTAGGGGCTCCCCTGTAATTTGCACAACTGTCTTGTAGGTCTCATTCATATGCTGTGCCATTTACCTACACAACCTCAGCACAAACATGTATTATGGTGATCATATTTTTTCTACTCCACACATAAACAATGCCTTACAATCCATTCTAATATGTGCTCTATGCAGGAAACCTTTTTCTGAGCGGAGTCTCTAAAATGCTTGTGAGTCCCCTGAGAGTTTCCTCTCTCTGAGGGCACAGTACACGGCCGGACAATGATTGCAGTGATGCATCTAGCACACACTTGAAAAGGTGCTTTTCATGCTGTATCCATGGTAATGATTCTGCCACATGATCGCCATAGATTCAGTTCTCACGCCTCCACGGTCAGAATCCAGGCCTTTTCCACTATGGTCTACATTTTTCCTGGACACCTTTTGAAAGCTAACTTGGGGAAAAAATGTGCCCTTATTCACTAACTCCTCATCTGTGTCTCTCTATCTTCATTTCCATCTCTCTCTCACTCTCCCCTTAAGGGTGTGTACCTGAATTGTCTGAGAACTGTGGCTCTTCCCAATAGACCGGCGTCTCTGTGTCTGTGGCCTGGACAGTGGGCGGAGACCGGCACCTGTCAATCAAAGGAGGCTCCATATCTAAGGAAAAAGAAACACTGTTAGATCTCAGCCTAAATGAGAGAACTGAGTCTCAGTATACAATGCATATTCTGTACTGGAGCCTAAAATAAAAGGTGGTGGATTCCGATTAGAAGACGTTTTAACCCTAAGCTTTTATTCAGTATGTACTATGAGTAATTTGGAAATTACTATGTAACTAATATGCACGTTTTGTACTTCTGAAAGTTTATGACTCACAGACAACATGTATTCAAAATGAACAGGGACTCACCGATGACTGTAACAGTGAAGGAGCAGTTGGCTTTGTTTCCAGTGCGGTCAGTAGCTGTGTAGGTGATGAGCTCTGTGCCAATGGGGAATGGCTGGGCTGGGTTCAGGATGGGTGTCACATGGACAACAACCTGAAGAATGAACAGAACACTCACTGTAAGTTAACCATAGTTGAGTTTTTTGACATAACAAGGCAAACCATACAGGTAAGTCATTTGAGGTCAATTCAGTGATTTCCATGCTCAAACACATCGGCTTCAACTTAGCAGTCAGTTATTAGGTTTTGTAGGTCTGTTTAAGATCTTGAAACAGTTTTGCCAACACGACGGGAATTCTATTCACATCAGTGTTGGATCTTACTTGGACAATATTTCTCAAATATTTGTTGGGCTTGGTTAGGGTCCACGATGGGTTACAGATGGTTTCAGATAGAAATTTTGTCAGGTCATGGTCAGGTTTGATCAAAATATGAGGCTCAGAAAAGCTGGACTGAGAAGAGCAATGAAATTGTCAAGATATGCTCAATGAAACACGTTTCAGTGTCGAACCTTTTCTGATACAGCATGTTAATTCTGTTGTGGACCATAAGGATATCTGAATCTATGACCCCTTATTTATTAAAGCAATTCATCACTGAGTCATGCCATAGACCTAACAGTTTATCACTAACTCGTTCCTTCAGACACCCACACCTCCACCCAGGGCTGCCAGCGAAGCGTTTAGCAACATAACAGAGTGCCTAATACTGACATAGGACAGAAACTGGTAAGTTATGGAACTATGAGATGGTACTAGAGGAGAAACAAATGGGAACATTTTGGGATTGTTTTGTTGTTGTTGTTTCTAAGGAGCACTAAACAAAAAGACAAAAAAGTGAAGTAAAAAGAAAAGAAAAAGAGGAAAAGAGGACAACAGAACAGGAAGGAAGAAAAATTAACCTGATCTCCTGAAGTGTCTCCCACCACTGGTGCGCTGAGGGTGACGTTAGATGACCGCTGATGCTCATCGGTCTCTACAATAACATTTCCTGGGCACTGAATCCATGGAGGCTCTGCATCTATGAGTTACAAATACAACACAACAGTGACATAATTTCAAAAGGAAATAAACAAATGAGCCAAGAAAACAATAAAATAACAAGCATGCCAGGAGTCATATAAGCTACACGTTTTCATTATAGGGCTGAATGTGGGCTAGGAGATGAGTTCAAACACATGGCGCCATGCCACTATGCTCTGTTACTAATTAGTGATCCGAATGAGCTTCAGTCTTCATGACGCTTTGCATTACCTAATGGATAATTTAACTGTCCATACTCTGATCTTATGCCATTTCTAATACGTATACAGTTTATACAGGCCATGGATTACATGATATCATCCAATCTGTTTGGTGGATCAAGGCTTTCTGATATTGTTCTGTATATGCTCATACATGATATGGGGCCATAGGTTTTAGAGTGTTGATCTGGGCTGAGATGCTTATTGTTCATACAGTAACATCCACTACGTGATCATAGGACTATGTCACATTTGTAGGCCACATACATCTGAAGTACTGCTGTATTTCAAAAGTACACAGAGAGTCCTTCAGACACAGAGACCTTATTTTGACAGAATTCTGAGCACTGCCTTAACCTCAACCTTGATCTTTGCATTGCAAGGTACTTCACAAACAGAGAAAAGCCAGACTGGAGGGACCACGGGAGGAAGTTTTTGAATGTATTCTGCCTGTTTGTTGTGAAAATGATTTTCAGTTCACCACATAAACTGGCGGTAAAGGATTTTATGAATGTTAGGAGAGTGTACTTTTTTTAAATGCTAAGTGTTGGATGACCATCTCTATTATTATACACCGATCATATGACCATCTCCTTGTTTCTATGCTCATTGTCCATTTTATCAGCTCCACTTACTATATAGGTGCACTTTGTAGTTCTACAATTACAGACTGTAGTCCATCTGTTTCTCTGCATACTTTATTAGCCCCTTTTACCCTGTACTTCAGTGGTCAGGACCCCCATGGACCCTCACAGAGCAGGTACTATTTGGGTGGTGGATCATTCTCAGCACTGCAGTAACATTGACGTGGTGGTGGTGTGTTAGTGTGTGTTGCGCTGCTACGAGTGGATCAGACACAGCAGTGCTGCTGGAATTCTTAAACACCTCAGCGTCACTGCTGGACTGAGAACAGTCCACCAATCAAAAATATCCAGCCAACAGTGTCCTGTGGGCAGCGTCCTGCGACCACTGACGAACGACTAGAAGATGACCAACACAAAATGCGCAGCAGCAGATGAACTAACGTCTCTGACTTTACATCTACAAGGTGGATTGACAAGGTAGGAGTGTCTAATAGAGTGGACAGTGAGGGGACACAGTGTTTAAAAACAACAGCAGCACTGCTGTGTCTGATCCACTCGTACCAGCACAACACACACTAACACACCACCATCACGTCAGTGTTACTGCAGTGCTGAGAATGATCCACCACCCAAATGCTACCTGCTCTGTGAGGGTCCATGAGGGTCCTGACCACTGAAAAACAGGGTAAAAGGGGGCTAATAAAGTATGCAGAGAAACAGATGGACTACAGTCTGTAATTGTAGAACTACAAAGTGCACCTATATAGTAAGTGGAGCTGATAAAATAGACAATGAGCGTAGAAACAAGGAGGTGGTCATAATGTTATGCCTGATCAGTGTAAGTGTATCGGTTGAAGTAATTTGCATTAACTCAGCATCAGGGTTAATGTTAACTTGCTACAACTATTTTGTTAAAAGACAAAAAAAATACTTTTGAACAGGACACATCATTTCTCTGTAAATAGTTGCAGCTAAGGATGCTACCAAGGTTTACCTAGCAATGTACACCATAGGACAGAATCTTTCCTTTGAATATAGACAAGGTTCCTGAACCATGATCTTCAGGTTCTTCTCACTTTCATTAGCTAAAGCTCTTATTATCTGTCTAAGGGCAAACAGGGGCATATTCATCTGCCATTTTAATGAGCATCTTATGCTGCATCTCAATGGGATAGCGATGGAGAATTAAAAGATAGAGACTCCCGGTTCTGAAAAAAACAGCAATAAAATCTAAAAAGACAAAAATAACTGGTTTTGATTCCAAGAAGTTCCAAGAAGTTTTTAGACCCAAATATACTCCTACAGCAATAAAAGTACTTTTGCATGACTCCTAATCTACCATTTTAAATTGCTAATGATAAAGTGTTAAAATGTTACTGTAATTTTTATAGACATTTATGTGTATTTATCGATACCCATGCTCTGAGTATTGTTAAAAGTTGGCTACCGATGCTTGCTGCTTTGGTGCTGGATGGGCAGCAGTATGAATATGTCAATGTGACAAAGTAAAATTATAAGTAAGATCTAGTAATGTTAGTGTAGTTTCCTAATGTTAGGTAAATCAACCAGTAAACTGTGTAGACTAGCTGCAGGGTTATGTGTGGCAACTGTACTGTTCTGTAGGATTCATTTTCATAGCTTCTACACGAGGGGTGTCCAATCTTATCCGCAAAGGGCCGGTGTGACAACAGGTTTTGCACACCTGATTCTACTTGTTTAATCAGTTGGTCTTAGTCTTCAAACATTTCATCAGGAGACCTCCTGCTTTGTTGGAGTGAAAACCTGCAGCCACACCAGCACTTTGCGGATAAGACTGGACACCGTGTTCTACACAGTAAATGTCAACATCAGCAATATTCCTTGCCAAACACTGAAGTAATTAAATGTTATCATGTCAGTTAATTTACATTGGGATACAGTCAAACTTTACAGTTTTGTATCTCTGGTGACACAGCATACAGAATTTATTTTGAGGCACAGTTCTACAGTGACATCAAATGAGACAAACAAATAGAAAACTATCTAATAGGAATCTGATAATTATGTAATAATCAGGCACTACCAGCATGTTTAGTCTGCAGTAATGGAGGTAACAGCAGAAATGAAAAGTAGACAGGGTGTTACACTTATGAGCCACTAGTTTAAATTTAATTTTAATTTATCAGTGGAGAAGCTTGCAAACAGCAAGTCAAGCAGCCTGTGTTCTGTCTATACAGGCCAAATACTTTGGCATTAGAGTAACAGGCATTCTGTGTGGGTGGGTATCAGCCACTTGGTGCTCTACATCCACTCTACATGCTAATTCTACAATAAACACATTTGCACCAGGAGAAGCAATAACACATAAACAGTGGTGCACACAGGGACGAATACATTGACAGTCATAGACACGCACACATGCAAATATATATAATATAATAATATATATGATAAAATACATTAAAACTCCAGCCTGTCTGCCAGCCAATTTACTTACTTTTGGCTATAATTCTGTTTATGTAATATATGCTACTGTGCAAAAGTAAGAGAAACCCTTAATTTATTTAATTTTTAAGCCAAACAGCTACATCCTTGTTTGTTGGAATATATTTCTGATTAGATTTCTGAGTTTTCAAAAATGGAGTTAAAAAAAAACAGAGAAATACAGACTCCTAACAATTGTGTAAGACCTAGTAGACCACCAAAAAATGTCCCCAGATAAACAGAACAGAATAAGGTTTTATCTTTGAGAGAGAAGAGGAAATTGAGCTCCACTCTGGCTTCACATCTGAAAAAAATCCACAGGTGTTTCTGAACATCCTTTGAAAATGTGTAGCTGTCAAGAAGCCGTTACTGAGAAAAAGAAAAAGAAAAAAAAACAACAAATCAAACCAAGAAGCTGATGGTGTTCTCAGAACTCTGGACTGACCATCTCAGAGTCCAGACTTCAACATTGCTGAATATGTTTGAGATTACATGGATTGTAAGAA